>NC_064809.1:66227966-66387401 GCF_023721935.1 Panthera uncia | reverse complement strand
AAAGAAAGAAAGAAAGAAAGAAAGAAAGAAAGAAAGAAAGAAAGAAAAGAGAAAAGGAAAGAAAAGAAAAGAAAAGAAAAGAAAAGAAAAGAAAAGAAAGGCCAAGCACAACAGAGGACCCAAAGATTAAATTATTTTATGCATCAAAATAGGTTAGTATTTAACATGAAAGAATAGGATGCCCTGGTTGGCTAGTGATACTTGTGGTAAGTCATCTTTCGATAACAACAAAAAAGATAATAAAAAGGAAAGAGGAAGGGGGGAAAGCAGTGAACTGAGTGATAAAAAGAAATAATGGCTCTGGCAACGTGGTGATCCTTAATGTATTTAAAAGCAATCTTTTTAGGTTTAGTCTGAGCTGCTGCTGTGTGTGTGTGTGTGTGTGTGTGTGTGTGTGCGCGCGCGCGCGCGCGCGCATGCTTGCGCGTGTGTTTATATGTATGTATTATTAGGCTATGAGCATTGGCTCCATCTAGGCTGACTGAATTTTTTCTTAAGTTTTTATTTCTTTATATTGAGAGGGGAGGAGGGGCAGAAAGAAATCTCAGGCAGGCTCTGCACTGTCAGCACAGAGCCCGACCCAGGGCTGGAACACAGGCCCACAAGAAATGCTGTTAAAAATGCAGATTTCTGGGTCATATTTCAGATCTACTGAACCAGACTCTGTATTGATGGAGGTCAGGAACATCATTTTTAACAAATAATATCAGGTAATTCTTATAAATTGCCAAGTCTGAGAGCCACTGCCCCATTGTATATCACTTGTAGAACAATTGTAGGATTTTAACTGTATTTACCAACATGAAGAAAGTAGTGTGAGCACCTGCTATTACACTGATGGTTTCCCTCTTGTATTTTCATAATATGGAATATTTTTACAATAGAACATTTCTAAAATACCTTATTTGTTTACTAAAATAAAAAAGACATATGGAGGCTTGAATATCCCTAAATGTACACTCTAGTAAAAGAAAGGCAGACATAGGTATAAATGTGAATAATGAAGGGACTATGGCAGAAGTTTGTAAGAGGTACACTGGGGACATAAACACTGGAGGTGCTAATATAACTGGAAGAAGTCGGGCTAGGAGAAACTTCCTGAATGAGGTGGCACAGAGTAATCTGAAAGGTGAGAAGATGCCTGCTAGATATACAATGAAGACACAAGCAAAACTTTCTACCTCATTATAAAGCACTGATGATACTTTAAAAAAAAACAGATGTTGCTTTTGCTCAGAATTCTGTCTGAAGTCCATTATTAAAGACATATTGAAGAAAACAACGATCTGCTATCAATTAAATAATTCTCCATTACTATCCATTATCCACAGCATTTGTCCCATCTCAAACATGAGCAAGTCTGGGATACATGAACAGATACGCATTTGTCAGCTGAACTGAACAACCATGGCAATAATGAAGCAGAAATAATAAATCAAGATTCAAATGGTAGTATCAGATCAAAGAACATTGCAACCAATCGTGAAGGAAAATATTCTCTGACTGAAACAAAATCCCCTTGGGGAAAGGCTTCCTTAAATTTTCATTCTCTAATGAATCAACTAATGGGCAATAACTGGCTTTGAAAAGTACATTAGAAAACTTCTGGACATACAAAAAGTGACCAGTATCGTCGGTATACCTCAGGATGGCACTTACCTGAACAACATCAGCATTCAAAGGAGACAGAAAGTAAAAAAAAATAAGAAATTATGTACAATCACTAAACATCAGATATTTGTTATGACCTTTCAATATATGATTTTAGCAGGGTATCAGAAAATAGAAATATTTTTTATTGCAAGTATAAGCTTTTCACATGTTAAGCAGTGATTCTTTAAGTTCATTTTACCAGGACTAGTAAGTTCATTTAGGTCAGTAGTAATGGCAATTTTTCCTCTTTACAGCTATCCACCTTACCACCATAAAAATAAAGAAGGAAAAATTTTTCAGTCCAGTGATATCAGACACAGGGAGCATTTTATAGAAACCCTCTGTTTCAAATATCTCTAAAGATCTCACTACTACTAGAAATCTTTCTTTAGTGATTTAGGCATGTAATAAATGCCCATTTTATATGCCTCTGTAACAAATATTATTATATGCAAACAGGAAACCATATGTGTTTCAAATAAGCATGGTGGCGTTCTGGTGCTCTCAGCCATGGCTGGGGATGAAATCCAAACTCCTGTACACCTGTGGATGTCTATGGCTCTTAAAAAGATAGGTATCTCTGAGCAGAAATCTAGCTCTTAAAGACGCTATGAAAAACATTAAGATGAAAATATATGACTTAGTACATTTACTAAATTTTTCCTTAATTACTCAAAGGGCATTTTCATAAAATTATAATAACAAGATGAAGTAAAAAATGAAATTATGATTAGAGTTTATCAAAAGAGACAATTTAGAGACTACAGGCCAGCCAATTTTGGAGAAAGACTTCTTACTGAGAATTGTGTAGATATGCTGCTTCAAATCTGGAGTAAATTTCCTTAACATTTTTGAAATTACAAGGTCCTCTATTAACTAATATCTTTCTTTTACTTTATTAAATCCTCAAAGAACATTTTAAGATATTAAACCACTGTCTTATGCAACCATTGCTCCTAGGCTAAAATACAAAGAACTTTCTTTAAAAGAACTATTTTCCATTCTTCAGCCATGTATCTAGCCACTGTATAGTTTATACTCTATCATATATTAGGTTTCTTTCAGTTATTTGAATCAGTCATGCTCTACTAAATGCCCCTGACATAGACCATTCACCTAACACACTGATTCTCCTTGCATTAAAGCACTCATCACAGTTTGGGGTTATCTTTTTATCTATTTTTCCCACTTAGCTTAGAACACTTTTGAAGGCAAGGAAAAGTCTGACTTATTCATTACTATTTCCAGGCTCCAGTGCAATGTCTACCACACAGTAGATCTGTATTTCTGAACTCATTCTCTCTCTCTCTCTCTCTCTCTCCCTCCCTCCCTCCCTCTCTCTCTCTCTCTCCCTTTTATTCCCTCCCTTATGAATACAATGTAGAACAAATGATGAAAAAATAATTATTCACTTTACTTCTTTGCATTTCTAGCAGAAGGACCTGCTTTGTAGATTATTCAGGGGAGAGAGATCCTTTGCCTCATCTGAAAGCTGATGTTTTTGTTTTCCTTGAAGAACAAGCAACTTTGAGAGGGTCATAAATAGTTAAGTGAAAGACAAGAGGCTCCTGCCTAACTAAGATGATTACCTAAATCAAACCTAGAAAACAATCAGACAGAAAATACTGCAAAAATACTTTCATATCTATTCCCCTCACTTTACAAAATGAAGTCACTCAGGGTTACAGAAGTTGAGTACATTTCCCAAGAATACATACCTACTCAGTACCAGAATATTGACTTAAATCTATGTCTATTGAATAGCTAGTATTACAGTCTTTCCTGCATGAACAAACATATCATATATTATCTTGAAAGTCTATGACCCTAAAATGACAATGAAAGCAAGGGAATTTCTCAGTTCTTGAATTTTATGAAAACAACATAGGATCCATTTTAACTGAAATGTTCTACAAGTCTAATAACAATTAAAATATTTTTATGCATAAAATAATAAAACTTGATCTATAGCAAAAAAATGTTATGCTTATGATGTCATCAGCACATAATTATGCTTCTCTAATATAATTTCTTTATTTAAAGCTTAATTTGGCAAGACAAAATCTTCTACAAGTGTTTGAAAGATTGACAAGACTCAACACTGAAGACAAGATGCAAAAGCAAACATTCTTATTCCTGTTACTAGGATTATAAATTAGTACAATCTCTTTAAAAGACCATTTGGAAATAGTGATAATGTGTAAAAGATGCATCCCTTGCCAGCAATTTCACTCTAGAAATGTATCTTAGAGAAATAGTTCCAGGAATATACAGAAGTACATGTAGAACAATGTTGCACATTCTTAAAAGAAAAAAAATTGGAAATAACCCAAAGAGCCAATCATGGGACATCAACAAATTAGGTTCCATGCTACGGGGTACTTGGCAATACTAAAAGGAATGTGTTAGTACTATAAGGTAAGGAAATAAAAGTTGACCAAGGTTTTTAAAAAGCAACAGAACATTTTATATAGTATGATGCAATTTTGATAGTATATTTAAAATTATAGTCTATGCATAAAAATATTTATTTTAAATATATATATATATATATATATATATATATAATAATGTCAATAATAGCTCTGTGGTTGGACTTAAATGAATGGAAAGAGTCATCATTAAAATGTTTATAGCTATTGAAAAACACTAAAAAATTATTTTCAAAAATACTATCGAATATATTTGAAAGTTTTGATGGATAAATTCCTAGAAAAAAAACTTATCAAAAAAAGATTAAGTAATAATTAGGAAATATATATAAACTCATAACTCCTAAGACAATTGATTATTTCATTTAAAATTGTGCCACACAAAAAAAAATCCAGGACCAAATGGCTTCACTAGTGGATTCTATAAAATATTTAAGAAAGAAATTAACATGTATCATACAGAATCTTAGCAAATAAAAAGAGGCAATCTATTCCAACTCATTTTATGAGTTCAACCAACATAAACTTAAGACTAAACTGTAACCAAATTATATTACAAAAATTGAAAAACTAATAGCTAAAAAAAATCCTAAGCAAAACATCATCAACTCTAATCCAGCAATATACATAATGGGTAATAAACAGATCATGAGTGAGTCAAATTTATTCCAGAAATCCGGGTTTAACATTTGAAAATCAATCAATATAATCCACTGCATTAACTTACCATAAGAGAAAAATCATATGGTCATATAAATAATTTAAAATTATTAAATTTTTAAAAAATCTTAACAAATAGAAATAGGGGGGAACTTCCTTAACCTGATGCAGGTTTTCCAGAAAAATCTAATACTTAATGGTGAAGTTTGGAGGAATTTTCTTATGAGATCAGGAATGAGACAAAGATAAGTTATCACCACTTTTACTCAACATTGCACTAGAGATCCTAGGCAGTACAAAAAGGGAAAATTTTAATAAGTTATAAAGAATGGATCAAAAGAAATAAACTCATTACTCTCAAATGATACAACTGAAAATCTAGAAAAATAAAAGGAATCAACAGAGAAATTAACATTGATAAGTGAGCTTTACAAGTCTATAAAAGGTCAACAAATAAAATTGGAAATTTGGAAATTATAGTGCTTATGATGGCATAAAAAAATCAAACACCTAGGAATAGATACAACAAAAGATGTGCAAGGCTTTCACACTGAAAAATTTAAACATCATTTAAAGAGTTTTTAAGATCTTAAAAAAGCTATATATGTATATATACACACACATACATATATATAAGCCATGATAATAAATTAAAAGATTTGAGTTTTTAAATATGTCAATTACACTCAGATTGATTTCTAGATTAAGTGCCATCCTAGTGAAATTCCAACAAGGATTTTGTAGAAATTGATAAGCAAAATTTCAAATTTATATAGCAAGGCAGAGTCGATAACAGTCAAGACAAACTTAAAGGATAAGCAAGATAAAGAACTACTCCAGCAAATATTAAGACATAATTTAAATCTATTCATTACGACTGTGACTATGGCCACAATGATAGACAAATAATCCAGTGAAACAGAATAGCAAGTCCAAGAACAGATCTGCCCATACATGGTACACTTGATTTAAAACAGAGGTAGTAGCAATGCCAAACAGTGGGGAAAGGACAGCCTTTTCAGTAAATGCCCCTGATGACTTCTGAATCCATAGAAGTAAGAAAGCAAAAGTCAAACCACACACAAAAATGAATTCCAGATGAAATGTATAACAATATAGTGTCTGGAACACAATACAAAAAAATCTCCGTAACTTATAGTTAGGAAAGATTTATTAAACAAGACCAAAATAATACTAATTCTGGACTACATTAGAGCTGAGAACAGCTGCTGATAAAAGATAACATTAAGAGTGGCAAAGCAAATCATAGAGTGGGAGAAGATATTTACAAACATTTTCTAAGGGCTCAAATTCAAAATATATAAGGAACCTCCTATGAATCAATACGTAAAAGATAACTCAATAGCAAATTTGATAAAATTTCTGAATGACACTTCAAAAGAGCATATTCAAATGGCCAAAACACATAAAAAAGGTGTTAATTTATTAATAAAAAATGCAAATTAAAACCATAATTAGGTATCCATTGCCACTAGGGTAGTTTAAGTTAAAAACACTATTAATAGCAAGTGTTGGTAAAGCTAAGCCACAACTTGAAATCTCATACACCACAGGCTCGACTGGAAATTGGCTCAACTACTTGGGAAAAAGCAAACAATTTCTATGCAGCATTAGCCTATGAATCAGTAATTACTTATCACAAAACATGTACAATAACAAATGTACATAGAAGAACTATTGGTAATAATACAAAACTGGAAACAACACAGATGCCCAACAAGCAGAACAGATATGTACATTCCGAAGTATTCATTAGATGGAATTCTATTGAGCAAGAAAAATGAAGCACTGTTATATGCAGGAACATGGATATTTCTCACCCAAAAGGTTGAACAAAATAAATCTGATGCAAAAAAAAATTGCAGAATATATGATTCTGTTTATATTTATTTCAAAAACAGGCAAAAACTATTCTATGGTCTTGAAGTCAGAATAGAGTCTACCTTCGGGGAAGAGCAAGGTGGTAGTGATTGGGAGGGGCTGGAAGAGGCATTCTTGGGTGTAGACAAGGTTCTCCATCCAGAATGGAGTGTTGATTTCATGGGTAGAATTACTTTGTACTTCTCATTCAGCTCATTTAACTTACACTTCTCTGTATTTCTATTATTCTTTAGTTAAAAGGGTAAAACAAAACAAAACGATACAATACAATGTTTTATTTAAAGCAAAGGCCTTAGTTTCATTACCACTCAACTTGTGCCTAGGCCAAAATTTAAAAACAACTTTTTAAAAAAAGCTGGGTTAATTTTCTAGTACCAAAAAGGAGTTGCTATGATCTTTAAAATAATATATTCTGGGGCGCCTGGGTGGCTAGGTCGATTGAGTGTCCAACTTCGGCTCAGACCATGATCTCAAGGTTCCTGAGTTTGAGCCCTGAGTCCAGCTCTGTGCTAACAGCTCAGAGCCTGGAGTCTGCTTTGGATTCTGTGTCTCTCTCTCTCTGTGCCCCTTCCCTGCTCATGCTGTGTCTCTCTCTGTCTCAAAAATGAATGTGTTAAAAAAATTTTTAAATAACATATGCAAAAATATAGTCAATCAATCCAGTAGGTATTTTTAAAGGTTTTCTATTAAAATATAGTATATTTATTGCATAAAAATATTATGCCATGGGAATTTTTATCTGACATAAAATTATGTTATATTAAGCAAATTGAGTCCCAAACTGGAATATTATAAATATCATTTGTAATATTTTAGCAGGCAATATTGTCTGTTATAGATAGCAAATCTGTACTTTCTGTAACCATGACAATTAAATACTATAAGATTAGATGCCTTAAGATAGCATTACTGTTTATGGTTCCTGGTGTTAGGAAGCAAAATTAAGGCAGAAATGCATAAACACTTCTGATGCATAGATCTAAGTTAAAATAACAAATTTTTAAAAAACACATTGCAATCACTTAATGTTTGGGAAACTGCCCCACATAAATCACTATAGTAGAAGATCACTTTGTTTATATGATATCCATAAATAAAACATATGTAATGTTATGAATGTTTTAGAATTCATATATTTAGAATGAACATATGTTCATTCTAAAATGTTTTAATCTCTTGTGTGGATACTAAGTTTATTTGAGATAGATACTGGTCACCTAAAATGGAGAAAATTTAAAATGTGACTCACAGAAAACTAAAACCGGATATCATGGAAAGGTGTTAAGCCTAATAATAATTTAGCCTTAGGAGTTAAATAACTTGGGTGTAAATTCTAGCTTTTTAATATCTCTAATCTTTCTCATCTGAAGAATAGTAAAAATAATACACAAAATCCACTTACTGGATTGGTTAAGTTAGGAGAAATCACATTGAACACATTTAAAACAAAGCCCAGGGGCACCTGGGTGGCTCAGTCGGTTGAGTGTCCGACTTCAGCTCAGGTCACGATCTCACAGTCCGTGAGTTCGAGCCCTGCGTCGGGCTCTGGGCTGATGGCCCAGAGCCTGGAGCCTGCTTCCGATTCTGTGTCTCCCTCTCTCTCTGCTCCTCCCCCATTCATGCTCTGTCTCTCTCTGTCTCAAAAATAAATAAACGTTAAAAAAAAATTAAAAAAAAAAAAAAAACAAAGCCCAACACTGAGTGAGTGCTCAATAAATGGTTTTTGTCATCAATAATTGAAGTGAGACTACAGAGAACACATTGCTTACAAAAGCCAAATAGAAAAATCAGTCTCATATCTCAGTATTTTTAATTTTCAAACTAGGCTACTTCAATGCTCTAGGTAAGTATCCATCTATTTTTCATAAATGTCTTTTTCAATACTTTCATTAATTCTGAAAAACATAATTGACTCACTAGATTCTCCAAGTTTATATACAATACATGCTAAACCAAACTGAAAACGTGAATACTGTATACTTATTTCTGGAAAAGGAGTGAAGAAATGGGCAAAAAACATGAATAGACACTTTTCCAAAGAAGACATCCAGATGGCTAAGAGACACATGAAAAGATGCTCAACATCACTCATCACCAGGGAAATACAAATCAAAACCACACTGAGATACCACCTCACACCAGTCAGAGAGGCTAAAATTAACAACTAAGGAAGCAACAGATGCTAGCAAGGATGTGGAGAAATGGGAACCCTCTTGGACTGTTGGTGGGAATACAAACTGGTGCAGCCACTCTGGAAAACAGTGTAGAGTTTCCTCAAAAAATTATAAATAGAACTACCCTATGACCCAGCAACAGACTAGTAGGAATTTATCCAAAGGATACAGAAGTGCTGATTCATAGGGGCATTTGTACCCCAATGGTTATAGCAGTGCTTTCAACAATAGCCAAATTATGGAAGAGCCTAAATGTCCATCAACTGATGAATGAATAAAGAAGATGTGATTTATATATACAATGGAATACTACTTGGCAATGAGAAAGAATGAAATCATGCCATTTGCAGCAACGTGGATGGAACTGGAGGGTATTATGCTAATCGAAATAAGTCAGAGAAAGACAGGTATCATATGTTTTCACTCATATGTGGAACTTAAACTTAACAGAAGACCATGGGAGAAGGGAAGGGGGAAAAATAGTTACAAACAGAGAGGGAGGGAGGCAAACCATAAGAGACTTTTAAATTCAAAGAACAAACTGAGGGTTGATGGTGGGGGACAGGGTAGAGGGGAATATGGGTAAGGGGCCTTGAGGAAGTGATGTGTTGGGATGAGCACTGGGTGTTGTATGTAAGCAGTGAATCACAAGAATCTACCCCCAACACCAAGAGCACACTGTATACACTGTATGTTAGCCAACTTGACAACAAATTATATTTTAAAAAAATACAATAAAGAAAACATGGAGATGATGGAAAAAAAGGAGTATCTGGAAAAGGTATTTTAATAATTCTAGTAAAGAAGACATGTGTGAAGAGCATTGTACTTGTTGCCAGAAATAAAAAGAAATATGTCCTGGGATGCCTGGGTGGCTCAGTCGGTTGAATGTCGGCCTCTGGCTCAGGTCATGATCTCACGGTTTATGAGTTTGGGCCCTGCGTCAGGCTCTGTGCTGACAGCTCAGAGCCTGGAGCCTGCTTCGGATTCTGTGTCTCCTTCTCTCTCTGCCCCTCCCCAACTTGTGTTCTGTCTATGTTTCTCAAAAAATAAATAGATGTAAAAAAAATTAAAAAAACAAAGAAATACGTCCTGAAGTAAAAGAAAAATAAAAAAAAATAAATACGTCCTGAAGAAAAAAAAAAAAAATTATAAATGTAATATGTACCCACACATAAACATATCTAGTCTAAATAATCAAATATACACAAGACTTTAAAATATTTTTTTACACAATGTTCCTATCAGTAGGTTTCATCTCAGACATTAAAAACCAAAGTAAAAACTATATATAAATATTAGTGCAGTGAATTTTTACTGGATTGTTCCAGAGTCTCAGTATAATATCAGTGTCCTAGACGTGGGCAGAATGGTGGCTGGCATTGAGGAGAGATGTTTTGGCTAACCATAATACACCAAGCAAACAACTATAAGTAAGATGGCCTTACTTCCTGTCCAGATTTGCCACTAGCTAACATGATTTTAGGCAAATTACTTTTTTCTCTGAGCTTGTTTCCTTATCTGTAAGTCTAAATAATCATGCCTTTCCATCTAACTTTCAGAATTGTTGCAAAGGATAAACTGCAGTTATGAATGTAACCATGTTTTGTAAACTTCTGGAGATCACACCAATGGAAGGCCTCTTATTAAATGAAGACAGGGGGATTCGTTTTGTCAATATTAGTTCCAATAAAACTAAATACATATGTACATTATCCATGCAACCATACATTTTTTATTCTTTTTAAAATGTAGATTTAAAAGAGAGTTACCTACTGGTTTAGCATTTGGGAATTATTCAGTGTCTATGCAGTGTCCAAGGCATGAATCTTCATGTCAAAATTGCTTATTAAAGGACTCTTTTTAATGTATCTTGTATAAATCAACAGAACCAGGAAATTAATTCTTGGAAAAAAAAAAAAAGGTGAAGTTTGACATAGCTTCTAGTTTTTAGTTGTTTGTTTCCAAGGTAGTGATACAAATCCTTTATTCATTGAAATCCTGAAAACAAGAATCTTAACCTTCCTTTATTCATTTCTTCAGAAAATATTTATTAAGTATCAACTATATGTCAGAGCCTTAACTGGACCTAAAAAAGGAAGAAGGCATGGTCTCTATCCTTTAGGGCTTACAGTGGGGATAATAGACATAAACAATCAGTTACAATTTAGTATAGTAAGTGCTATGGTTGGGGTATCTACAGGTTGTTATGGAAGCACTAAATAAGACCCCAAACTCAGCCTAGAAGTTCAGGAAGTCTTCCTAGAGAATGTGGTAGCTGACTTAAGCCTTGAAAATGTTAGGCAGATCAGTCACACTGCAGAAAGGAGACAGGTCATTTGTGGCAGAGAAGAGAGTATGGATAGGTAATGAAGTTTGGGGAAAAAGAGAAAACATGATGCATTAGGGGAAATGCAAACAGTTCAGTGTGACTGGCATTGTGGGACTGGAGATGGAAGAGACTAGAATAATAAAAAAAATGAACTTGGAGAATTAATCAGGGACCATTTAATACAGAACTTTAGGTGAAATGCAAAGGACCTTAGGCATGTTACTATCAGTAGAGGAGACACAGGATGGAATTGGTTTTAGAAAGATAACTGATGATGGTGTGGAGAATGTGCTTGAGAAGAAGACTATAAGAGAGGGAGACTCACATAAGGACACTAAACTCTGAATATCCTCATTTCCTACATGGGAAAGAAAGATTTACAGAGATTAAGTAACTTGCCAAACATCACACCATTTGTAACTGGTTAAACTGACCTTCCTGCAAAGCTTTGTATAATTCTAATACATACGTTCTTTAAAGACCAAGGAAACTACTTCTCATAAACGAATGTGACCAACTCTCAGTATTAGAGACTAGTAACAAATAAAACTATAGGAAAACAATGACACAGGTCTACATCATCAAAATCAAGTACAGGAGTGAGCAATTATCCAGTGAATTAAGGACCATCTGGATAATCCTAGCAAAAGCAGATTTAGTGCCTGAGTCATTCAGATAATTGTGCAAACAATGTGCCTTGCTCTGGCTGAGTAACCTGGTCATTAATATCTTCCATAGTACGTTTTGCCCCGTGGCACTTCTGAAATGGACAACAGTAGCTCAGAAAGAATTAAGATACTATTCACTTCATGAGAAAGCCACATAAATAATAATGGGATCTTAATAGACTGAGAGGGTATTTTATATGTCCCCAGGAGCCATTTCACACAGTGATATATACACGATATATGTAAGCCAAATCCCACTTCAAAGAATAAAACAAGCTCAGCAATAGCACCCTCAAATGTGTGTTTTAATTTCAATTCTTTGTCAGAAGAAAGTTTTCTGAGCATTAAGGCAATGAGAAATACTACTGCAAATAGACTTATAGGTTAAACTACAATAAGATTAAAAATTTCTATATGTCCAAAAACATAAAAGGTAAAAGGCAAAAAAAAAAAAAAAAACAGTAAGAAAAGTTTCACGTATACAATAAATTCTTCTATGAAACAAGTTAAGAAAACGTAACACGGTAAAGTCAAATAAAATACACACATTAAGAAATACAAAGAGCCAATAAACATGAAAACATATCTCACAATCATCCAAAATCATAGAAACATAATTCAAAAGAATAACCAGATCCACAATTTCTACTATCAACGTAGTCACAATTTTTTAAACCACAATACCAAATGTTAATGAGAATCTTGCCCAATTAATTGACACTGGGTATCAATTTGTGCATAAACTTTTCCCTGGAACAATTTAGCAACAAGCACTAGGAGTATGAAAATATTTACATGTCTGACCCAGTAATATCTGTGAAGTTATTATAAGGAAATGGTCAAAATTGCAAAGGTTAATGTATAATCATGTTCATTTCCTTTTTTTTTTTTTTAAATGTGTATTTATTTTTGAGAAAGAGGGAGAGAGAGACAGAGCATGAGGAGGGAAAGGGCAGTGAGAGAGAGGGAGACACAATCTGAAGGAAGCTCCAGGTTCTGAGCTACCAACAGAGAGCGTGACAAGGGGCTCCAACCCCAGGAACCATGAGATCATGACCTGAGCCAAAGTTGGATGGTTAAACAACGAAGCCACCCAGGCACTCCCATGTTCATTTCTATAAATGTAAAAAACAGGAAACAATCTACAGTCTCTATCTATAGAAAAGAATAGGTGGCAGCCATTAAAAAAATGGTTAGTAAAAATATTAAATAAAATAATGTTTATGGTATGATGTTAAGTGGGAAATAAAGCTAAATATAAAAATAAATATTCACTTGAATTCTAAAACTGTATGTTTAAAATACCTAGGTATATTCACAGAAATAAAATTGGAAGGTTCAGAGTAGATTTCTCTGCATGGTGGAATTTTCTTTCATTTTCATTTTTTTCCTGAAAAAATCTGTATTTCTTTATAAAAGTGTTATTTAAATGTAATATTAATAGGTATACTTTTGAATGCCATTTTATACACTACATTGTTCATACAACCATAACAAAATAATAATCTATCTTCCTCCTACTACATTTCCAAAGTCACAAAACTGGTAAGTCCTATTCTCGGGATTTGAACCTAAGTGTCCTTGCTCCAAAGTTAGCACTATGGATATAAATATATGAAGTAAAGCACAGGAAAAGTTGCAAAGAAGAGCATAATCAATAATGAAAATTAAAATGTGTCAGTAATATGTGACATCTTAGATTAAAACAGAAAAACATACATTGGGAGATTTGAAAAATTGCCTCCTGTACTAATGCAAGGTATGCAATGACATATACACTGGTATTGGGAAAAATACAGATTGGAGATCAGAATAAAAATGGATAAATTAATTACTGAATAGATTGTGGGCACTTGGAGGTAGAGGAAGGAAGTCTGAAAAAAAAATAACTAATCACAAACCAGAAGCCTGGAAAATTGTGGTATGCTTTGCTAAAAGCCAGTTGAAGGGTGATGACTATTGATGGGGGAAAAAAAAAGTTTTTACTATATATATTATCACAACTTTAAACAGTACTTCTACTAATGGCTATTATTTATGAGTAATGACTACAGCCAAACCTTATTTTAAAAGTGTTGTGTGCATTCTTATTTAATACTAAAAAAAAAAAAAAAAAAAAAAAAAAAATCCCACAAAAAAACTCTGAGGTAAGTGCTATTATAATCCCCAGTTGACTTACTGACATTCACTTATCTGCATAATGATATATAGATAGCAGAAGTAGGCTTCCTTCCAAAGCCTGCGTTCTTAGCTGCTAGGCTAGTAATTTGAAATGGCTAATGGAGGAGAGATGAGAAAAGAAATGCAGGAGAGAATTTTGTTCCCAATAAAATAAATTGCATCAACTGGGGGAATTCACTTGAAAACCTGAAGCAGGAAGAGGAGATAAGAGGAAGACAAAGAAACGGTTAGAAGAAAAGGTTAGAAAAAAAAGTTAGAAAAAAATTATCACATCAGATCATTGGTGGTATCAAAAAGTAAAAGATCAAGGAGGAGATGGAGAATATGGAAAATGGCAGTTCAGAGGGGAAGAAAAATTAACAACACACCAGTAAGAGAAAATGAACATTGGACTTAATGAAGAGCTTACTGGTGACCTAGAATGGGTTCTTTGCTAGGATGTAAACTGTGGCCAATTTATATATAAAAATGGATGGACATTGTTGATCTCTATTTTAATAGAGATCTAACACTGCATGTTTTGTATAGAAAAGTATAAATCATCTGTTCCAACCTGGCCTCTAGTTTGTCTCACGGGGCACAGATAAGAGAAAATATATAGAATAACTTATACATAGCCATAACCCCTATTGGAGAATTCAATTATTTTGTGGAAGGATATAGAAATGTTCTGATGTCATCCATTACTCCTTTCGAGAGAATAAAAGAGCTAAGGGAAGTTTCCAAAAGTAGTTCTCAGCACACAGCCTTCCAATATATAGGATAAATATATTATCCCTAAATCATTGCTCCAAATCATTCCTTAGTATGATGTTTCCTCAACCAGAATCTTTGAGGCTACTTAGAACTGTGTTCAGTGTTGTGGAGTATACAAAAACATAGGTCATGGTCTTTTTCTGCAACGTACTTCCTTGCCCAATTAGAAGACAAATGAGATATACGTAAATGGCTATGCAAATAAATAAATAAGAGCGAGTGCCTGGATAACTGAATAACCTTGGCCTGTATTGTTACTGGTATAACACTGAGCAAATTTTGTTATCAATACCAAAAATCACAGGAAGCTGAGGTATTCTATTTGAAGGGAAACTGCTATGCAATATAATTCATAGTAGGTTGTTGAAATATTAGGGTTGAAATAGTGGAATTTCAGAAAGCTTTAGGCAAATTACAGGTGTCCTCGAAATCTTAGTTTTCTCATCCAGGAAAATGAAAAAGTTATCATCAGGATTAAATAATTTCGGGCAATGGGAAAAATAAATGCACATACATTTGTAAAAGAAAGTCCGTGTAGTGCAAACAGATATGAAAAAGCAGCGCACATTTAAATATCAGATCCACAAGTAAAATCTGTACAAAGAAATAGATTTATACCAAGTTCAAAGGTTCCAAAGGTCCCTTAGTTTTACCTCTTGCAAGATGGGTGGATCTTTTCCCCCCCAGTTCTCCAAATGCTGCTATCTGTAAGTTACCATACAAATACATTTACAACCCAAAAAGGAAGGCAGGGCATATAGAAACCATTATGCTCCGATGAGTTTAATAAAATATCTTGGATATGATATGTATTTATTTCATATGTGTGTTACACTTCAGGTTGGTAAGGCTCGTATGTACGCTGTAAAGCTGAAAAATTCAGGGAAATAGCACACTCTAAGGATGTATTCAAAATAATATCTGGAAATACTGATCTTCAGACATGTTACAGAAACATCATTTCATGCAGGGTTTCCTCAGTCTGAGCACATCTTCTCAGGCTTTTCCCCAAGTGGAGAATTTGATTCCCTTTTGCCCCTCCCACTCAGTGCTTCCAGATTGCTTCAGAAGGCCCAGGCAGCCTGCTCAGCAGCAGGCAAACGAGCTATATATAGCCCCACCTTGGAGATGTGCACACAGAAGCACACTGCAAATGCCCATACTGTATTTGGCATGAATAAACGAGAGAAGGTTGCAGCTTTCCCCTCTCCTTCTTCCCCATCACCCCAATTTTTCAATAATTTTCAAAGCAGGGTGTCATCGCTTCCCTAGAGTGATGCAGCCTCTAATTTCCCTGCGATTCTTCTGCCTACTGTTTCCAGCAATCCGACTCCTGCAGGAACCGGCATTGGGCCAACACCTACTACCCAGATGCGGTCATCCAGGGAGGCTGCCTTGCAGCCGCGGGGGAGCCCATCCGGGTACAATTACTTGAGTCTCTGGGAATCCCTGTGCATAAACCCATTTTTTAGAAACCAGGCTAGGAGGTGGGTCCCCATGGACATCGACAGACTAGAAGAGAGAGGCGAAGCTTTCCTGTCTCTCCCCTCCCTGGCCTGCAGTAAATAGGGGAGAAGGGCCCAGGTTTTCTCACTGGAGGCATAATTAATCGGTAAATGCCCTTAGAGTTGCGGGATTTCTTCCCCACCGCATCACTTCTTCACAGAGGAGCCGGGGAACAAACAAGTGCCTTCCTCCCCTCGGCGCAGTCATTCCCAGTTTTTGCAGGGATGTGCTAGTCTAGACGCAAGGGTCGAGAGGGAAAATGAGTGGGTGCGGACAGGCGTGGGGAGAAGGAGAAGCCCTTCCCGGTTTAGGAAGACCTGCGGGCTCCCGGCTGCTGACATCCAAACCCTCCCCTGCGGGTCGACATGGCTTTCCTAGGGCGCAACACCCGCCGCGGCGGCCAAAGCCTCCGGGAGGAAAGTTGACGAGACGCGGATGGGGGCTCGGTCCCCCCTCCCAGGGCACTGCCTCCCTGCCCCGCCCGTCACCGGGGCTCCCGCGCCCCCCCTTCCCAGCAGCACCCAGACGACCTCCATCCCGGTCCTTCCAGCCGTACTTCGCGACCAGAGCTGCGGCGACCACATCAATTTGGGGGTGACGAGGGCGGGGCAGAGCTGGGGGAAGGGGAAGGCAGGCAACAGTAGCACGAAAATACGCATTCTTTTTCCGAGCTGCAAAGAAGGAAAAGTCCTGCCTCCTACCTGTTCTGTGCTCCTGCTCGCCTCGGCGCCGCGCGGCTGGACCATAACCTACAGGTTTCCCACTTCCGCTGCAAACACCTGGGAGCGCATCTCCGCACCCGGCGCCCCTCCTAGCCTCGGCGGAGCCCTGCCTAGCTACTTGACAGCAGAAGCCGGGCCTTTTAGAGCGGTCATTGGGGCCGCGGGGAAAGCGGGGCGGGCCCCGGAGAGAAACCCGCGCCTCTCATTGGGCAGGCGGGATGCCACTCTCACCCCAGACCAGGGTTTGCTGCGGACTGAGGCAGCTGCTAAGCCCAACTGCAAAGGGTCTCTGCAGTCCCTGGAACCAAACCCTGCTGCCAAAGGATCAAGGACCCCTCAGAGGAGCGACACTGGTTTGATGGCTTGTCATCTGAAGCCCCAAGAGGGAGGGAAGGGCCAGGCAGCCCCAGACACCCAGCACTTTCCAGAGCTTCCCTGAAGGGACCATCTGCTCTGGGAAATTTGACAGGAGAAAATATCAGGAGCAGTGCCTTGATAGGGAAGCACGAACTTCAGTTAAGAATGGAGCAAAATACAAGAAATACGTATATTGAAGTGAAAAAAAAAATCACAAGAAGTAAAAAGACATGAGGGTTGTGTTTATTTATTTTATTTCAAGTTTTGTTTTTTTTGTTTTTTGTTTTTTGTTTTTTCCTAAATGTAACCCGGTAGTTTTTCCTGTGGAATAAAGGTTGAACTGTTTCTTCTGTACTGCAGAGAGACTCCAAAATATTCCCTGGTGGGAACAGTGCTTTAAATGGGAAGACGCTGCAATAATAACCTCTCCAGAAAGACTAAAAGAGAGAAGTTAAGGCCAAACTGCATAAGGAACTTGCTTTGGGCAGTTCATTTGGTGGTGGAAGTCTTAAAATAATCACCACCAGACTGACTGATAATCGATCTGTTTCTCTTCTACTGATATTAGACCCTCATTCCTTTTATGCTCAAACCCTGAGGCTGCAGAGGATGCTTAAGCCAACCCCAACATAGGTAATCCCAAACCTGCCTTTTAGATGAAGGGGAGCAAGGGTAAAACCATTTTGTTCCCATCTTTCATCTCTGCCATTTGGCCAGGTGGAATCAGTGAATCAACCCACAGAATTCTTAAGTGGGGAAAATGATAGAAGGAATACCATAAAATTGGGGGAAGGGAGGTGTCTTGTTTTAGTGCCATATTAGAAAACAATCGTCTCACTTCCAGCCTCCCTCCTTTTTGCAAATAGCCAAGTTCTTCATCCACCTAAATTAAGTAGCTGTCTTAACTTGTGCTGAGCATAACACAGCCCACTGGACAACTGTGAGAGAAGATAGCATTGTTATTAAATGCTAAATAAGTGTAGGCTCTTAGCTTAGTGCTTATGGTTGTTATCACTATTAGGCGAGACTCTTCATAAAATGTTCTCTTCATAAAACCAGATGATTCAAATTAATGTACTTGGAAGTGGGAAAGGACCCTAGAGATAATTTACAGAGAACAATAGATATGGCTTTTATGCTGGGACCTTAACTTACCACTGATTGGGAATAACTAAAAATGCAATGGGAAATTTCAAAACCTTTCAGCCATGTTTCCACATAATATGCCCATTAGTTTGTGTCTCCACCCCAGGGACCCACACCAATTGTTCCATTGAATTGGACCAATCATTCATTTCTTAGTGCATTTACTGAGCACTTATTCTGTGCCACACCCTGTGTTAGGTGCCAGGGAACTAAAGAAAAATAATACATTGAACAGGAAGCAATAAAGATAGTAAAATATTGTAGTAAGGAATATGTAATTTCCTTTTTTAATATTTTTAAGTTAATTTATTTATTTTGAGGGAGACAGAGAGAGCGCAAGCAGGGAAAGGGCAGAGAGAGAGAGAGAGAGAAAGAGTCCCAAGCAGGATGCACAGGATCAAGGCAGAGACTGAAGTGGGGCTGTAACTCACCAAACTGTGAGATCTTGACCTGAGCTGAAATCAAGAGTCTAACGCTTAACCAACTGAGCCACCCAGATGCCCCAGGCATATGTATTTTCAGCACTAACATCTTTCAATTCCTAAACCTAAATCATTTTGAGTAGCGATGAACTCTAGCAGAACTTCCCCTAAATTTAAGCAGCGAGGAGAAGGTGAAATATCAAGGAAAGAAACTGAACATTGGGTTTAGCACAAGAGTTGAAATTGGAAGTGAAAAGAATACTAAAGAAATCTCTGCTATCCTCATTCTCTCATTCCTTAATTCATTCCTTTCTTCAACAAATATTGCTATCATAAATATAGTGGTGAATAAGGTAGGCAAGCTCTCATGGAGCATATTTATTTTTTAAATATACAGAGTTACTCTGTATATTTACTGATATAATTACAGCTCTCTAGGTGTGCGTATGCGTGTGCACACACACAATTTGGGAACAGTATTAAAATAATTAAAATTTCTATCTGGGCATCAGGCCCCTCTTATATTTTCAAATAAAACAAACTATCTCCAGGTTATTGCTTGTTATCTCAGAGAGCAACACCTCCCCCTCTGTTCCTGGAATAAGTATGTTCTTACGTATATGAATATATCAAAAGTATCTGCTACAGCACATTTTACACTTTTCAGATCACTTTCAGATAAACTCCGCCCCCCCCTTTTTTTTTCTTAAGTAAGCAGAAGAATCATTATTAGCTCCACTTCACAACTCAGGAAATGAAAGTAGCCAAGGAAACGTATTCCTTTGAAAGTAAAGGTAATTAAAAAATAGTTATGTATTTAATGCTTGGTATATAGGAGATAATATATACTTACAGATGAATATATGCTTTATAAAATGTGAGAGTTTAAAGAAGTTCAGAAACTATCAATTTCCACCATTAGTCTGTGAAGGAGACAATCATTATAATTTGCTCAGGGTATTGTACCTACTCAGAAGCAAATGTGAGTCTAGAACCCAGATCTTAGGGCGACTCCTTCATTATTTTTACCAGCATAACGAACAATAACTTTGTCTGGTATATCTTCCACCAGAGTTCTTGCCCTTTTTCCTCCCCGAACCACCCATCCTTTTGAAATTTTCAAAAAATTCTGACCCAACAGTGTACCCATCTTCCAGCATCTATAAAACTATATGAAAGCATGCCACTTTAAGTGGAAATTAAGCAGGACATAATAAGTAGCTGAGATTAAGTTTGCTTGTAAGTTTGGGGTCTGCCTCAGAAGACTGGGATCAGAATAATTGGGGCTGGCGTTCAGGTATAAAGAAAGCTGATGAAAATGGGTGGCTAGCTAGGCAGATTGCCTGCAGCACATACTGTCCCTAAAGTGAGGAAAAAGAGAACCGCAGAAACATCAGTCTGAATCCCCACTGACAGCCTGGGATAGAACCTATTTGCAAATCTCTATAAGAAACAGTAGGAACATTTTGCCTGGTTCTCTGGCTGGCTCTGATTCCCTAATCACTCGCAGAGTTCCACGGCACAATTTATTGGATATTACATTGCTAAACTTCCCTTGGCCCTGTTATTGAATTCTCCTGCCATCCATCCCCTCCTTCTTCCACCCGGCATTGGCCCTCTTTCTTGAAACATTCCAATTTCCTCCAACCAGTGATTAAATCTTGGTGAGAGGAAAGGAAACTGTAGCAGCAGTACAGTGTTCCACAGCATGTATTCCTTTTCTTTCTCTTCTGCTCCACCCACCATTTCCTCACTCCGAAGCTTCCCAGAACAGTTGCTAGCATAGCCTGTTGTAGCAAAGAAGGGGGAGAATGAGAAAAAAGGGGCTTTTCCAATAGAAATTTCAAACTAACACAGCAGAAAGACAGCAGAGTCTGCCCACTAGTATGAAGAGAGTCATGCTAAACCCAGTATGCAGCGTCTCAAAGAAGATCACATCAGCCCACTGACCTAGCTTTCACATAGCCAATAGGGAATGATTGCAAAGCGATGCACACACACGCGCAGCCACACACACGCACACACACGCACACACACACACACACACACACACACACACACACACTGTACCATGTGGCTGGCAGAAGAGGCTGAGAAGATAGTTTTCAAATACTGCATACTGGAAATACAGTCCACAGCAGCAGCTTGCTACTTAGCCCCGGGCTACTGCAGTATTTTTGGAGATTAACAGTAAGATTAGAATTCCTTTTGTTTTGTCAATGACTGCTGTGCACCAAAAGGGCAGATTTATAGAAAGCCACATGCCGATATTTGCAAGGATATCTTCACACAGATTCCGTTGTTTCACAGGAGAATCCACTGTGTCTCCTTAAAATTGCCCCATTTGCATAATAGGAACCAATGTGTGATATAACAAAAAGGCATGTTACCCCTTAGTCAGCCAATATGTCCTCCGATTTATTTCACCTCCCGAAACTCATGGGGAAGGACGATGCTCAATTCAATTGTTAAATTGTAGCTTGGTCTCTATTATTCACGGAGAGTAAGCAGTCAGTTATTATTAGTGAACTCCACTGTCAACCTTAATTAACATGTCCTTTCCCTTCTCTCCTAACAGCCACTAACACTGAAAATTTCATTTACTGAGTATGTCCTTGAAATGATGCATACCTTCACCTCTGGAGTGGACATGGGATGAGACAACAGAAGACCTTTGTTCCACTCTGAACTAGAAAATAGCTGAGAGGGTAGGGACAGAATTCTCAGTTGCTATGCTATAACGTGTCACAGCAGAGTGATGCAAAACTATTTGCTAATAATATGGTATCAGCATCTTTATAAAAGGTCATCTACCCAAATATTCCTCCTATCCTCCAAAACAACCAAAAGAAGCAAGGGGAAAGATACAGAGGAAAGGATTTTCCACTTCACCAAAATTTTCAAATTTATTGGACTAAAGTTGTTCATAAAATCCTTTTTTTGTGTGTGTTTAATATATATTGGATCTGTATTTATAATCCAATTATCATTTTCTTTTTTTTTCCAATTTTAATTTTCTATGTTGATAAATTATGCGGTTTTCCCCTTGTTAGTTTTCCAGTGTTTAGAAATATTGTTAATCGTTTCAAATATTAATTTTGGCTTTTTAATTTTTCTGTAATGTGTATATGTCTTCTATTTTATTGATTTCCGCTCTAATCTCCATTATTTCCTTCCTCTTACTTAGTTTTGCTTTGTTCCTTGTCTCTATTCTTGAAGTGGGAATTGATGCCACTAATATTTCAGCATTTCATCTTTTTTTAATATCGCCTTTAAGGCTACACTGTTTTCTCTAAGCACTGCTTTAGTGTATCTAACAAGTTTTACTATGTCTTATCTTTATTATCAGTCAGTTTAAATAATTTCTAATCTCTGCTTTTCTTTTTTAGCCCAATGATAATTTAGAAGTACATCATTTCATTGATAGCCACTTAAGGTTTTCTACTTATCTTTCTGTTTCAAAAACTCAGTTTGATTTTATCTTTGTCAGAAAAATACTCTAAAAAGATTTCTACTTTTAGTGATATGTTGAGGCTTTGTTTATAATGCCAATTTTTGCATCTTTGGTACATGTCCCCTGTACTCAGATTTTAAGCTGACTCCTAAACTATATATACACAGGATAGATTCCAAACAGTATAGATAAAGTTTAAAGAATTGTAGTAGGATGAACAATGACCCCTGACTCTCTGGAACCTGTGAATGTTACCTTATATGGCAAAGTCTCTGCAGAAGTGATTAAGGATCTTGAGATCCTGAGATTATCCTGGATTATCCAACCAGGTCCTAAATGCGATCACATGTATCCTTGTAAGAGGCAGACAAAGAGCGATTTTACTATACACAAAGCAGATGGTGATGTGAATGAAGACAGAGCCGAGAGAGATTTGAGGATGCTGGCCTTGAAAATTAGAGTGATGCAGCCATATGCCAAGGAACCCCCGCAGCCACCAGAATCTGGAGGAAGCAAGGAATGGATTCTCCCTAGAGCCACTGGAGGGAGTGTAGCCATGCTGGGCCACCTTGATTTTGGCCCAGTGATGCTAGTTTAGATATTTTGGATTCTACAGTTGTGAGAGAATATTATTTATTGTTTTAAGACCTTTTGTGGATTTAAGTGAGAGGATAAATGCAATTGTTTTGTTGTGGTGGTAATTGGTTACAGCAGCCACAGGAAACTAGGATGAGAATTTAGCAAAGATTTCAACTGCACAGAGGAGAGAGAATTCAGAATTGGAGGACATCCTAGCTAACTGCCTTATAAACAAACAAAGAGGGTGGCTCATTGTGTTGAGCATCTGATTTGGCTCAGTTCATGATATCACAGTTCATGAGTTTGAGCCCCTCATCAGGCTCTCTGCTGTCCCTGCAAAGCCTGCTTCAGATCCTCTGTCCCCCACCCCTCTCTCTGCGCCTCCCCCGCTCATGCTGCCTCTCAAAAATAAATAAAACATAAACAAAAAGTGAAACATATTCATGCTCTTCAAAAAGACACAGCAGAATCCAAAAATCACTAAATGTATAATCACGGGGCACCTGGGTAGCCCAGTCGGTTAAGTATACGACGCAGGTCATGATCTCCAGGTTTCATGAGTTCAACCCCCGCGTCGTGCTCTGCACTGACAGTGTGGAGCCTACTTGGGATTCTCTCTCTCTCCCTCTCTCTCTGCCCCTCCCCCACTCGCACTGTCTCTGTCTCTCTCAAAATAAATAAATAAACATAAAAAAATTGTTTAATGTCTCATCACAATTTCCAGGATATAATCTAAAATTACTATACCTACCTGCCTCCCCCTGCCACTGCCTGCCTCTCAAAAAGAAAAACAAAACCAAAAACAAAACAAAAAAAAAGTGAGATTCATACTTCAGAGTTAAGGCAGATATTACAGTTAGGAGACTAAGATTTTAAAACTGCTATTATAGTTATGCTCAAGGGCAAAAAGGAAAATTTGTCCATGATGGGTATTTTCCCAAATAAATTATATACACACAAATCTTCACCCTATAATGTTTCCTGGATGACTGAACAC
This sequence comes from Panthera uncia, assembly GCF_023721935.1. Lineage (NCBI taxonomy): Eukaryota > Metazoa > Chordata > Mammalia > Carnivora > Felidae > Panthera > Panthera uncia. The sequence continues at coordinate 66,363,460 of NC_064809.1, read as the reverse complement.
AATTTAATAAATCATACATGCTCATTATATAAATGTATGACAAATTAGAAGAGATAATAGTTGGAAAGAAATCTACCCAGAAATTAGCAAATTATTGTGTGATATTATTAATTTACTAATTAATTTCTGTTCTTCAATTATTCAAAATTATATCAAACTCAAAATGTCCAAAACTGAAATAATTACCTTCTTATAAGTTACAAAGGAACATTATGAAAACAGAACCTTAATATATCTGAGAGAGAAAAAGGAAATAGAGATGATACCTAGGTATATTGTTACAGGAAGAATTGTCAGTATCGAGAACTGAAGACAATGTTCCTAGTTAGAAAAAAGTGTGAAAGATATAATGTAAAATAGCAAGGCATGCTCAATAATTGAGATTTGATTATGATTAAAGCATAAACATAAAGAGGACGAAAAACAGATTGGAAACTACATTGGCCTTATTGCTATTCCTTATATGAGGTACACTCTAATCACAGGGCTTTTATACTTGCTGGCCTCCCTTCCTGAAACACTCTTCCTCAATTCCAGCGTGAACTCTTTTTCAGATTTTTATTAAAATGTTATCTTCGCAATCAGCCTACCCCTGATCATCTCACTTAAAATCAATATGCCCCCACCTCAAAACTCCCATTTCCTTAACTTCCTCCATATTTCTCCATGATGCTTTTCATCAGCTACTGTGCTACATATTTTTTGTACTCATTTGATTTCTTGACTGTCTTATAGAATATGGCCACCTTATCTTCCCTTTAGAATTTAAGCTCCACTGTGGTTTAAACTGACTCTTTTGTTCACTTCTGTGTGCTTACTTAGTAAAACAACCTGTCCATGGGGCATGATAGATACTCGATAAATCTTTGTTGCCTGTGAAAAAGAACCCCCAGAAAGAGCACCCATAATGCCATGCTTTTTGCTTGACTCTGTCTTCACACTTGTTCTCTCAACCTGGGATCTATTCTTCCCTCTTCCCTACCTGCTTGCAACCAGGCAAACTCTTGTTTATCCTCTAAAAACACTGTTAGCTGGTATTTATTTTGTGAAACTCAAATTTTTCTCTTATAACAACATACAGTCACGGCCACTTCTGCACTTCTACACTTTACACATAAACTTATCATTCTATTACATTTTATTGTATGCATTTGTTGGCATATCTCTCTTGATTACAAATAAAAAGCAAGGAAAAGAATATATCACTTTTTACCTTAATGAGATATAAACTTGAAGTTTCATTATGAAGAAATATGGCAATTTGCTGATAAAAACATGGAAAATTATAAATCCATCTGGACAACTAGAGAATATGTAAAATTCAAATTTTGGGACTCTGAATTCTTGCTTGTTTCTGAAGAAAAGGGGTCAGAAATGCCATTCCATTAGTCCTGCCCTTCCTTTGGGTGTTCAGTAATAGTAGGAGGAACATGCAGCACAAACAGCACATAAGGAAAACAGAGTACAGTTTAAGAATGAAGTATTACCTACTGCCAATAAGTCTGAGCTTTCTGCTGCTATCCAATTATCAAATTGGAAGCACTACTTAAAAGAAAGTTTACTTTAACCTTTATGTGGACACAGTCATTCATTTTTCCAAAAATCTGTACCATTTGACATTGCAATAAAATTGGCTCAAAGCCTGGATTCCTCTCCAGCTGGTTGCCTACCTGAAGAAAGTTGATATATATTTTTTAAAATTTATGCCAATCATGTATACATGACTAGGAACTGTTCACCCCCCCTTTCCAGTTGACCTGAATGCCTGAATATTTTCTATGCTTCTACTGCTGTTTACAACTTTATTAGTCAATCTAGGTTAAGTGGGTAGTTCTTTTTTTTTATTCTTTTTTTAATGTTTATTTATTTTTGACAGAGAGAGACATAGCATGAGTGGGGGAGGGGCAGAGAGAGAGGGAAACACAGACTCTGAAGCAGGCTCCAGGCCCTGAGCTGTCAGCAGCACAGAGCCCGACGCAGGGCTCGAACTCACAGACCGCAAGATCATGACCTGAGCCAAAGTCAGACGCTCAATGGACTGAGCCATCCAGGCGCCCCTAAGTGGGTAGTTCTTATACTCCCAAGAAGTCCTCTGTTGAGCAAATTTCTAGAATGAACTCAAAGAAATAGGACATAGGGCAGGTTGTCTACAAAAGGAAAAAGAGTGGTTCATTTAGAGTGTAGGCTTGAAAATGATAGGAAAGCCTGGAGTTTTTCATGTGTTGCACAATTCTTTTTTTTTTTTTTTTTTTTTTTCGTTTATTTATTTTTGGGACAGAGAGAGACAGAGCATGAACGGGGGAGGGGCAGAGAGAGAGGGAGACACAGAATCGGAAGCAGGCTCCAGGCTCTGAGCCATCAGCCCAGAGCCCGACGCGGGGCTCGAACTCACGGACCGCGAGATCGTGACCTGAGCTGAAGTCGGACGCTCAACCGACTGAGCCACCCAGGCGCCCCATCATGTGTTGCACAATTCTTTGGAAAGGATGCTTGCAGAGGTCAACAGAATTGAAAGGAAAATCCAAGGTTGTGGACACAGGATTACTCCATTCTGGGATGGCCTCTCACTCTGAGTCCCCTCCTGTCATAGTCCTCCCCACATTTAAAATTCCATAATGGCCTCACACTGCAATTTTGAATGTCCAACTCTTTCCATTACAAATGGTCTGGCTCCTGCCTACCTGTCTGACTTTACCTCAAACCACTCAGCTCTTTGCTCACTATGCCCCAGCCCACATTGGCCTTGATTGACCTCGAATGCCAAACTCAGTGCTGTTCCTTTTTTCTAAAAGGTTCTTTTCTTGGTTCTTCTGTGATGAGATTTCAAAGATTTCTATCTTTCTGTGATGAGATCTTACCTGTTACTTCTCAGAGAAGACTTGGTGATGAGGTGACTGGGCATGTTACAGCAGTAGCAACTGCCCCTGGGCCATCAGCTGAATCCTGATGACACAGTGAAATTCAACTGTAAATTTGAGCAGGTGCAACAGAAGAAAATGGAAACTTCCCACTGATCCCCTGTTTAGCTTTTTCTCATTCCTCCTTTCTCCTTCTGTGACCACGCTACAGTGTATCAGCAACAAATGCTGCAACATTAAATGCCAATTTGTTTAGATTCTTTTCCCAACATTCAATCAGATGATCAGTTCCAAAACGTAGAAGTCATCCTCCATTCTCCCCTTTCCCTCACTAACTGATTTAACTTATTTAATAACTTCTTTTTTAAAAAAATGTTTATTTATTTTTGAGAGAATCCAAGTGGGAGAGGGGCAGAGTGAGAGGGGGACAGAGGATCCAAAGCAGGCTCTGCACTGACATCACATAGCCTGACACGAACTCAGGAATCATGAGATCATGACGTGAGCCGAAGTTTGACACTAAACCAACTGAGCCACCAAGGTGCCCCTCTATTGATTAATATCCATTAACCATCCTCCGGATCATATTCTAATGTATCACAGTGCTGCCACTCTGACTGAAGCTACCATTCCCTTCTTCTACGACTAGTGCAGTAACCTGATCATTCGTCTCTCACCTTCCATTCCCAGCTATTTGTCAAATCATCCAGAGTAATCATTTAAAAACAGGAATCAGTTTAGATCAACGTGCCCATCAGATACTTTACAGAGACCTTGCATTAGAGTTTGAATGTCCAACTTTCCCATTATAAATGGTCTGGTTCCTCCCTATTTCTCTGGCCTCATCTCAAACCAAACTCAGTTAGTTGTTCCTTTCTTTCTTTCTTTTCCACCCAAACTGCATCCTCTCCCTCTTATTCCCACGGAGGACAAGAACAATCATCAATGGCAATAGATGGTGGCAGGAACAACACCTACAGCCAACCTCACGCTCAGGAGAGAACACTGCACACCCCCCCCCCCCCGTGGTTTCAGGCACTCTACATTCAGAGAAACTTCTCTAGTAACAAACTATAGAAATGATCCCTGCTTTTTTTCTAATACTCCTCTCCTGGTTCTCCATATGATTGGCTTTCTATGGTTTTTCAAGTCTAATCTTAAGTGTCACCTCTCACAACAGACTCCTGTAACACTCCCAACATGTATCCCCTAATTCAGATTCTCTGTCATATCACACTATTATTTTTCCTTCATAGCACTTCACTGTGAGAAATAATATTTGGTATTTTAATGTTTGTCTGTGTATCTTCTTTCTCTCCCTGTAGAATATAGGCTCCATGAGGACAAGAACATTGGCTGTCTTTTCACTACTATCTTCCCAGTACTAGCATGGTCCATGGCACATGGTATGTGCTCAACAAATATTTTATACTAATTAATAAAAATTGTGACACGTGATTCTTTTTTTTAATATCCATGACAGGCCATATACATTTTTTTAACATTTTATTTATTTTTGATAGACAGAGCATGAATGGGGGAGGGGCAGAAAGAGCAGGAGACACAGAATCCAAAGCAGGCTCCAGGCTCTGAGCCGTCAGCACAGAGCCCGACGTGGGGCTGGACCCGCAAACCACGAGATCACTATCTAAGCCGAAGTCGGACGCTCAACCGACTGAGCCACTCAGGCACCCCTATGACAAGCCATACAAATGATCAGTGAACACTGTTGGTGAGCAGTCACAGAGTCCAGACTGACAGCTCCCTCTGGATACAATGTCTTGTAGAGTTGTCCATCTGGACTCTCCAGAGCAGGCTTCCTGGTTTTACTTCTTGGGAAGTTGGTGGGCTCCTGAGAATCAGCACCCCATTGATACAGTACATCGAAGAAAATCTTTCTGACATTTTTCTATGAAACAACTCCAGTGTTTCACTGCCTAGTGGTGGTCATTTTCTAATCCCTTCAAATAATTGAAAGAGCCCCATAATTTCTGGATATGTATCCAAACTTTCAGGCCCCTACACAGACTAAATTTCCCTAAAGTTAGAGTAAACATAAGCTTCACACCAAAGGGAAGAAAGGAAGAGCTGGAAAGCTACTCAATTAAACCATAAACAGACCAGATTTAGCATCATGATCCCAAGATTGAGTCGAGGGAGACCAACGTTAATTTATTTCTGTTATCAATTTATAAAAAACATTTTTTGAGGGGCACCTGGGTGGCTCAGTTTCTTAAGCATCCAACTTCTGCTCAGGTCATGATCTTACGGTTCGTGAATTCGAGCCCTGTGTCAGGCTCTCTGCTGTCAGCACAGAACCCACTTCAGATCCTCTGGCTCCCTCTTTCTCTGCCCCTCGCCCACTGGCTCTCTTTCTCCCTCTCTCTCAAAAATAAATACACATTTAAAAGAATTTTCTTGAAACATACTAACCTTTTCAGAGAAAGATGCATTCCTAGGAGAATAAAGCGATATTGGCATGCTACAAAGAAATGGAAATTTTCAGAAGAATGTAAACCTGGGAGGCTTGTCTCACTAGGACAGTACATATGGAGACTTAGCTATGTATTTTCTAATATAGTTTCAATTTGGAAACACCTGTATAGGTAAAACTTCATGTCTGGAGGATAATAATGATTGCCTGAATGTCAATTTCTTCACGACTTACCCCCAAAACATCGGAGCAATAGGAAGGTGTATAAAGCCACATGTGACAATAGTATCCTTTAATAAGATTTTGATACACTGAAAGAGGTAACTTTCAATTCAGGCATCTTATCCATTGGATGTTCAGAAATAGAGAAAAGTAAAATTTCATACATAGCTATTGAAAGAAAAAAATACAAACTGTGAATCAAAGATTTCAGTCGAGAAAATTCTCCTCAAATACACACACACACACACACACACACACACGTACACACCACTGGAGAAAACTGCAACACAACACTTGAATCTGAATTTTAAGTCCTTAAATGAGAATTTAAAGGTATTTTCTAAAAAAATAAGGATCAAAAATTTAAAAATTAAAAACAGAAATGGTTTCCCAAATAACAACAACAAAATTCTCACAGAAGGAAAACAAGAGCTTAGTTAGCTCAAAAAAGGAATTTAACAAAGAGATAAACCATTTCTTTAAAAAAAGAATAAATTACAAAGTGCTCAAGGATAATAAATTCACATGAAAATTTAATAAGGCCCATTGAAGAAAGGAAGAAAAACAATCAAGAAAATAAAATGAGGTAAAGAAATAAAAATGATTAAAGAGATGGTAAATGAAACAGAAGGCAATCTAAGAAGGCCCAGCGTGCATACAACTAGAGTTTCAGAAGAAAAGAAAAGCAATCTAACAGCAGTAATATTTAAAACTGTAATCTAACAAAGCTTTAAAAACGCAACTAAATTTACATACTGAAAGGCCCCCTTGTGTACCTGGGAAAATGGACCCAGAACAATAAATTCTCAAAAGTATCTTAGTAAAACCATTAGTCTCTAAAAACAAAAACAAAATCATCAGGATTCCTGGACAAAAACATTAAATTATAAAAATAAAAAAAATACACTGGTGCCAGAATTTTCAAAAGCAAGGCTGCAGTGCAGCAGCATTTCAAAAAATCTAAAAGTGTGAGCCACGGATGTTATATCTAACCAAACAATCCTTCAAGTATCAAGCCTATAAAAAGACACAACGTTGAAGCAGAAGGAACTCACGTTACAGTGTAACCATGAGCTCTTCATGTGGCTTCTATAAGATGAGCTTGCTGGAGAATAAAAATGACTGGGAAGTTTCCACAAAAGGAGAAAGGATGAGCACTTAATATACTTAAGTGCAGAACTAATGCAGGGTTGAGTGTAGGTTTAGGTACATGAGGGAAAATAGTATGTAAACATCATCTATTCTGACAAAATAGAAGGAATGCAACTAATAAACAGAAGGAGAAACTAGAGAGGAAAAAACAGAATAAGAGCATTGACTGGTGTAAATGTAACAGACAGCAGGCAAAGAATACCATTTACATCTCACAAACAGCAGAGGGAAATATTAAGTAGGAAATAAGGTGATTAAAGGCATTATAAAGGGTATACATGAATGGGTATACATGAATAAAACATAAGACAAAACTCCCTCGATATCAAAAGAAATGTTAAACAAAGGAAGGAAGACTCAATAAATACAGAAAGAGGTGCAGTAAATACAATACACTAGACACAGCAATCATAAAATACTATTATAAAAGCGACGTATTAATCATAACAATAAATATGACCAGGCTTCACTTATGTACTAAAGGGAAAGATTTTCCAGTTGGCTCATAGAGCAAACCCAACTCTTTGCTGTGTACAAAACGCACACTTAAAATGGTAACTGAAAAGTGTGGACCATTAAGGCCAAGGCAAAGACATACTAGGCAAATGGGAACAATAAGGAAGCAGGGTTTGTGTTTCTGTTATCAAAGTAAAATTCAAGCCAAAAAACATTACATGAGAACAAAAAAAGGGCATTTTAAAATGCTAGAAGCCATAATTCACAATGAGGAAATAAAAGTTATAGCTATGCCCCAAATAATACAGTAAGCATTTAGTGAACACAAATCACAAAAGGTACAAGATGAAATAGAAACATTAAAACCAAGAGACTTTAACACATTATTTTTGGTTCAAGGCAAATCAAAATTTAAAATTTGGACCAGAGAAAATCTAAATAACATAATCCACAGCATAGAATTTATAGGGATATATCAAACACCACACAGGAATATGTTTTCTTCTCAAATGCATGTGGAATGGGGCACCTGGATGGCTCAGTCGGTTAAGCATCCAACTTTGGCTCAGGTCATGATCTGATGGTTTGTGAGTTTGAGCCCCGCGTCGGGCTCTGTGCTGACAGCTCAGAGCCTGGAACCTGTTTCAGATTCTGTATGTGTGTCTCTCTCTGCCCCTCCCCTGTTCACGCTCTGACTCTGTCTCAAGAGTAAATAAACATTTAAAAAAAATTCAAATGCATGTGGAATATTCACAAAAATAAACCATATAAGAGATCACAAAGGAAGCATCAGTATTTTCCATATCAGAATCAATTACAACAACTCTCCGATCACAATGCAAAACAACTTGAAATTAAAAGAAATTGCACATGGAAATAAAAAAAAAAACCTTCTCTTAAATAACTCTTGGGTGGAAGAGGAAATACAACCAAAAGTAACAAAATCTCTGAAAAAAGAAAAAACAATACATAGTAGAATCTGTGGGATATATTTAAAGTAATGATCAGGAGAAAATTCAGTCTTAAACATCTATATCACGGGTCAGAAAACTAAAGTCCCCAGGGCAGGTCTAGCTCAATGCCTGTTTTGTATGACTTGCAACAACAGCCAAGTTTATTTATTTATGCATATCTTATGGCTGCTTTTCACTAAAACTACAGAGTTGGATAGTTGTGACAGAGATTATATAGCTCACAAAACCTATAATTTATAATATTTATAAGACCTTTACCAAAAATTGCTGATTCTTACTCCATAGCAATAGAAAGATAGATAAAAATTAAATAAATTAAATTCCCAACTTAAAAAAAATTCAAACAAAAATAAGCCAAAATAAGCATAATGAAGATTACGTAGGGAAAAGAGTCTATTAAATTAAATCCAACTCCTACCTACTCTTAAAAAAATCAACAAAATAGACAAAATACTAGCTAAATGAATATGTTTTAAAAAGAAGAAATTACATGGAAGACATAACTATTGATAGGAAGAAATGTATATTACATTATACATGTATATTATATTAACATGTATATTATATTATATATACATATGTAATATAAGATAATCAGAAACCAATTTTTCACACTTGCATAAAAATGGAAAACAGATAAAATTGATAATTAATAAATCATTAGAAAAGTAAAATTTGTCAAAACTGTCTGATAGACAATAGAACAATTTCCATAAAAGACATAGTGGAAGTTATCAAATTTAAAAAAAAACAAAACAACAAATACAGAAATTTTGTGCAACACATATCAACAGGTAAAGAGATAATATAAATAGCATATAAAAAAGTATTTTTTAAGCTAGGTAAAAAATATCAAAATTCTATAGAAAAAGTGACAAAAGACATGAATATAGATAAATTCACAAAAATCATGCAATCCTTAAACACATGGAATGGTGTCCAATTATTTATAATAAAGACTTATTTATAATGTTATTTATAATAAAGAGATTTATATTAGAATCTCACTAAGTTACCATTTCTCATGATAGATTGGTAAAAACTCAAAAGCTTAATAATGAACTCTGTTGGCAAGGCTAGGGGAAATAGACACTCTCATGCCTTGCTACTGGAGTGCAAGATTGTATAAGTCTTCTGGAGAATTTGGCAATATCTAACAAAAATATATGCATTTATGGTCTGTACCAGAAATCCCACTTCTAGGAAGATATGTTTAAAACAGTATGAAGATATATGTCACACATTATTTGTGATGACAAAATATTGGAAACCATCTGGCGTGCCTAGGTGAGTGGCTCAGTCGTTTAAACATCCGACTTCGGCTCAGGTCATTATCTCCCAGTTTCTAGGTTTGAGCCCCATGTCGGGCTGTGTGCTGACAGCTCAGAGCCTGGAGCCTGCTTCGGATTCTGTGTCTCCCTCTCTCTCTGCCCTCCCCCACTCGTGATCTGTCTCTCTTTCTATCAAAAATAAATTAAGGAAATGTTTTTAAATAAAAACAATTGCAAACCATCTAAATGCCCAGAGGGATTGGTCTACTAAAGTACATCCACATAGTGGCAGACTACATGGCTGTAAAAAGGATGGGGAACACTTCTAAGAATAGATATGGGGTGATTTTTAGGATACATTAATTAAAAAAGCAAAGTGCGAATCAGTATATGATATACTCTATGTTTGCGTGTGGGCATATTGCTCACCTTTGCAAAAAGAAACAGGAAAGATGACAGAAAATGAAATTGGTTACTGGCAAGGAGTTCAGGGGAGCAGGAGCCAAGAAAGATACATGGCTGAGAGTAATATATGCCTGGTTTACATTTTGGTTTGGTAGTTTGGTTTTAGAAGCACATTAATATTCTCCATATTTAAATACTAAAATAAAAGAAAAAAAAAAAAACTAAAACCTTATGTAATCAAAAACAAATGAACCCAAATGAATTATATAATCATACTGAAATGGTATGGGGAGACCTAACCAACATAAATTTTAACAGAATACTTTATATATCCACAATCTGTATTTAAAAAAAGAAATAAAATCAAATATTAAAGGCATTTTAGTAAGTATATTTTTCATAACTGTATCAATTATTTTGTTTGTTTGGGTTTTGGTTTTATTGAGGTATAATTGCATCTAATATCATTTAGTTTCAGGTGCACAATATAATGACTCTATATTTATATACACTGCTAAATGATCACCACAATAAGTCTAGTTACCATCTGTCACCATATAAAATTACAAATTTTTTTCCTTGTGATGAAAACTTTTAAAATGTACTCTCTTGGCAACTTTCAAGTCTGTACTACATTATTACTGTTATAGTCACTCTACTGTACATTTTATCTCCATGACTTATTTATTTTATAATTGGACATTTGTACATCTTAACCCATTTCATCCATCCTCAAACTTCTTCTCTACTAGAAACCACTGTTCTGTTCTTTGTATTTATGAGTTTTGCTTAGTTTTATTTGTTCACTTATTTTGGGTATTTTATTCCACAAGTTAGTGAAATCATACAGTATTTTCTTTTTTCTGATTTATTAGCATAATTCCATCAAGATCCATCCATGTTGTCAAACTGACAAGATTTTATTTTTTTCAGGCCGAGTAGTATTCCATATTGTGTGTGTGTGTGTGTGTGTGTGTGTGTGTGTATCTCACATCTTCTTTACTTATTCATTGAGTGATGGTTATTTAAGTTGTTTCCATATCTTGGCTATTGTAAATAATGCTTTAGTGGGGGTGCATATATCTTTTCAAATTAGTGTTTTTGTTTCTCCAGATAAATATCTAGTACTGGAATTATTGGATTATAAGGCAGTTATATTTCTATTTTAATTTTTTTAGGAAAGTCCATACTGTTTTCCATAGTGGCTACACCAATTTACATTCCTACCAGCAGTGCACTAAGGTCCCCTTTACTCCATATCCTACCCAACACCTCTCTTTTCTTTTCTTTTATTCTTTTCTTTTTATAATAGCCATTCTAATAGGTATGAAGTGGTATTGCATTGTGGTTTTCATTTGCATTCCCCTAATGATTAGTGATATTAAGTAACTTTTCTTATGCCTGTTGGCCATCTCGATGTCTTCTTTGGAAAATGTCTGTTCAGGTCCTTTGCCCATTTTTGATTGTTTGGTTTTTCGCTACTGAGTTGTATGTATCCCTTATATATTTTGGATATTAACTTTTTTTAAATTTTTTTTAATGTTTATTTATTTTTGAGAGAGACAGAGACAGAATGTGAGTGGGTTAGGGGCAGAGAGAGAGGGAGCCACAGAATCCGAAGCAAGCTCCAGGCTCCGAGCTGTCAGCACAGAACCCAATGCGGGGCTCAAACTCACAAGCTGTGAGATCATGACCTGAGCCGAAGTCAGAGGCTCAACTGACTGAGCCACCCAGGTGCCCCTATTAACATTTTATTAGGTATATAATTTATAGTATTTTCTCCCATTCAGTAGGTTGCTTTTTCATTTTGTCGATGGTTTTCTTTGCTGGACAAATCCTTTTTAGTTTGATGCAGTCTCATGTGTTTATTTTTGTTTTGTTGTCATTGTTGTTGTTGTTGCCTTTGCTTTTGTAGTTAGGTCCAAAAAATCATTGCCAAGACTGAAGTTAAGAAGTTCATTGCTTATGTTTTCTTCTGGGAGATTTATGGTTTCAAGGCATTCAAGCCTTCAATCCACTCTGAGTTAATTTTTGCGTATGTTATAAGATGATAGTCTAGTTTCATTCTTTTGTTTGTAGCTGTCCAATTTTCTCCGCACATTTATTGAAGAGTCTGTCCTTTTCTTACTGTATATGCTTGCCTCCTCTGCAGTAAATGAATTGACCAAATATGTATGGGTTTGTTTCTGGGATCTCTATTCTGTTCCATTGATCAATGTGTTTTTATACTGATATTGTATGCTTTGATTACTATAGCTTTGCGGTATAGTTTGAAATCAGAGGGTATAATGCCTCCAGCTTTGTTTTTCTCTCTCAATATTGCTTTGGCTATTCAGGGATTTTTGTGGTACCATACAAATTTTAAGATTGTTTGTTATATTTCTATGAGAAATACCACTGGAATTTTGGTAAGGACTGCATTGAATCTGTTATAACCATATCAATTCTGATTCTATCTCACATGTATTGTAGGATTGAGCAAATGAAAAAGTTGGTTAATATTGTTGAGAGTTAACAGTGATACTGTGAAAGAAGGAAATGAAAATATGGAATGGGAAAAAGGCAAAGAATGATCATGTGGTATACCATTGAAATAAAAAATGTCATAAATTTATGTTTTCTGTTGGTCCTAGAAGCAATGACACCTCTATGGCAACATAGAACAAGATGTAGCATATAGGAAACAAAGGATCAAACAGAAAAGAGAAATAAATATAGAGGACTTCTAGGGGTGGTGCAAAAGAAGGACAAGGAGGCCATGGAGCACCAAGTGGCTCAGTTGGTTAATCGCCTGACTTAGGCTCAGGTCACAATACAGCAGTTCATGAGTTCAAGCCCCACATCGGGCTCTGTGCTGACAGCTCGGAGCCTGGAGCCTGCTTTGGATTCTGTGGCTCCCACTCTCTCTGCCCCTAACCCACTCTCACTCTGTCTCTCTCTCTCTCAAAAATAAATAAACATTGGGGCGCCTGGGTGGCTCAGTCGGCTGAGCGTCCGACTTCGGCTCAGGTCATGATCTCGCGGTCCGCGAGTTCGAGCCCCGCGTTGGGCTCTGGGCTGATGGCTCAGAGCCTGGAGCCTGCTTCCGATTCTGTGTTTCTCTCTCTCTCTGCCCCTCCCCCGTTCATGCTGTGTCTCTCTCCATCTCAAAAATAAATAAATGTTAAAAAAAATTTTTTTAATAAATAAATAAATAAACATTAAAAACATTAAAAAAAAAAAAAAAGGGACAAGGAAGCCAGCTGTGCAATAGGCTAAGGTAGAATTAAGTCCTCCTTGAAGTGGGACAACAGAGGATTCCAGATGCCCTTCCAAAAAATATACTATATAAATATAATATAAAAATATATCATATGAATATAATATATCCATATACATGTGTCATAAATATACACAATATTTATTAATTACAGAGGGTGTGAATATATTCACCAAAGGAAATGTCATCATGGAACATAATAAGAGCTTCTACTTTGTAAAAAGTCTAGTTAAATGGTTTTACAAGAAAGGGAAGGAAAGAGTGCAGAAGGTTTAGAATGAAACATTAAGAGTGGTCAGTCTTCATCTTTAGATATTTTGAAAATGACATGTAGACAAGTAGATGTTTTGTAGAATAAACATACAACATGATTGTAGCAATAAAGGCCAGAAAAAGTAATTAAAAGAGTTAAAAATTTGGCTGTAGAAAAACAGAAATTGGGAGTAGGAAGAGTAGAGCAGGGGACATTTGCTATTTTTTGTAGTATTAATGACATTTCAAGAGTTTATATTCTTACTAGGAAATTGTTTATGAATTGGTGACATTTTTGAGGAGCTATGTTGCAGACTATCACAGAATGATCTGGTGGTCTCATTCTAGAACAATTCTCTTGGGATTATACCCTGGGTCATTTCTCTGCCCTTTTCTCTGTTATGCCCCAAGACTTGCCCACCATCCTACTTGATTTGCTGTCGCTTCACCACTGTGGATCAAGAAGTATACTTATAACTTTGTCCTCTCTGTTCTTGTCCTCACTAAATAAACATACAACACTGGAAATTTCTTGGACCTATTCAGAGCAATAACTATAACAAAACAGTTGTGAGTTCAAGCCCCACATTGGGTGTGGAGGCTACCTAAAAAAAAATTGCTAGTCTTAGTCTTAACCGCCATATAAATAAATGCACCTCATCCTGATGCCGAGTTTCACTGATTCTCTCTTTGCTTTCTTTCTTGGAGTCAGATCCATTTTTCTATTCCTTTTCAAGGGCAAAAGATATAAATTTTAGAAATTCAGGTCTCATAAAGTATACTACTTGTGAATCCTTATGAGGGGTAAAATACAAGATGTAAAGATGGTCAAAAATGGATTAATATACATGAATTAAGAAAGGGGAGATCAGAGCTAAAACAAAGACTTTCAGGCAGGAGGGAGAGGTAGAGTGACTGGATACATTATCTGTTGTTTACAACCTCTGGAACTGCCTACGCTCCAAATCTGAAAGAGAAGGCAAAGAGAGACAGAAGAGGGAGGGAGGCCACTCCGGACCAGTAGGTAGCAGGTTAATAAGCAAGGGAGCTTACCTGTGAGATGTGTTTTAGGCAGCCACAAGACAGATGGATCTCTGCCTCTGCCTGCTAGAATCTTAAAAGTTTATAAAGAGCCCTTAACTGGGTTAAGCCACATAATTTAGTTCAGATGGTCTCAACAACACATTGTTGTCTCGAGATTGTGTCCTTGTATAGCCAGGACACAGATGTGCAAGACCACCTGGCTCTGGGGGTCCCAAACAGACCAGATTCGGCAACTCACCACTGACAAAATCCAAAGGCAGAGAGAACAGTGGTGCTGAAACAAGAAAGGAATTTCTTTCAGGGAGGCCAACACCGGGAAGACTGGACTAATGTCTCAAAGACTGTCTCCAAAGCGCCAAAAATTCTTCCAGGTCTATATAAAGAAACTGTAGACAAAGATCAGTGCAGATGGGAAATGAAAGTCAAGTGGATTATTGTCCTGGAATTAATCATGGGGTCTTGCTGGCTCAGGGCAGTCCTCTTTGCTTGAGAGGGTAGTTTCTCCCATCAAGGGATGCTTTGCTCACAGGGTCCCTTGCCTGAGTTAAGAGATATTTTAGGAAAAAGAACTTAATCAAGTAGAAAGTTTGAGGTCAAAATGGTGGTAGTTGAAGTCCTTTTTCACTTGAAACTTACCCTAAAGTGGGAATGGTGGGCAGAATGTACTTTCCAAGGACAGGAAAAGGGGTAAGGAGCCTCTGATTGCCCGAGTCCAGGTTGAGGGTCAACTGGTGATCATATCCTCTTGATGACCTCCTCCACCATCACCTTAGGGACAGAACATTAGAAACTATAGAAATTGTAAGTATCAAAGTATAACTATAATCTGAAAAGACATCTTCACTTTTATAATTATTTTTATTTTTAATCATAATATTCCACCTATTTTAAAAAGCAGTTAGACATTTTATGTGCCTCAAAAATATATCTGGGTAATAACTTTTTTAAAGCTGGAATAAGCTGTTATAAAATATCTGACAGTATATCTTATATACTGGCTGGCTGGGTCACTCAGTCTGGTAAGCGTCCAATTCTTGATTTTGGCTTGTGTCATGATCTCATGGTTTGTGAGGTCAAGCCCTGCGTGCGGCTCTGCACCGACAGCACAGAGCCTGCTTGAGATTCTCTTTCTCCCTCCCTCTCTGCACATCTTCCCTGTCACATCCACACATGCTCGCTCGCTCTCTCTCTCTCTCTCTCAAAATAAACATTTTTTTAAAAAACCAATAAAGTAAAATATATGACAGTGAACAACAAAAGGTATCTAGAACAGAAACAAAAAAAAATAATAGGAAAAAAGTAGCAGATGTCAATAGCTTTAAACATTGATAATTAAATAAAATTGGTTGAAAGACAATTTTCAACATACAGGCCACCACCAAAGGAGTAAAACAGATGTATACTGTCTAAATCTTTAGGAGAAACTTCTAGGAAAAGAAGATAGACAAAAATAAATCTACAGCCCATTCATTAGACTTCCTTTTAACTTTGTCTTGTCTTGGAGGTACTGTGAAGCATTATTGCTAAATAGTTAAGGCAAAACCTTCAGAAATAATAAAGTACAGCATAGCCAGGCAACTTGGAATAAAGGAACAACAAAGTTCTCAGATTCAACGAAGCTCCTTTTGAGTCAGGATTTCATTACAAATCTTTAAGATAGGCACCGTACCCTCATTTTTACAAATAAGGAGAATGAAACTCAGAGAAAGCAAATAACTCATCCAAGGCCATAATTCTAATGAGCATCAGTGTTGTGATTCAAATCCAGATATTTGGACTCCAGTTCCACCATCCTCTGAATTACTTCACATCACTTCACTACAACTTAACTGGAGTTCAGCAGTGCTCAAGTTCAGCAAGTCAACAATCCTTTTCTCTTTCCTCTTTTGTTGTGCTGACTTTCCTGCTCTCATCATTTATGCAAAGAATCAAATCAACACAATAACATGTGCATTTTGCCTAAGTAAACAGGATGTTCCCAGTTACAAGATGGAGTAGCACAAATTTGTATTCTATCCAGCCTCAGGCATCAATCTCAACAAAAGTGAAAAGGAGGGCAACTCTAGCTGCTTCTAAATTTCCCTTACATTCTAGGAGCAGTGCCAAATGAAATCTTGCAGCTTATACTAAAAAAATCCAAAACCCAAAAACAAACAAACAAAAAAAACCTTTGTGTATTCATTCTAGTAAGTAAGCACACACTCACAAACTCCTTTATTTATAACAATCCCCAATGGTAGCCAAGTAATTTTCCATTTTATTCTTAAAACCCCAGTTACATAAATCTTGCATTATTTCCAAAACTATGAAAACTCAAGACAAATATTCACTCCCTGTCAAAAGGTAAAGAAAAAAAATCTGTCAAATGGTCAGTACATAGGGGTTTCTCTAGGTAGACTCCAAGTTTTTGTGTAGCCATTGGTTATGATGAGACAGGAAAAATGCTACTTTAATAGATTCGCCACGCCCCTCCCTGCTGTCTATCCAACTAAACAACCTAAATAAAGAGCTGGGATATTGGACAAAATGGGTACCTGAAGAACTGAGGTACAGATTTTCTGTTGAGAACATAAATTCTTAACTCGAATGAGGAATTTAGACCAAAACAATTATATAGCATACACTTATTACACTGGGGAATTCGAAACCACCAAATTTACCACGAACTAACAGGGAAGGCAGACTAATGGTAGTGAGGCCGTCCTGCTTTATTAATGCTTTTCCATTTGTGTGCCAAAGGTCTTACATTTTCAGAAAAATGCATGAGTCTCTCATGTCATTTATTTATCCAACAAGATGGCAATGCAGATGATTCTTAAGTGTGTATGATCTAGGAAAAATAAAGACAATAATAACTAATTGAACACGTGTAAAAACCATACCTTTAAAATTTTATCTGCCTCTGTAACTTCTTTAGTGTTAAGGAGCCCTTTTTCTTTCTTTTCCTAAAAAAAGGGGGCAAGAAAAGCAAACCTGTTCTCAGCTCTATTGCAGAAATGCTCACTGGTATAATGCCCTGTCCTTTTAAGTCTTCCCTCATGTTAATAATTACCAAATCAGAGAGGCCATGAAATAATAATTTCAAAGACCAAATTCCAATTTTTATGTAGCACAAGATGTTCTCATACCAGTTAAATGTCTGATACATATATTTTAAAACACAGTGTATCCTAAATCCTAACATTTCTTACACCCCTAGTCCTAACTTCTCCTCCAGCCTGAGCTACTCAGTTCTGACTTGATAACTATCCCTGGCTGCCTGCCTCCCCTTGGCCATCTGCCATTGTTTCACCACTCAGCTGTAGAAAGAATGATACTTTTCCAGTGAAAATAGATCACGCCATCCCTATTCTCAAAAATCTCCTAATAGCTTTCCAGCTCCCAGAAGGAAAAACAATTTTTTTTCCCATGGTTTGAAAGACCTTAAGTTATCTGGCTGTGGCCTATCTCTAAGTGAATCCAAAGACGAGGTGCATGTGACCAGACATAGAGTGCAGCTATAAAATGCTCCTAGCAAACAGGCCTATGGGAGAAATTAGGGTTGTACTTTTGATAGCAAATTTGATTCTCTATAAGGAAGAAATAAGTAGTTTCCAAAAAAAGAGAAAAGAAAAAAAATAGAGTATTTCCAAGTAGAGACCAAAGCCTTTTACATATGTAAACTGAAATTAAGGCATGTTGAGTGTGTTGGTTAAAGAAAAACTGGTGGTTTTATTTGGAAATAACTACTTTGCATAATTTCAATGTAAGCTTGCTTGGTCATACCAAGCTGAAAAAGAAAAACAATTTCACTTTGTCATCATTGAAAGAGTTGAAGAGAGTAGTGGAATCCATTTTGCATTTACATCTTCTGTGGGTTTAATTTTTTAAAGTTTTAAATTGATTTGAAAGTTAAGTATCCCTCAATAAAAAAATAAATACTTTTAACTAAAGGAGATTCCTCCAGAGAACTGTATATCAAAATATGGAAATTAAAATATTAAACAATTTCCAAATTTTTAGATATAGTTGGAATGTTTTTAAGAGTCCAATGAGCTCAACACGCAAACCTCTGCATAGTATCGGAATACTTTCTTTCACAGCTTTGAACACATGGTTGTGTAATTTCTAGCTGAAAATTTTTAGTGATAAGGGACTTTTCATCTTAAGATTTCTTTGATCACAATTCTGATGAATGGAAAAGTTTTTACATTGTGTCAAAAGCCTCTTTATAATTTTCACTTACTGATTTTAGATTTATCTTCTTGACCAATATAGAATAAATCTAATTTTCTATCTATGTATCGTTGCTCTATATATTTGATTACGATTGGCATTTCTTTTGCACACACTCTCTTCTACAGTCTAAACATTCCCAGATCTTTTAATGCTTCCTCACATTAGATGGTTTCCAGTCTTTTCACTGGATCACTTTCATTCTTTTGAAGAACCCATTGTTTGCAGATGTTTCCATTAAAATATTACATCAAGTACAGATCTTCCTCAGCTTATGATGGGGTTATGTCCCAACAAACCCATTGTAAGTTGAAAAAATTGTAAACTGAAAATGCATGTAATATGCCTAACCTACTGAACATTGTAGCTTAGCCTAGCCTACCTTAAACATGCTCAGAACACTTACGTTACCTATAGTTGAGCAAAATCAGATAACACAAACTATTCTATAATAAAGTATTGAATATCTCACATAATTTGCTGAATACTGTACTGAAAGTGAAAAACAGAACAGTGGCATGGGTACAGAGTGGTTGTAAGTGTATTGGTTGTTTACTCTCACGATCACATGTCTGACCAGGAGCCATGGCTCACCTGCCCAACATCATGAATGAGTATCATACTGTCTATCCCTGGCCCAGGAAAAGATCCAAATTCAAAATTCAAAGTATAGCTCCTATTGAATGCGTATTATTTTCACACCATCATAAATTCAAATAGCTGTAAGCAGAACCATCTTAAGTTGGGGACCATCTGTACTAAACATCATACCCCAGATGTATCACGACCACTGAAAATGAAAATTATATTGCCTTTCTTGGTGTATACAATATTAATAGTCATGAGATATTTATACCTCCAGTTTATCAAAACTCCCTTTCTTTTCCCATATAGACTTCTATGAAGCCAGGTACCCCCCACCTTATGCTTTATTTTTTAAAGTAAAAACCATTTTTTATTCAAATGCAAAACTTTTATCTTCCTTTATTATCACATTGTTAGTTGCAGTCTTTTGGACTGTTGAGTTCTTGGACAATTCTCTGGAATCTTGATTGTATTATAATCTTGATTGTATTACCTTTCTCTTCCAGTTTTGTTTAATTAACAGATTTGGCAAGATAGCTTATGTCACTATGTTCTTGATACAATGTTAAATAGAAGAAGATCCCTTAAGGTATATCTTACTAGAATGAATATATTTGGAAACAATTGTTCATCTATTTTTAAAATTTTCCAATCTGTATTGTCATCCAATATACATTGTTCTGGGGATATCTGTCAACAATACCTTGAGACATTTTGTCAAAAATTT
Source organism: Panthera uncia (assembly GCF_023721935.1). Lineage (NCBI taxonomy): Eukaryota > Metazoa > Chordata > Mammalia > Carnivora > Felidae > Panthera > Panthera uncia. The sequence continues at coordinate 66,343,606 of NC_064809.1, read as the reverse complement.
TGATGAAAGTAGTACACAGTAATATATGTAAATCTAATGACTTAGCAATCTATTTATCCCAACTCCCCCAAAAGAGTATCATTTAGGTTAATTTACATTTAGTGAAGCCATTTTCTAAGTAGATAACACTTTTCATTCTGTTATCACAAACCAATTGTTCTGAGTCCCCTGTTCTTTTACTGGATGTCTTAATTAAGCCTAATTATTAGCAGACTGTGTGTGTGTGTGTGTGTGTGCATAATTTTAATAATTATTAAAAATAATTATTTGAATCTATCCACACCATTTCAAACACCATGTTTTAACCCTGAAAGCCTGAATATACTTCTTGCTTTAAGAACTACTTCAGAGTCGTTAATATAATTGACCCCACATTCCTGTGGGTAAAAAGATAATAAGACACCAAAAAGAGTTCTTTTTAGGTGCTTGGGCTGAATGGCTCTGTAGAGCATTGTTGTAGCAAGTTTTTGACATCAATACAGACCACAAAGAATCATTACTAAGCAGAATCAATTTAACAAGCTTCACAAATGTATGGGTGAAATTTTTAGTTTTCAAAGTAAGGTTTTAGTTTTACATAGAAAAAGTATGGTTTGAACAATAATTAAGATATTTTTAGACGTGGAAACTCTTCATTCTCTTAACATCATCTACTCCCGCTTTTAGCATATAGTTTAAACAAAAGAAAAAAGACATTCTTTCTTTCCTGGTAAGTATCAGTTTGGCAATGACAGATTAGGTCAGGCTGCTTAGAAAAACATGCTTCAAAATCTTCTTAGTCATAATTGATCTGGTAATTGATTAGCATTCAGTACAAAATTGAACTCATCTGTACTGGTACCCACCATGCAGCAAGAGCAACATCCTTACCCAGAAAGAATCACATACCCTGAAAGGACCACCACTCGGCACAGGGAGAAGTCAACAGTGTTGTGAGGTAGGGGTGAGCGCTGACCTCGGGGATCCAGAAGCAGCATCCAGAAGAGTAATGAGCCCTGCACTCAGGTGATAACCATTGGGCCATTGCCTTCCCTTCTAGCCATTATCTTGCCCCTCACCAGCATCCTCTTCACCGGACTTTGCAGGAGGAGGTGAGAAAAGCCAACACAGGACCCACAGATTGGGAAGTCGATCACATAATCCTGGCTCCAGACTCCAAAGCCTAAGCCAAACACCCAGAGTACAACATCCCCAAAGCAGAGCTTTTTTGTCCCCCTTTGATCCCTGCTCTGTCCCAACAGCCTAATCAGTGCCTGGCACAGAGGATGTGCTGATAAGTGTTTGTCGAATGTATCAGTTGGGATACCTTCATGCTATATTAATAAGCAAACAATAATATTCCACATTTACAATCTTCTTTATTTCCTCCTACTCTAATTTTCTTTTAGAAAATTAAATCATATTAAGTAATATTAGTAGCTAACATTTGTTGAGTGCTATGAGCCAAATATTGAAGCCCTGCACGCAAATTAAACTCTTCTACTTAAGCAAATTAAGGAGGCTTCCTGAGCTCTTTTCCACAGCATATTTCACAATCTAAATTTCATGCTCCGATGTTACTGCTCTGACCAAAAAACATCCTCCACTGGAAAGTCCTTCAACTTGTCCAACTTCGCATATAGGGCCTAAACCAGTCACCCACAGATCTGGCACAGCGGAGAGCTCTAGCTGTACCAAATGTCTCTCTTTATTGTATCAATATTGAGTGAGTCATATACAAATTCAGAGAAGGATCAAAGGATTGCCAACCAGAACAGATTTTGTTTGTAAGTATGTTGTTTATACATTTCAAGTTTTGAGTACGTGAAATAGCCATCCAAGAGAATCACACTTGCTCAGGGTAAGTTCCAGACCTTTTAATGATTTATGCAAAGCAGACCATGATCTGGTCTCTGCCTTCTAATCAGTCTCATTCCCTGGCACTTTCCGGCACTTTCCATTCCTGCACACACCATGCTATTTCCTGTCCCCATGTCCCCTTAGCTGTTGTACTGCCAATTGCGCCCTAAGCTGGAGTTCTTGACAACCTCCCCAGACTTTAGCATGCTAATGTGTGCTTGGTACTCAGAAATTTCTATTGGATAAATGAGGGAATGGATAAAGAAGAATCAGTCCTGGAGAATGATGAACTTTTTCTTCTACTCTTGCTGGCATGAATGCTAACCACATTATTTACCAAATACAGTGTAATAAAAAAACCTCCTTCAGCTATCACATGGTTGTTTTTCATAACAAGTCTCCAGAGGCAGCTTGGAATCCCGTCTTCCTGACACTCTCTTAACTCTCCAAAGGCTAGATCAGTTAAACTGTTCAACATGAAAAGAGTTAGGAGCGAAAAGAAAGAATAGCAAATATGTTCCTAAGAACCCCGTTCTCTCACACAGCCCAGATGTGGTTGGCTCTGTGCTTTCAGGGGCTCTAGACACTGCTCCGTCCAGCCACAAACCATATGTATGACACAAGAGAGGTAAAGGGCAGATTTCTCTTTCTTCCACTTCTAAGCATTTATCGCATTATTGCAATATATTTGCAAATACCAGGAAGAAACTTTAGTTTAGTGAACATTGTGAAACATCTGGAATAGTTTTACCTTAATAACTTACATAAGCCCAGATAAACATTAAATGCAGACGCTTAAAGGTCAAACTACTTTTCCTCATGCAAAATTCATTAATAATAGCTGTATGACAAATTTCAAGAACCAGCTGTTAGTATGTCCATTTTTCCCCCAGACTTTTCATTATCTTCCTCCATTCTAACCTTAGCTTCTCCACACCAACCGATAGATTGACTTCCAAAGCATGTCACTCTCTGGCTCTAAAGCTTTTGGTAGAACACTATTATGAAATAATGTACAAGCATATCTGTGTGCTATTCAGAGGCCTCCAAGTCCAGTTCAACTTATCTTCCCAGTCTCACATTCCTCCTTTCATCTGCATGTACTGTTTTTCCAGTCAAATTATTTCCCTTGCTATTCCTAATTCTCTGCCCAGAATGGCTGTCTTCTGAACTGCCTAATCATTTCTGCCTTTCCTTATTACATGTATTATATGTTAGCATATTTAACAGTCCCTTGTGCATGCACGAGTATGTGTCTGTACACAATGTTGATAAACTGTTAAGTTTTTGAGGGCATTTCTTGTTTATATCCTCTACAATTCAGAACATTACAAATAGCATGTATTTAAAACATGTGCCTTGAATAAAAAAGTAAATGATGGGGGCTCCTGGGTGGCTTAGTTGATTAAGTGACTGACTCTTGATTTCGGCTCAGTTCATGATCTCATGGTTTGTGAGTTCAAGGCCCGTGTTGCGCCCTGCTTGGGATTCTCTCTCTCCCTCTCTCTCTGTCTCTCTGCCCTTCTGCTCCTGCTCTCTCTTTCTGTCAAAAATAAATAAATACACTTTAAAAAGTAAATTATTACATTTCTCAGTAAAACCATCATTCAATCTCACAGTTTCATCCACACATCAGGTGTCTTTCCACCGGTTGCTTGTTATATACCCGTTAGTCAAAAGTTACAGAAACCTTGCTTGGCAGAAGAATCCCTTTCTCTCTTGGAGAGTAGCGCCTTCTTCTGCATTGCATCTTGACGGTGCTATTCTTTCAATTTAGTGTGAATACGCCAACCCTCAGGAAAGGAAGCATTCTTGTCACACATTTTCATAATTATATCAATGTAGACCTATTACAAAATAATCTGACCGCTTGCAAACATAGATTCTGGCAATTCACTTTCTGCTCCACAGACTTCCAAATCATGGCAACTTTAGAAACGGCCTGTAGAAAGGGCTGGAGATTCAACTGTGGCTCCTTAAATTCACAGTGATACATCTGCATATTTGAAAGTCAGGATCATTCTTAGAGAGGAACAAAGGTGTATTCATGAGAATGAGAGTACATTCCTCTCTCTTACATCCCCAGAGAGTCTTAAGTTTTATACTTTCATTTCCAAAATGCAATTTATTATCTTAAAATATATTTACTGACTTCTCCTCTTAAATAATATTTTCAGGACAAACTACTACTTGGCATGTGCCTTTTGATATGAAAGCACAATTGATCTCTTCATGAAGATTGTATATGTGACTGAGTATGGACTGGTAAACTCTTCGAGGAGGACTTTTAGATATGAAACTGTAAAGTCAATCCTATTCTAGAAAGGAGAATTTTTGTGTATAAAGTACTAAATGCTCTGCGTAATATCTCTTGAGTTTGTATGTCTGGACTATGAGGTGGAAGGGCCCAGTGGAGAGGAACATGATCATGGAAAAAAAATCAGAGTGGCAACTTGCAGTGCCCTGGAAGAGGGCTATGGCACATGGATTCCAGCAACTTTTAGGTCTGCTATATGGTAGAAAAGGGAATGGTGGGATTTCCATGGGTCCCTTCCCCGGTATACATTGTAGCTTTTTCTATTCTCAGGCCTTTGTGTAAAACTTTGTGAAACAGTAAGCTTTAAGGAATTATTGGATGGACGTGTTCTCACACTTATGAGAGCTCCAGGGTCCTGGAGGAATAATATTGACCTGGCAAGCAGTGATCTATATAGAGGCCAAGAGAAGCAGCCCGAATTGAAGATGCCAAGTGACATACAAGAAACATTTGTAGAACAAGAAAAATTCCTGAAAGTTACCAACAAATATTGCGGGGGGAGGAAACTTAATAAAAAAGACACTATTTCCTGTAAATCAAACAAGATAGAGAAATGCAAACTTCTATTATTTGGGTACTGAAGAGAGAAGTGAGACAGAAGGCTGCAGAATTTAGGGATGTTAAATTCTTAAAAGACTCAGACATAAGCAGAATGATTCACAAAGTGTGAGAACTCCTGGTCAGTAAGACTTTATCATTAATGTTTATTTTCAGCAACTCTTCATTATTCAGAGAAATTCAGTTTGGCTCTAGAACCGAACCACATCTAATTAATGCTGCATCCAGTATATGTTTCCACTCCCCATTAGATAGAAACAGTAGTTCAAGGGAAAGCATATATGGCCAGCCAATAACCCCAAACCCCTTCTTCCACAATATAGATATCTTTGCCTCCTACACTGGAAGAGAAACATCCCTTAATTAACTGTAAAAGGAAATATGTAAAAGTAGAAATAGTAAAAAATATATATACTATAAAGATTTGTACAGGAAATATAGAAGGTAATTCTATAATTATAATTTAAAAATTGGGCCACGGGTAAATGGTAAAATAATAGAAAAGGTCTGTATTTTATTTTCATTTTTAAGCCATAAAATATATTTTCAACAACTATACTGAAAATCCATAATTCTGACATTTCTCTGACATCTTCAGATTAGCTAGTTTTAAACTAATATTCCATGTTGGGAGAGCATATTTTTACCTGCCAATTATGTAAAAGACAAAGAAAAGGTTATAGAGAATTCATCTTTTTTTTTTTTCTTTTTTGAGAATGCATCCTTTACCTTTTAGTCTGATGTTATTCAATTATTGCTTTTTACTGATACATATTCTGGGGAAAAATCAATATTACAATGGCATACTGTCCCTTCTTTACTAGTATCTTTATCATCTGGTCATTCCTAACATGTATAAAGAATTCATTTTTCTTTCCTCACATTAAAAAGATTCCCTCACATCAAATACCTGGCAGTTTTTCTGAGTTTTTATTGCCTATGTATGCGGTAGATATGTATTGTTTTTATCAATGCAGTTTTCTCTACTTTTTATTCTGTAATAGAATCTCTCATTCCTTTAGGGAATTCATTGTGGTCATATGAATCTGTTTTTTTCCCATGAGTCATGGGGAAGGGAATATGATCCAGACTTAGTGAAGTCCCCCCATTTTCCTGGACATTCTGGCTGGTTCAGAAACAAGTACAAGGTTCAAGCCCATGCAAGCAGAATCTTCCCTGGAATATTTCTTCTAGAAATAAACCCATTGGGGTTGATAGGCTCTGGGCTTGCTAGGGATATGAAATGGGGCAAGCCATCTGACCTACCATGAAGCATGAATCTGTTCAAGAGTTGAAGGTCAAGGCAGAGTACTAATATCTTCATTTAGTCCCTAGGTCTAGCTGTAACTACAACTTCAGTGCTTTCAGACTTCTTGGTACATGAACCAAAATATGCCCTTTTGTGAGAAATCTATTTTTAGTTGGATTTCTGTCATTAACACTGGAAGAACTCCTCACCAATATACTGATTCCTGGATTGCATTCTCTGTGTCCCATCCACATGCCAAGAATACTGTTACTTTAATACCCCCATTCCTGTGAGATTTGCTTTCCTAGACTACCTACCTATTTAATTTTGCCCCATGGCCTCTTCTCTTTGTTGGACCTACACCCGTTAGCTGCTCAATTTAATGGGCCATTCTGTCTCCAGAGCCAAGCCCTGGCCCACAGTAGATAATGCTAGACCATGAGCAACTCTAGCTGTGTCTGGAGATACAGTAGTATTCCTCACAGAACAGAATAACAGAGGCTAAACTCATTGAATTCTCTTGACTCTTAGAACAACAACAACAGCAACAAAAATCCCACAAATTTTTATTTTGTAACAACGTAAGCAAGTTACCCAGACATCTTGGATGGTTTTTTTTTCTTTTGCTTAAGGTCTTTAATATCTATAGCTTATTGTTCATTCTAAGAAAATACTTCCTCGCCAAACAAGCCAGATTAGCTAATCTTATTGTGACGTTCATTTCTTCATTCAACAATATTTATTGAAATTTACTCTAAGATGTATATTATTCTAGGCATGAGGGACTTATCAAAGAACAGGGCAATCTTCTTGACCTCATGGGAAAGGAGACAGCTAATAACAAAAAATAAAACAAATGAAGAAAGAACGGTATGATAAAGTATAGAGTGGAGGGGATACTTGTGAGGTGTGGATGCTTCTTAACACTGAGTCAGGGAGGCTTTTCTGATGGAGGCTACATGAGTGTAGGACCTAAAGAAAGTAAAAAAAAAAAAAAAAAAAAGGAGTCATGAAACTGGCAGCAGAAGAGCATTCCAGGTAGAAGAAAACTAGGTGCAGAACTCTTGACACTGCCTTTTACCAGAAAAGTAACAAAGCTGGTGTGGCTGAAGCAGAGTAAACAGTGAGGGAGAAGTGGCCAGAGACAAGGTTGAAAGGCTGGGTAGAGGAAGGAGGGCTTTGTAGTCACTGTAGTACTTTGTTACTCTGAATTGGGAAGTCATGGAACAGTATCGGTCAGTAATGTAACCTTACATTTCCTGACCTTACATTTCCGAAAAGGTCATTCTAGCTGCTGTATAGTAATTAGATTGAATACCAAAACAGGTGTGGAAATAGACTAGTTAATACCTTATTACTATGATGCAAACAAGATTATGGTGGCTTGGACAGTGGTGATAATGGTAGAGTTTATAAGAAGTTGTGAGATTCCAGATATATTTTTAACGTAGATAAAGTAGGATTAATTAATACATTGAATGTCGTAGAAAGGGAATGGTGATGTTTTGTCCTAAGCAACGAAAAAATGAAATTGCCATTTACTGATATGGGGGAGCTTGCAGGGCTGGTGTGTTGGGGCAGGATATGGGGAATTAGCATTTGGTTTAGATGTGTTAAGCTTGAGATGCATATTAGACAGTTAAGTAGAAATGTCGAGTAGTTCGGTATATGAGTCCAGAGACACCAGACACTTGGGCTAGAGTTATAAATTTGAAATTGACAACAAATTGAAAGCCATGAGATGAGATCACCTAAGAAGTGATGAAAGATGTCTGAGTACTGAGTAATGGAGCCCTCCAATTTAGAGTTAGGAGAGATGAGTAGGAACCAGCAAAAGAAACTGTGAGGGTATAGCTAATAAGGAAGAAGAGAGAGGAAATGGGGGGAGAGACAAGGGGAGAGAGATGGGGTGATGGGAGGAGACAGAGAGAGGGATTGATTGATTCTAGAAGCCACGTGAATTAAGTGAAAATGAGGAAATGTTCAACTCCATTAAATATTAGATGAGAACAGAGAATTGACCACTGTACTTGGCAACGAATAGGTCATTGGAGACCCCAAAAAGAGCTGTTGCAGTGAATTAAAAGCCTAATTGGCATGGGTTCAGAAAAAGATTAGAAGAGAGGAATAGAGACAGCAAACATAGACAACATTTTCAAAAAGTTTTACTGGAAAGGGGAATGGAAAATGGGACAGTAGCAAGAAAGTCATGGATTAGGGATATTACAGCTTATTGGTCTGATGTTGGGAAAGATCCAAAAACAGGGGGGGGAATTGATGATACCATGGAAAAGAGACTGGATGAATTAATGTTATTGAATTGGCATGAAAGGTTGGGATCCTGTGTCCAAATGAAGGGATTGACTTTAGATAGGATGATGCATATGTCATCCATAGTGACAAGGGAAAAGTAAATTTACCAGTACATTTGTAGGGATGGCGTTGGGAAGATGTGAAATTTTTCCATCTGGTTTTCTCTATTTTCTGTGGAGAAAGAAAAGCCAACAGTTCAGATTGGAAAGGAGAAAGGATATACCGATGGTTGGAGGAGAGAAATGAAGGCATTAAACAGTCATATATTTCAACAGATATATGAATATACTAAGAAAACATGGTGGAGTTGCTGGGTGACATGGAGGGCTCTCTTGAGAATGAAGGTCAGGACAGTGGGGAAAAAAGGGGGCAAGAGTATGTAAGAGAATAGTTAAGTCAATAGATTCCAGCACAGTCATTAGGTACATATAGTTAACAATATCCCAGCTTTAGTGAGGCCCCCAGAGATTCAGCATAAATGCAGAAAGAAGGAAATCATATAAAATCCTGGACCTTGCTTTCAAAGAGATTGGGAGGAGGGCAGTGTGGCTCAAACCAGAAAACAAGGGGCTTAAGGTTAAAATGGAGCAAGAGGCAAATCCAGATACGTAACCAAGGTGCAATCAATAATGCAAAGATGCAAGGGACAGAGCAGGAATCAAAATGACCTTCAATAAAAGATGCGGGACAGGAAGAGAGTCTGGTTAATAACTGAGAGTGGAGCTTATGAGGGAAGACAGACCTAGAGAATGAAAGGAGAAATAGCAATATAGGAGACAATGGAAATCCTGAGGTGCAAAACCATTTCCTGGTCCAGGAATCTGGAGGTTAATTATAAAGGAGAGTCTCCACAATGATATTCTTCCCTCTTAGTAGCTATACTATTCTCTATCTTACAAGGGAGATCACTATTCTGACTCAGAAAACAGCAACCATCACAAAAGGATTCTCCATCCATATATTCTAATAATTTGATGGATGCCAGAGTCTCCTTGGATTGCCTGTCCTGATTCCTACATTGTGGATTCCACAGTTAAAACATACTGTACGTGGTTTGGAGCCAAAACATCGAGGTCCCTTTGGAGATTCAAGCTTTGAATGGAAAATGAGCATCTCTAGGACTTAAATCCACTTCACTGAGCAGTGATTAGTCATTTAAATGCAAGAAGATTAATCTTTATGATTTCCACAGGATGAATTATGAGAGCATGGAAAATGAATGAGCTTCACAGTCAAAATGAATTTGAATCCTAGCTTCAGTTTACTTGAATTTTTCATGGGTCTCAGTTTCTCCACATGTATAAATGGGGTAATAATATTTATCTAGAAGTTATTTTAAAGATTAGATCAGGTGATGTATATGAAAGCACCAATCATTGTGCCTAAAACAGTAAGCCCTCAGAAACCGGTTCATTTTCTTTGCTTTCTTCTTTCCTTTCCTCTTCTTCCTCCCTACCTCCTTTCCTCATTCTCAAATGGTTCTCTCCCTTTTCTCCTTTTCTCTTTCCTTTTTCAGGCACTAAATCCCATTACTATCAGGTGTTGACAGGGAACGTTTTATTTCAATATATTTTCCTCCCGCCTCCGTGTATCAATAGAAACTGTGATAAATTAATGCACTTATAGGAAACATAGGTCTGCTACTTGTCACAGAATCCTATTGCTTTAATTCTGATTTGTATTTTAAATTTCTTAACTACATGTATTTTATAGTATCTCTGCCCCTGAGATTTAGTATGACTTCCCAGAAAGTTCCCCATTGATCCTGTTCTTGTGAATGTTACCATGGATAGGGTGAAGTCAGAATATATTTCCTGCAATGTATCAGGCACTTTCTTTTAAAATAACAGAACTTTAGGGGGCCTGGACACTCTTAAGTGTCCAACTTCGGCTCAGGTCATGATCTCACAGTTTGGTTCATGACTTTGAGCCCTGCATCTGGCTCTCTGCTGTTGGCACAGAGCCCGCTTCTGATCCTCTATCTCCCTCTCTCTCTGCCCCTCCCTTGCTTGCACTCTCTCTCTCTCTCTCTCTCAAAAAATAAATAAACATTTTAAAAAAAAAGGAAAAAAAGAACAGAAACTTTCTGGAGTAATATGGTTATTACATTTTTGTATATTGTTTTATAAACCTAAGATCTTAAGTATATAAAAGTACCTCAAGTGTGGAAAAAGAAAATTCTGCCTTTAAGGACTACTCTGAAAGTAAATTCAGCCTTCTCTTCCTCTCTACAAGACACATGTTATTTTTGCTTGAACAAAAAGTTCTTGAACTCTTAACAGCCACATCAGCTTTCTCCTCTGCCTGGCCTTCCATCATCTCAGAAGCATCCCAAGGTTATGAAATTACCTCTCACAGTGGGGTGATAAATGGCTGCTGTTGTTGATTCCTGTCTAAATTGTCAAATTCTCTTCATTGATTATCTCCCAATTGTCTTTACTTAGTTTGATTCAAATAATTTCATTCAAGATTATGAACCATCTAAGACTTAATGAAGTATTTTATAACATTCTTTCCTATGGCTTAGGTAGATATGAAACAAAATATTCTAGGTGACTCTTGCCTTCTTCAAGGCATGAGTAAAATACAGCTTTGCAATTTCACAGATATTCCTAAGAAATTGTATTAACATTTTATCAAAATTATTATTGTAAATAATTCTTCTACAAAGAGTTGGTTTTTATAGCCATTTAGTCAAGGCATGGAAATACTGAGAATATAAAAAAACAGACATGAGAGACAGGGAAATGGGGAGCTATTGATCTATTGGGTATAGAGTTTCATTTATACAAGAGGAATAAGTTCTAGAGATCTGGCTGCTGTACAACACAGTGGCCATAGTTAACAATATGATATTGTGCACTTTAAAATTTGTTGGAAGTTAATCTCATATTAAGTGTTCTTACCCAGAACACACCCACAACCCCCCCAACACACACACACACACACACACACACACACACACACACGCAAAGGAACACAAGGAAATTTTTGGAGGTGATATATATGTTTAGTATCTTCATTGTGTGATGGTACCATAGGTGTATGCATATGTCCAAACTCATCAAAATATATAAATTAAATATGTACAATCTTTGTACATCAATTTAAAAAAAGAAAATAGACATTCAAAACTCAAAGGTCTGTACTGTTTTATGAGACACCATCAATTATTCAAATAAATTATTAGTGATATAGGAAAAAAATACAGCATTAAATAGTGATAAATGAGCTTTTATAATATAGTTCTAAAAATGTATAAATAATCTAAACTATTATGGAAGAAGAAAAATTAACCTTCATTTTAAGAAATACTGTTTTAAGATCAAATCAGAATTAGCACTAGAGAGTATGAAATCCAAAGCTCCAGAATTCCAAGAGAAGGGTCTGGAGTAGGCAGAGGCCCTGCAATATTCCTAGAGGTCTCTATTAAAGGGCTCTGTCATTGAAGAGAAGAAAAAGAAGGTGATTGGACAACGAGGGAATGAAACGCCAGAAGAAATTCTCCCATTTTCTTTTATGACAAAGGTGGGAATGGCTTGTGAAGCTAGTAATGGGATATCATTCTAAGAGTACAGACATGCTCATCCAGGCAAACTGCCCTCCTATAGAAGCCATATGGCTGTCTTTAGATTTTGATCATGTACAAGAAATATTATCCCTGTCCAAGGTTTAGTCTTTGATGCCAGCCTTTCTTGGAATTTCATCCTTAGTTCTTCTCTGAAGTTTAAATTAGCCAGTCATTCTAGGAATGATTAAAATGTGTTAAAGCATGTTAAAATATGTTGTCTTCCAAGAAAACATTGATTTTCCTTTGGGAAAAGAGCAAATTAAAAAACCCCTTGTATAAATTCTAAGACCTTTACCTGCTAAGAAACATCACCATTTTCCCCAGAAACAGAAAGATCTTATATGCCATGTTGCTTCCAGTTTAAATCAATGACATTAAAAGCTGACAGCTCATGCCAATTTTTCTACCTTTAAGCATTCTGTTTAAAATAACTTTAAACAAGTAAGAATAACTGTAGGATTTTATGAAAGGTTTTGACATGCTATTCCCTAAGAAAGCAAACCTTGCCAAAAAGCCTAAGTTATTATATTTGTGGAAGTCACATAAAATATTAGTTTTTGATGCCAACCTAGTGTGGATTTGTTTATCCAGTCAATCCATCAGGGAATTAAAATGAATCAGAAGCCTGGGGGAGGAGATGGACTGACATCAGGAAACCTGTCAGTGTTAATTCCCTGGAAGTCAGTGGAGGGAGCTTGGCAACAGGATTGCTTTCTCCATGTGTTCTTCAGTCCAGAAAGTCTCCTTGGCTCTGCAATGTTTCTCTCAGACATGGAAGAGAGAGTTAGACGTGTACATTCTGTGGTCCATCAACTTTAGGGAAATAGGTGATTTATTCTAGCTCAGATATGTGATCTTTATTGGCAAAGCATAATAACACTTGGCCTTGTTTGAATGTTCTCTAATACCCAGGATTTAAAACTTGATTCTGCTTAAAACCTTTCCCAACCTAACCTCATTGAAAGTTCACGATTGCTTAGATATCATTACATATCTGGGATAAGCTTTATTTTTCAACCAAACATTGCAAACACCAAATAATCGCACAGTCAGCAGGTGTCATGAAGTCTGGAATTGTTTGGGCAACCAGCCATTTCTTTATACTATTTTTCTTTTGGCCTTCAAATTTATTTTAATGAAACTATCATTTAGTCCAGCATGAGTTTAAATGCCAGGATTTTAAAGTTCTTCATTGATTGTAAATTGTGTTTTATATTCTATGATAGTTCAGTTGCCAGATTTGGTTACATTTCATGGGGTAGTTTGGGTTAGGTACTGCCATTATAAAATTCATCCCTATTGTTTAGATACTATGACTATGTCTCCCACCATCTGCTGAGGTACACATGATTTTACTCAAACAAGAGAAGCCATGGTATTTTCTCCCTATCCCCAGTACCTCAGTTTTTGCTTTTTAGAATGTTATTATATAAATATATAAGTAAATATATTTGACTCAGTAATTTCCAGTTTTTATAGTTTCAGGGACAGAAAACTCATGCTTCCAAAATGCAATGCCTGGCATGGATATCTTCTTTACTGGCCACTTAAAATTTCAGTAACTTTATTAGGTGATCAGCCCTCTATAAATACAAATGTGAAAACAGTATTTTTAACTAGCTGCCTGATAGCATAGATAACACCCTACACACTCACACACACACACACACACACACACACACACACACATTCAGGTACACACTCCCTACATGAATAGCTGGTATCAGGTACTCTCCATTCTTGCTTTTATGTCCATGAGAGATTTGTGGGAACAAGGTTTACTCTGATAGAGAAAAGAAGATGGGGACTTAAATTAGAACATGGAAACCATGAGAGGGATAGTGAGGACTTTTTCTTTCCCCAGGCATTTGAGACTGGTTTTCAGCCCATGGAGAGTTAAAACCAAAGCTTATAGCCCTTCTTAAAGGTAAGTTGTGAGACTCGGAGCACAAAGAGAGCTGCTTTGGGGTCATAGGTAGAAATCGTACTCAAGGCTGTGTCCGGACAACCACCCACCTCAGCTTCCACGCCTGTCTCTGCAGAGAGCCCTGCGCTGTTTAGATACCTGGATGCTGAAAGCTGTGGTAGTGTGCTGAGTCAGCATTCTTGGCATGGTTATTGGTGGTCTTTTGATTGACAATCCTGGCACACCGAGGCTTTTACAAAGGATTTGATCCTGTTCATATTCTAGAGCCGAGGTTGGCAAACTTTTTCTGGAAAAGACCAGATGGTAAATATTTTTGGTTTTTATGCCACATGCTATCTCTGTCACATTGTGTCTCCTTTTCCCACCATCCTCCTTTTTGTCCTCCTTCTCCTCTTCTTCCCCCTCCCACCCTTCCTCCTCTTCCTTTTTAAGTAGACCCTTTAAAAAAATTAAACACAGTTTTAGAGGCAGGCTGCACAAAAACAGGCCACGGTGAGATTTGATCAAGTCTGTAGTTTCCCAACCCCTCCGTGAAGGGTAGGTGCAAAGTGAACAAATGATCTTTAATGGTAGCACTTTATTTTCCAAAATACTCTAACTTCTGTTACAAACCATCTCCAAATACCACGACTTAACAAAATCAGTTACTTTTGACTCCCATCTAGGTACAATGTGGACGTTGGTTGGGATGGAGCCAGTGGGAAGTGGATTGCCCTGTCCTGCATGGTCTTCCATGCACTCAGATTCCTTCTGTCAAATGACCCTGTAACCTAGGCTTTCCTGTCTGGCTCACAGAGAAGGAGGGGGCAAGAGAAAGGGCACCTTGAAAGGGATTTTAGGGGTGAGGCTTATAAATGCTGTATATCACCGAACTCATCTTCATTGCCACACCTGTGAAGGGACTAGACCACATAATGTAGCCGTGGCAGTGGGAATTAGAGGTGAATATGGATGTTAGAAACTACTAGCAATCTCTGGGAAGCAGCGACAAGTAGGCTGACAGCAACAGTATCCAAGACTCTGAAAGTATGGGAGGTGGGAGTGAGGAGGGGAGGTAGGAATGGGTACAGAAAGGAGGGGAGTAAAGATAAATCACTACCTATGTAGCAATCTTAGAAGCTGAGTCTGTTTACATGCCATGTACAAGATATCACGGTGGAATTTGAAATGATAGATACTGACATGATAGATAGTCAAATTGGATGTGTATTGAAATCAAACAGTTAGAAAGTAATATTCTCCAACTTGACAGTTTCCATCAGCAGCCTTTCCAATGCAGAATGGGAGTTGGGGTCAAGTTGAAATAAAAAATCTCTAATATTATTTCATTTTAATCAGGGCATTAATGAAAGTTTAGATCTCTTTTTTAAAGATTTTATTTTTAAGTAATGTTTACGCCCAACATGGGGCTCACACTTACAACCCCAAGATCAGGAGTCACATACTCTTCCAACTGAGCCATAGTGCTTCTTCCATTGATCACACTCCCCATTGGCTAAGATATTTTGTTTAAGACATTTGTGTCATTACACATGAATATTTTAATTTTAGTCATCTTCTCAGTCAAGAGGAAATGACCTTTGTTTGACATTGTTTATTTTGTTGTAAATTGTACTTAAATAACTTCCATTAATACCACTGTGGGAAGTTCAGCAACTATAGCAGAAATTTACACTTATAAAACTATATTAAATTGGAAAGCTCCATGTAAGCATTTGCTGGTAGTAGCAGCCATAAATCAATACAATTATCTAGAATGTTACTAGTTCCAGGTTCTTTTGAAGAAAAAAATAGTGTATTAGGCAATATTTTCACTGTGTTATGTGTATTTTCCTAAGATAGAAGTTACTGTTTTTGATTTTCAAGAGTCCAGAATATTTTTTTAAATTTAAATGTTTTTAATGTTTACTTATTTTTGAGAGAAAGAGTGCAAGCGAGGGAGGGGTAGAGAGAGAGGGAAACACAGAATCTGAAACAGGCTCCAGGCTCTGAGCTGTCAGCATGGAACCTGACGCAAGGCTTGAACTCACAAACTGTGAGATCAAGACCTGAGCCAAAGACTGATGTTTAACCGACTGAGCCACCCAGGCATCCCAAGAGCCCAGGATATTTTTCTAAGCTGACAAATCTCAGCGACTTCAAAAGACACTTTAAAATGAGTCCTTCTTTTCTCTAAGCCATTGTAATTATTGCAGTTACAAACTTGTCAAGAGAAGCACCATTGTTGTATTTGTAATAGTATAGATCATTTCAATTCTCCCTAAATTGATTTATAGATCTAGTATTTGTACAATTAAATTCTCATCGGGTATGTAAAAGTTGACAAATTAATTATGTTTCTTTTGTTGCAAGTTTTTATTTAAATTCTAGTTAGTTAACATATAGTTTAATACTGGTTTCAGGAATATAACAAATTAATTATAAAATTTACATGAAATTCCAAAGAAGTTAAAGAACGCAAAACAATCTTGAAGAATATATGTAAAGAACTTACAATTCCAGTTATCATGACTGATTGTAGAGCTACAGTAATTATGACAATGTGGTATTATACAAGGATGGTGAGTAGACACCAATGAAATAAAAGACAATCCAGAAGGAGACACATACACACAATCAATCTAATTTATGACAAAAGTGTCACTAACAATCAATAGGGAAATTATTTTTTTCCTGATAAATGGTGCTGGATCCAATGGGCATACATATGAAAAAAAATATATTGACTCCCATGTTGCATCATGCACAATAATGAATTCACAGACCTAATTGTGAAACATAAATTCGTAAGTCTTTAGAAGAGAGCATAGGCAAATAACTTTATGGCCTGAGGTATATGGATTTCTCTAAACAGAACATAAAACATCAGAAAAAGAAAGATTAATAAATTGTCCTTCATTAAAGTAGGAAGTTCTGTCATTAAAGGATACTGTTAAGGGGCACCTGGGTGGCTCAGTCAGTTAAGCATCCAACTCTTGATTTCAGCTCAGGTCATGATCTCATGGTTCATGGGATCAAGCCCTGCATTGGGCTCCATAATGACAGTACAGAGCCAGCTTGGGATTCTCTCTCTCCCTCTCTCTCTGCCCCTCCCACACTCTGTCTCCCTCTCTCAAAATAAATAAAAATAAACATGAAAAAAAAAGATACTGTAGGAAAGTGAGCAGTGAGAAGAGGCAAAACTGAAGATAAACACCAGAAAACTGGTTATCTTGAGGGAGCACTCTCGCCTGTGGGGGAACATCAGAGAGCCATTGGGGGTGCTGGTAATATTCTCTATCTTGTTCTATTTGGCGGTTTCACACATGTAGACATATTAACATCAAACTAAAATTACAATTTGTGCATTTCATCGTACATAAATTCAACTTAAATAAAAGAAGAGTTCTTGGTTTTGCATTTAATTTTATGACTTTATACACAGAAGTGCTTATGATTAAATCTCCATATTTGTTTTTAATTATCACCACCAAATATTGATTTTAATCC
Organism: Panthera uncia; assembly: GCF_023721935.1. Lineage (NCBI taxonomy): Eukaryota > Metazoa > Chordata > Mammalia > Carnivora > Felidae > Panthera > Panthera uncia. The sequence goes on along the minus strand of NC_064809.1, from coordinate 66,326,343 downwards.
ATCCTTTGTTGGGAGCACTTTCAAGTAGTTTTCCTGGCAAGAAATATGTTCTTAGCAATATATGATCTGAGACCTTGCATACTTAAGAATACCTCTCACTTAATTCACACAAATGTGAACACAGGTCACTCAGGTCATAACCTGTTTAGCCAGGTCTTACTAGTCAGCCCATGCCAGGCCAGTGCCAGCATCCATCATGGTGGTCTGTTTCTGTGCCAGACTGATTATTAAATGCATTATTTTGAACATATCTCTTTCCTATTTTTTTTCTTTTGGCTTATAAATAACAAACTTATTTCTCACAACTCTAGAAGTCTGTGGCCAGGGTGCCAGCAAGGTCAGGTTGTGGTGAGAGGCCTCTGCCACACTGTAGCCTGCTGATTTCTGTTGTATCATCCCATGGCAGAAGGGATGAGAGATGAATTATCCCTCTTAAGGTTACTTTTTAAATTTTTAACCTTTTTTCTTTGGAAATGTAAATTTGGATAGGTCCTCTCTTTGTTGTTTTTGTTTCTGTTGCTGTTGCCTGGGATTTGGTGAGTACATGCAGTCCAAAACATGCAGGTTCTTCTTCAGCTCAGAAGAATTTTCTATAAAGTAATTGCTTATTATGTCCAGTTTCCTTTGGAATATTTCTTAGGTCCCACAGTGGTATTAATGGAAGTTATTTAAGTACAATTTACAACAAAATAAACAATGTCAAACAAAGGTCATTTCCTCTTGACTGAGAAGATGACTAAAATTAAAATATTCATGTGTAATGACACAAATGTCTTAAAATATCTTAGCGAATGGGGAGTGTGATCAATGGAAGAAGCACTATGGCTCAGTTGGAAGAGTATGTGACTCCTGATCTTGGGGTTGTAAGTGTGAGCCCCATGTTGGGCGTAATTATTTCTGCAAATATCAAATATTTTATGTTCTCTTCTCCAATACTGATTTTTAAATTGTGATTGCTTTCGGTATTTCTATCCATACCTTTTCACTTCTGCCATTTCCTTTTATGTCCTTGCCTTTACTTCTTACTCCCCAGGGGTTTTTACTATTCCATATCTGCTTCAGTCAGATGTCTTTTAACATGGTCTAGTATTCTGTTTTTCTTCTTCTTCTTCTTTTTCTTCTTCTGAGAGAGAGGTGCAAGTGAGCGAGGGGCAGAGAGAGAGAAGGGGGGAGAGAGAGAGAATCCCAGGAGGGGCAGAGACAGAGAAAGATAGAATTGGGGCTTACCCAAAGCTGGGCTCATGTTTGCCTTAAGCGGGGCACGAGCTCACCCAATGTGGGATTCAAACTCATAAACCAAACCGTGAGATCATGACCTGAGCCAAAGTTAGATGCTTAAGGACTGAGCCACCCAGGTGCCCTCTAATGTTCCATTTCGAATGGAAATGAATGTTCACAACTATACCTCTCAGCCATTAGCATTTTTAACTATATCTGTGAATTATTTTCTCTTTACTACTTTGGAGAATGAGCCTAGCATCTGCTAAAAGACAAAGTAGACTATCTCTTGTACCACTTATAGCCCACTTGGCTACTCATAGCCTTCAGTACAAATGGAAAGAAAGCTTGATAATATCAACTGGTGATACCTAACCATAATCCAGGCTGGTTTTGAGGAGTCTAATGTCAGCTCTTACACTTTCCTGGCAGGGATTTCCGACTAATTACCAATAGGTGCTGTTTACAGTGTTATTCCTGCTTTCTACTGAGGAAAAAAAAATCCTTGGCAACCAAAATCCCAGAATGCACTTAGCCATTGCCCTGCTTCCCTGGTATGCTGCTCATTGCGATTTATGGTCTCTGAATGATACATAGAGATAAGCTAGGAATAGACAGCTTTCAGTTGCAGGAAACAACACACTTTAGAAACATTTTAAGAAGACATTGGTTTAAAACATAGGAAATTGGGTGCTTACAAAAATCACTGAAGGAAAAGCAGGCTTTAGTGACTCTAAGATCAATACCATTGAACTGACCCACCAGGGAGCTACAATCTTTACCAAAAGGAGATTGGAGAGACAAGGAGGGCATCTCTGAAATTGTGATCCAAAGAATGGCTGTGACCCAGAGAATCAGAAGCCACTACCTCTGCCACTACTTCCTGGCAGCCACAAAGTGAGTGACTAGAAAACAAAATGCTGAGTTGGACCACAAATGTCCCTTGCATCTGCCTTTGTAAACCATGCTCTAAAAGGAGCTTGGCAGACTTCAGCTCCCCAGGCCGGGTTCAATCAGCAAACACAGCCAAACTCCTGTGTTTACAGTTTGTCCATGGCTTCACTCACCACAACAGCAGAGTTGAGTAGTTGCGACAGAGTTTGTGTGTGGCCTCTGGGCCCACAGAATGTAACAGATATACAGTCTGTCTCTCTAAAGAAAAAGTAATGCCAACCTCTACTCTAGAAGTCAGTGGTTGGAATGCCATTTTAGAAAAATCCAACAAGTATACAATGCTGTCTGCCAGAAACAATACCCAACGAAACAGGAGAGTTCTGCCTTCCCTGCATTAGGCTGTTCCATCCAAAGGACACAACCCAATTCTTCTCCTCAACCTTCAAGGGAGTTTTATTTATTTATTTATTTATTTATTTATTTTTCAGTGTTTATTTTATTTTTTGAGAAAGAGGGAAAGACAGGGCATGAGCAGGGGAGGGGCAGAGAGAGAAGGGAGACATCCGAAATAGGCTCCAGGCACTGAGCTGTCAGCACAGAGCCCGACACAGGGCTCCAATTCATGAACCATGAGATCATGACTTGTGCTGAAGTCAGAGGCTTAACCAGCTGAGCCATCCAGGTGCCCCTTCAAGGGAGTTTTAAAAATGGACTTTTTATTTTCCGACTTTTGCATTGGAGGAGGCCACATCAGGAGAAAGCTGGAGCAAAATGTGTCATTTCACCATATCCACCAAATCCAATCTTTATGAAAATAATTTTTACACCCATTTCTCCTTATACTTCCAACAACAATGGCAACCTACAATACCCATTGTCATACAGATATAAATGCATTTACCCTCCCCTCAGGGAGGTAGAATCAGTCTCATCAAAGACTGTTTTCACCTCTAGATGATACTCATTCCTCTTTAATTCAACCCAAATGGCATCTTAAACATCCTGTCCCATTTTTCTTTTCATCTCTCTCTCTTCCAGGCTGAATACAGATGTGGAGGTGAGCTATATTTGACGTGATGGGTAGGGTCACCGTTTAGGAATGGGACAATAGGCAATGAAAAGAGTTCCAATCCCTGACAATGGCTCAAACTATCATCCAGCCTTAGACCACAGTCCAGACTAATATATGAGAGAGACATGACTTTTCTCTTAAGCCACCCTACTATGGATTGAGTTACCACAGTAGCAGCTTTGATTGTTCTCTTATCCATAAACCTAAAATTTTAATTAAAAATTGAACATCAATGATGTATCTTATATTTAAAAAAGTGACAGAAAGAAAAAGGAGAAAAATTAATTCGTAAGTTAAATACATACCTAACATAGACACAAAGAAATTATGTATTTCTAATAGTAGTCACAAGGCCTATGCCACATCATCTTGCTTTCATGCAACACTTGGCTGGTTACTTTTGCTTACTTTGCTTGATGGTTTATTTGTTTGGTCTGTAGGTTGATCCAAGTCCTCTCTTCTGAGATATCTGGCCTCTTCATGGTCTTGCCTGGATGACCATTTGGTCAGTATCATCTATTAACTTTTACCACTAGATTGGCCAGTACAGGAGGCAACTCAGAGATCACTTGACCCCAACCACATTCCACTTTGTTCCCATCGCAAGGCACTAGCCCTATTTCCCTTTGGAAATTAGATAAATCACTAGAAAACAAAGTTATTCTAACCTCACCCTGGTGGATGTTGCTTAATTTTATTTTGTTTTGCTTGTTGCAAGGAGAGTCTAAAATGCAACCATAATTCACTATGTCCCCTGTAGAAGCATTCTTCCCTTCAGTAACTTGACAAAAATATTGCCCCAAGCCTGGTATGATACCTATTTCTTAACCTCCTTCGGAGAAAAAAAAATTGGCATTTCTAATGAAATTGCTTAGGTACCATTGCATACTTGCCTAAGGAACTGTAATAAGCCTAAGATCTGTTCTGGCTACGAGCCACACTTTTCTGTAAATGGCACTAGAAAGAGATAAGCCTTTGAATTGGTCTGCTTAGGCCCCTTTCCTTGAACAACCCTGAAATAAAGTTTTGACAGGTTCACATAATTAAACTGTCAGAATAGATTTTTGTTTTTAAGTGGAAGAGGTTTTTTTGAAGGTGACATTGCTCCTGTAGGTTAGAACATCACTTTCATGTCTACTCCTTGGTTCCTCAACTCTTATATTATGGCTATGGGGGTGGGGGAGTATCCTTTACAATATTTCTTCTACTTTAAGTCTTTGCATTCTGTTTGGTTCTGTTTCAGATTTTTGTGTCTCTGACATTGGCCTGCTTCTTAAAATGACTGCAAATCATAGTTTACCTGATACCGTGTTTTTCCTTCTTAACAGTACTTAAAGTAACGATGCTCCTTATAATCAAGGCCAGTTACGACATGAATCACTGCTTAAGATCATATAATGCATTCTTCTTAGCCTCACAAGGTACTATCTTCCCCAAAGTGCTAAAACTGAGGCTTCAATATGCTATTTTATTATTCTAAAAAGGCATCTCCTTTGGGGTAACAGGAAACATAGTACAACCAGAAAATTCCTCAGGCTTCAGGACATTGTCCCACTTTTCCCACTAGAAAACAAGTCCATTGTGTGGAAACAACATTACAAGGAATCCTGAAGCTGTGAATGAGGTATTCAGTAAGACCATGGATAAGTGTCTGTTCTAGAGAGAACAAATCACTGTGACGTGGCTCAGAGTAATCAACCCGCCTGCAAACGTTTTCTGGTACCTCTGGGATAAGCCAGCATATGATGTACAGCATTTAGAGGTACAAAACAGAGATTTGGGCAAGTGGGACACGTCACAGTACTATTAGCCAAATTAGCCTTGGTGAAGAGAAATCCATACATAAATGCCACCATGGCCATTTCGTCCCTGTCTCTGAATGCCTTGAATAAGCACTGGACTGGCTGGGGGAGAGACTAAGAAAGATGCATAAATCTTACTCGTGGAATTATTTTTATGCTCCCACATTTGTGATTTATTGAACCAATTGACTTACAACACATTACAGATGTCACAATTATAGTAAACTAATTTAGCAGTCTGTGGTTAACTGGTAGAGTTTGCTGAGTATGTTTTGTAAAGGAAGGGAAATACCAAATCCCTGAGATAGTGGTTCCACTACAGTCTAAGAGACAAAGGAGATTCTGTTTCTCAGACATTTGAATCAGACTAATGAAAGAGAAAAGAACATTCTCCATCTGAAGCACTGCCTCACTAGAAATACTCTGGTAAATATAAACTGCACTGTTTATAGTGTAGCTCTTAAGATAGTTCATAAATCATAACGCCCCTTTCCTGGGCTTCAAAGTTAGAGGGTTTGGTCTTTACATTTGTACATCTCCAGCGTTGGGACTTTTCAGCCTCAATATCTTCATTCTGAAGTTAACAATCTACTTCACATTTCTTTATGAAATTCGAACACAGTACTTTAAGCCAGAACTTCAATACGGAGCACATACCACAAGCCCTATTGCAAACCCTATTCCTCAGCAGGTTACAAAATAGCTCAGGGAGGGTTGGTTAAGGCCGTGGGTGCCTCGGAGGGGGTGCAGATAGATCCTACACAATTTGTTGATACACAAAAACTTGTTTCCAGCTTAGAGACTCTGCTACTCTGTAGTCAAATGGTAATTATGACAACATTGGGATTTCTCTTACTGAGTGAAAATCTCTTTTACTAAGTTTAATTCTGTGGCAGTAAGATGCAAGTTTCTTTTATTTCTTTAATAACTAATTGCCAGGGAATTAAAATCCAACAACCACTGTTTTTGGTAGCTTTTGGAGAAACTGAAGGGAAAAGAAGTCATGCTCTGTGTTGAAGGAATTATAAGCACTAGGAAACTGACACAAGAAGATAAAATGTCACAAAAGCTAAATCTGTATCACAGCCACAACTCAGGGGTGACCTTTCATGGAAGACTTAATCCACTCCCCAGAACTATTTGTGTCTTCTTTTGACTTGATTTCTCTTGTTTTTGTGTTTGCTGCATATAATTAGCAATAAACTCTTTATCCTTTTCAGGTTGTCACTGTCCAATAAAATGAATGCATTTTGAATAAATTCCTTTTTAAAAAACACTGCATAAAAAGTGATTTTTCACATTCTGTAACTGTATCACTTAGTAACTTCCCAAACTGCTTTATAAATATGCTTCAGAACATCTATTCCATGGATTTTGTTAATAATATAAAAAACAATTTCCTATTTCGATCTCTCTAAAAAATTTTTTCATTTCATTTATTTACATATTTAGTTTTGAGAGAAAGAGAGACAGACAGAGAGAGAGAGAGAGAGAGAGAGAGAAGACAGAAGCAGGATAGACAGAGAGAGAGGGAGACACAGAATCTGAAGCAGCCTCCAGGCTCCAAGTGTCAGTGCAGAGCCCAATGTGGGGCTTGAACCCACGAGACATGAGGTCATGACCTGAGCCAAAGTTAGATGCTTAACTGACTGAGTCACCCAGGCGCCCCTTAAATTTATTTTTCTTAATAACAACTTTATTGATGTATAATTAATGTACCATAAAATTCATTTTTAAGTATAAATTCATAATTTTTAGTGTATTCAGTATTTGTATGAGAGTAGCCACTTTACCGTCTGCAACTACGTGGATGGAACTGGAGGGTTAATTATGCTAAATGAAATTAGTCCGAGAAAGGCAAATACCATATGACTTTACTCATATGAGGACTTTAAGATACAAAACAGATGAACATAAGGGAAGGGAAACAAAAATAATATAAAAACAGGGAGGGGGACAAAACCTAAGAGACTCAAATATGGAGAACAAACAGAGGGTTACTGGAGGGGTTGTGGGAGTGGGGATGGGCTAGATGGGTAAGGGACATTAAGGAATCTACTCCTGAAATCATTGTTGCACTATATGCTAATTTGGATTTAAATTAAAAAATAAAATAAAATAAATGGTGTCTGCCAGGCTTCACCACAATCAGGTAACTCCAAGATAAAGTTACTATTTTTTCCATTTGGAATTAATGAGTATTAATTCTGTGAGGAGATATTTTAGTTCTAAATAAATATTTTATTCTTCATCAAAAACAAATAAATAAAGTAGCCGTTTTATCCACGAAGCTTTGCTTTTAGCAAGACACTTACTTCATCCCAGATCAAAAGTAACAGTTTCAAGAATGACTTTGTCACTATCTACCATGTGTTACCAGTGCCTCATTGTTTAATGGCAACGGGTCCTTCCCCACCTTTAAACCCAAATTTGATCAAATCTGCAATCCCACATTTCTATCCATGAGGGTGCATTGACCATACCACTTCCTGTATATGGTGCTTCCTGTGTTGTTATTCAGAATTCAGATGCAGGAAACAAGAATCACTCTACACTCTAGCTATCTAAAGCACAAAAAGTCAAATACCTAAAGGGAATGGGGTACTTGTAAGATCATTTGATCTCTTTTGTTGGGGTGGGAGGAGGGAGGATGAGCATCAGAATTTTTATTTTCAATTTTGCCTGTAACAATCATTTCTGTTGTGTTATGTTTATATTTTCGTTAAGAATAACCTTGATTCTTTGGTTTTCTCCTCTTCATCCTCTATATCTATCCTCACCTAGCTTGTTATTTTAGTTCTTTGTTCTTTCCTCTGTATTCAATAAGTGCCATTCCAGTTTATCCCCAATATCAGTGGTTCTCTTTCCCAAGAGTCAATTTGGTACCTTACCTCCTTGTAAATATATTTTAAGTCATTGATTGATAGCAATTTGGGGTGTTTGTTTTGTTTATTTTGCATTTGTTTGTTTTGCAAACAGTCTTCATTTTTTTAAGCCATTGTTTTATCTCTTGGAGTTAACCTCTTTTATTGTGGCTATGTGTTCTTTTATGCTACTCAGAATGCCACAATGTTTTCTTGTAATAATTAGCGTCCTAGAATCTTTTTCTTTTTCATGTTAATGCTTGTTTTCTTAATGCTACCGCACTGGATCTTCTCAGAAATTCCATATTGAGGGTATTTTTTTCCATTGAGCTTTTCAACAATAAATGTGGCCAAAGCTGTAGAGAACCATGGGGTGCCAGAAACAGAATATATAGACAAGTTTGGGTCAAGAACATAATCCATTTGGTCAAGAACTATACATCCATTGTATCGTAGTAACACATTTTCAGAAGATAAGCTCCATGCTGAATATTATCTGCCTATTACATCTAAGGGGTCTTCAGACTCATAAAACTCAGATGTGCAAAAATTGAACTTTCTTTTGATTCTCCTTAATTGAACTTAAACTTAGCCCTCAAGCCTCCATTTTGTTTTTACTAAAGACAAATTGTAATCTGCCAGTTCTCTTTAAACTCAGTCTGTACTAACAGAGTTTTAATTCTGTTCATTTAAGAGTATTTATTCCCTTTCTCTTCCCTTCTTCCCTGCAAGGAATAGTTGATTAGTTGATATCTATCCATTACCATTTTCTTCCCTAGTTTACCTTCACTGAGATATATAATCCATATTGTTCTAGAAAGATTGATATTCATTCCCTCTGCCATCAGCTGCTAACACCTGTGATACTGTCTTGTTCTCCACTTGCTAGGATAATGTACCTCACCCTACATATTCCTCATCACAGCGCCAAGGCATATGTAATGCCATCTGTACTTTCTCAGCCTTCCTCTGTATCATTTCCAAGGGGACATAGAAATCATTCAGGTGCTCATGTATACTGTTCTGGGTCCTTGGAGAGAAGGAGGAAATGAGTAATAGCCTGTCATTCTATAACTGCCCTGCATCCATTCGTATTCCATTATGACTAGGCGCTCTGTGTTAATGTCCCCCCCTCCTAACAATTCGAATAAGAGGAAGAGGACAGGGCACCCCTGCTTTCCAATTGACAAACCCCTTTGAAAATATCTATCAAGACCAACCCAGACTTTGGCCTTGAGAGGGAGAAAGGCAAGATACTTTTCCTAAGTGCCCACATAGAAGAATGTTTCTTTTGCCAAATTTTAACCTTTTTCCCTCAGACCATAAAGGACTTTTATTATCTATCTCCTGTGTCACGAAAGAGGAAGGTGTATATAGTGGAGAGAACCGAAACTGACTCATCTACTTTCTCTCCAGCCCATTACATTTTCTTCTGTTAAGTTTTACCTCAGGATTCTCAAAGCTTCTATTTTTATATTTACATATTTACTTTGGAAATTAAAATCATTTTTCTTTTTCTTGTATTTAGAGACCATTCTTCCTGGTACATTGTTACTTAAGAAATCATTCAGAAATTTCTTTTTTTCCCTAAAACGTTTCATGTTCTCCCTTTTCAGAGGCAGTAGAAAGGCACTTAAGGCAATAAGGAGCAGTTGCTTCAATGGGTCGGTGGGTAGGTGGATGAATAAGAAATTGCATCTTGGTGAAAAATTAGAAGCTATAGCTCCAAATTTCATACCACTCCCCAAATATTCCTCTCATAGCCTTTCTTTTTTTTAATTTTTTTAATGTTTATTTATTTTTGAGAGACAGAGAGAGACAGAGTGTGAGTGGGGGAGGGGCAGACAGAGTAAGACACAGAATCTGAAGAGGCTCCAGGCTCTGAGCTGTCAGCACAGAGCCCGATGCGGGGCTCGAACTCACAAGCCGTGAGATTATGACCTCAGCGGAAGTTGGGCGCTTAACCGACTGGGCCACCCAGGCGCCCCTCATAGCCTTTCTTAAGAGGTAGAAGTATCCTTTTGTATCCCCTTCCTGGTTTTCTACAATGAATTAATATAGTACATGCAGATAAAAATCTCCTGGATTCTTCAGGACTCCTGTCTAGCCAAACCTAAGCTGCTTCCCTTTACCTGAATGATGGGGGTGGAGAGAAAAGACCAAAAGAATAGCCTTCTGACCAAATTCAAAATAAGGATGAACCTGGCAAAGGAATGATTTTCTTTTTCTCTGGTTGATCAAGAATCTGAACTGCTAATGAAAAGGTAGACCAGTGGGGAAGGATCATAGGTCTTGCAACCTTCTTTCAGATGGGTAGGTTTGCTTTCTTTCCCTTAGAGAAGAAAAGTGGGCAAATCACTCTATTTTTCTCACTCCAAATCCCATGAAATTTAAAATTAATGGAAATTGCTAAGGTTCCTGGAAGTCGATGATCTGTCATGCAATGGATTGCCTGCCGGCTTCCTCAAGATTCTACATGAGAAGCGTGGGTGTGAGGAGGCTGCATTAGAAACTGCCTGCCATTTTTAAGACTGGGAATTTTTTTTTTAATAATAATTATGCTCGGTGTAATTTGTTTATTGGTAAAGTCAAAATTCTGGAAACCACAACACAGCCAGTCTAAAATAACCTTACTGAGGTGAGCTTTTTTTTCTTTTCTTTCTTTCTTTCTTTCTTTTTCTTTCTTTCTTTCTTTCTTTCTTTCTTTCTTTCTTTCTTTCTTTCTTTGGTTTACTCTAATGGTCTCTTTTGTGCTCTGTAAATAGTAATCATCTAACCCTGTCTCTGCACCTGGAAGTAAAAGAATTCAGCATTATGTGAGGAAGAATGCTCGCCATGACCCAGTTCTATCCTTCACTGCATAACTTTCTCTCCTGAAAGCACTGATTGATTTCAAAGAGACTGCTGCAGAGAGATCGTCTGCGATGTGAAGAGAATTAGAATTGGACCCAAAGGTACAAGTGTAACTGGTGCTAAAAATAGCTCACACTTTAGAAAGTTGATTAACACCGAGAGAGAGAGAGAGAGAGAGAGAGAGAGAGAGAAGTTATTAAAATGTTCAATTATAATCTCTGCAGCTTGGTGATTCTATTTTTAATCTTTAAGTTATTATGTATGCAAAATGCAGAAGGGTGTGAACCCTACCAGGAACAGTAAAATAAAGAGTGGGAGCTGCAAATGCTTCCTTTAAGAAGCAGCCACAGAGTTTGATGATAGCAGGTATTATTATTACTGCAAATGTCTTGGTCCAATATATCCATCCCTATCAGGGCAAAAAAAAAATTCCTACAACTCATATTACTTAGGAATCCCAGGAATCCCAGAATTTCTTTTTAATATGAATTTTAGAAATTCCAAGGGCACCTGGGTGGCTCAGTCGGTTGAGCATCCTCTCTTGGTTTAGGCTCAGGTCATGATCTCACTGTTCGTGAGTTCAAGCCCCACATTGGGCTCTGTGCTGAGAGAAGCATGCTTGGGATTTTCTCTCTTTCTCTCTCTTTGCCCCTCCCCCACTCACTCTGTCTCTGTCTCTCTCAAAATAAATAAATAAAATTTTAAAAATTTTAGAAATTCCATATCCTAGATTTAATGTATGCTTACATTCATTCTTGACACTTATACATTCTTATACACTTATATGTATTCATTTTTATACACTTTTGACCACATTAAAAATAGAGTATCATTGTAATTCCAAATATTAATTGGTAATGTAAAAATCCATTCACTCCTAGAATTAGCACAACCATCCGTCTATCTGATTGCTCAAACTAGAAGCTTCAAAGCCCCTCTTGATTCCTTCTCTCTCACTTCCCAAAGCCAAAAACCAGGTCCTGTCAATTTTGCCTTTTTTTTTTTTTTTTAATTTATTTTTTGGGACAGAGAGAGACAGAGCATGAACGGGGGAGGGGCAGAGAGAGAGGGAGACACAGAATCGGAAACAGGCTCCAGGCTCTGAGCCATCAGCCCAGAGCCTGACGCGGGGCTCGAACTCAGGGACCATGAGATCGAGACCTGGCTGAAGTCGGACACTTAACCGACTGCGCCACCCAGGCGCCCCGATTTTGCCTTTTAAATAACACTCAAATCACCATACTTCTTTCCATCCCCATGGTGGTAGCTCCCATCCAATCTACTAAAATCTCTTGCCTAAACTATTATAAAAACCTCCCTACACTTTCCCAAACCTACTGTGTTCTCCTCTACCCAGTCTCCATTTTGCAATCAGAGTAATAGGTCAGAACTACATCTGGTTATTTATTCCCCTTCTTAAAAACTTCTGATGATTTCTTCTCACTGTTGGGGAGAGTCCAGTATCCACACCAAGACTTTAGGAAGGGTTCCCAAACCAGCCCCTGCCAGCTCTCCACTTCATACATGCTCTTCTTCCCCTCACTGACTCTGTTCCAGCACAAGGGGCTTCTCACGGTTCCTCAAACTAATACATGCCATCCTCTAACTGAGGGGGTTTATGCATGCTCTTTCCCCTGCCTGGGACGCTTGTCTCTTTGGCCGGCTAACTTCTCATTCTCAGAATTATTCCCCAAAAGCACCTCTATTACATGTAAAAGGCATGTTTTCCTAACGTCTTCATACCCTTCATCATACTACTAATTGTTCGTGTAATGTCTCCTTACTTTGCTAGTGTGTATGACAGCAGTGACATGATGATTGTATTTCTTGGCACTCAGTGTAGTTCATGGCTAATTAAATAATTATTTCCTAGACGAATTACTAAAGTGCCATCTATAGTTATGAAATCTAGAAACTAAAAGAAGACTGTCTTGTGGCCTGAAGGAAAATGAAAGGGAGAAAAGCTCTCAGCGGAAGTTACATTCACTACGGGGCTTGAAAAATAAGTAGGGCTTGTCAGGTAGAAAGAGCTGGTAGATTATTCCCAGAACTGGGACTAGCACAAGTGAAGGCACGGAAGTGAATGAAATGTTTAGGGCTTGGTGAGTTCTCCGTGACTAGAGTAGGTGAGGAAGAGGGAAATGATTGTAGCTACGCTAGCATTGGTAAAGCTAATTCAGGTTCAAGATGTTAAAAGCTTCTGTGCTACCCTAAGTAGTTCAGTTCTAACAGGGGAGGAAAATGATCATAACAATTAATAAAATCACACAGGTGTTAGCATATTACTATTGAGAGCATCTGATACAACACACATACCTTTTCTCATTTTCTTTGACTAAAATTGGTGTCAAGTGAATTAATTCATCTTCAAATAGAAAACATTTATATCATACCAGTCATCTCATATATATTGTTATGTTTATTCTACGATTCTTAGAGAAAAAATAATTTTCTAGAAAGAGAAAACCTATCATTTTAATTCAATACATTTGCAACTTTGAGATTTTTTTTTCTTTTCTGAAGATATTCCTTTATGCAATTGAATTTTCCCATTGATTCTACAAATAAGCAGTGTTTAAAATAAAGAAATATAAATACCACATGGGTAAATGCATTAATGCTTTAAATATGTCTAGAAAACAATCATATTTTAATATCCTTAATGGGGGCAAAGTTAATAGGTAGCCATGCAAGAAGAAACAACTCTTTGCTGCCATCTGATGGCAGCCCATTTTGCCACCGGACTGTCTCTTTTGGTCCCACTTCAAGCCCCTGTGAAGATAATAGGCCAGCTTAACCAAAAAGCAGTCTGTTGAGAACCCAAGAGAATTTGTTCCAACGGACATAAGGGTTCTCTGACTTTCATAGTTATTAAAATGTTCAGTGGTTCCATTTCTTCTTTAACAGTTAGCAGGTAAAATGTCAGTGACATTAATATAAGAGACAAAGCAGATTCCTTTGAGTTAAGGCAGGGCTAACAAGGAATCCTGGAGGAGCTCTTCTTCTCGAATGTTGTCAGCCCAGTACTCCCTGGAAACCACCCCTAACCAGAGAAGCCTCTCTTGTTCCATCTTCTCAAATGGTTCCTTGGTACAAACAAATGAGGCTTTTGAGCATTAACCAATTCATTCATTTAAAAAGTGTTCATACTTTGGTGAACAATGTAGACATGGAACTTACATGGTAGTAAGAATAACATGGGATAAAAGGAAATAGACAAATTAACAGTGGAAAAGTATAATAACAGTTTTGAAGGAAACGAGGGTCCACTGGAATATCAGATGAGAATGTACATTAGGAAAAGTGATCAGGGATAGACCTCATAAGGATATAACAGTGAAGTTGAGACCTAAAGGAAGAGAATGAGCTAATCATGTAGAAATGTGGGTTAAGTGCATTCTAGACATAGAAAATAGCACGTGTGAAAGGCATGAGATAAGACAGAGCTTGGAACAGTCAGTACGTAAAAGATGTTAGATGGGTGTGGTGGGTGGGAAGAGTAATGAAAGATGAAGCTAGGCCTGGACAATGCAAAGTCTTTAGGCCACTGAAAGGACTTCAGATTTTATTCTGAATTCAGTGAAAAAATAGAACATAAAGATGTTATTTGAATCCGTGATAACTGAAAATACCACCAAGGGAGGATATAATACCACCATGAATCCATGAAAACTGAAAATACCACGAAGGGAGTGTGAAAGAGGACAAGACAAGGCAGGACTGGAGGAATCACATCCTGTTATGTGTCCTTCACACTAGTTTTCCTTCTCTCGATCCACTAACTCTGACTGCTATGTATCCAACCCATGCTTTTTTAAAAGTCTCCATCTTGGGGCGCCTGGGTGGCTCAGTCGGTTGAGCATCCGACTTCGGCTCAGGTCACGATCTCGCGGTCCGCGAGTTCGAGCCCTGCGTCGGGCTCTGGGCTCATGGCTCAGAGCCTGGAGCCTGCTTCCGATTCTGTGTTTCCCTCTCTCTCTGCCCCTCCCCCGTTCATGCTGTGTCTCTCTCAGTCTCATAAATAAATAAACGTTAAAAAAAAAATAAAAATAAATAAAATAAAAGTCTCCATCTCTGTAACAAACTGTAATCTCTGTCTCATCCTATAGGTTTGACCTTCAGCCTGCTTCTGTCTAAGGATTTATCAGTAGCCATTTCAGGTGAATTAGACGTTCCATCTGTGGGCCCTGGTTCCTGGTTACTTTTGCAGTCATAGCCTTGAATCTGGATAACTGTCCATTCTGGCCTTTGGCCAGGAACTTAAGTCTACTCCGATAGATTGGATGACCTAAAGATTTCTGTGAAGGAAGGGTATCATGAAAAATCTTCATGGAAGGGGCACCTGGGAGGCTCAGTCAGTTAAGCATCCTACTCTTGGTTTTGCCTCAGGTCATGATCTCACAGTTCGTGAGGTCGAGCCCCACTTTGGGCACTGTGTGAACAGCGCAGAGCCTGCTTGGGATTTGCTCTCTCCCCCTCTCTCTGCCTTTCCTCTGCTCGTGCTCTCTCTTTTTCTCAAAATAAATAAATAAATAAATATTTTTTTAAAATCTTCATGAAAAATAAATTTTTTCAGGTTCTTTTCACATAAGTCTGTTCATTTTGGAAGTGGAAACTTGCTAGTAAAAAGAAATTACTTGCATGGAATTACTGATTTCTGCTCTTTATTTTTATAGCTCCAATTCATGCCATTTTACCATGTTGGTATATATCTATATATCTTCTCTGAAAATTAATATATTACTTACTCTGAAAGCAAATGTAATTTCATCTGAACACTAGAATGGATTTTAAAAAGGATAGAAATAAAGCTCTTTGTTCTAGAGTCTGCATAGATATTTTTTTTCATGTACACAGTTTGCCACAGAAAATGACTTCTCAAATTAATGTTCTTTAAAATTTTGTAATGATTTATTTTGAGAGAGAGAGAGTGCACATGCACGAGCAAGGGAAGAGCAGAGAGAAAGGGAGAGAGAGAATTCCAAGCAGTCCCCATGAGGCAGTGCAGAACCTGATGTGGGGCTTGAACTCACATATCATGAGATCATGACCTGAACCAAAATCAAGAGTAGGACACTTAACCCACTGAGTCAGCCAGGTACCCTCAAATTATTATTCTAGGAGTTCTAAAACATTCATTTTACGCTTTCAATTGAATAATTGTTATTGGAGATTGCAAAGAAATTGTCTTCCTGTTGTATTCCAATCAGCAATAAAGATGAGAGGGTCAAATTTAAATGTCCGTTGAGTTTGCTATCCCCATGATTTTAAACAAAAGAATAATTCCTTTCTGGAACCCTTTATTCCCACGCTGGGGTGGTGGCACATCTGGTCTTAGCCTTCGTTCTCTTCTGACTGAGCCTTATCATTTGAAATGATCAAGCAATTTTAACCAGATAATAACTTTTCCTTTTAAATCACATTTGCATGCTACTTAAGTTTCTCTTCTACCCAAATGAATACTGATAAGTTAGCTTAAAACATTCTGTTTTCAAGTAGGCAAACAAATCTTTGCAATTGACGAAGAGCTGAAAGTCAGAATGATTAACATGTACTAAAAGAAAAGCCATGAAATGATTTCAAAGACTCTCTTCTTTCCTGGCTTTGGGAAATGTTAGAGTGCAAGTACTGTGTTGTTTTGTTTTGTTTTTCAAATTCAAAGCTTGTTTATTATTTCAGGAAAAAATCCTATAAATAATAAATATAAATTTAAGAAACTCACTAACTTCTTTTGACCACAGTATAAGTGAATGACATAGAAATTGGAAGAATGACACAACAATCTGATGTTAGGGCATGGAAAGCAGGTGTGTATGGCCATGCAATCCACACAGGTTTGGAATCAAGATGCACTTCTGTGGGGCCGCACATCCTTGGGCATCCCAATTAATCTTTCTAAGCCTAGGAATACATCTGTTAAGTGGGGAAGGAAAACTTACATGTGGTTCTTGTGAGTATTGGAGATACTGAGTATAAAACATCTGGCATATAATAGACATCTCATAAATGGTGTGATACTGATGACTTCCTGGTTGGCATATGTGGGTAAAATGAGCTGAGGATCAATCCAAAGATGTGTCTCTCTACCTTACAAAGGCAGTCCTTTCATGATTGTGTTTTGTGCCGCAACATAAGAAAGATTTACTACCAATTCACTTTAAACCAGTAAGACATGACCCAATTTCCTAAAGCCAGATGGCAAAGCTACTTCCGGTGGGGCAGATGGGCCTATTGACTTTCAGTCCCATGAAAACATCAGGCTTGGAAGATACCCTGGGATCCAGCTAATGCACCAAGAAGATAGAGAAATGCCTTTGACATTGGCCTGGGTATCAGGGAAGCAAAAAACTATCAGAAAGACATGTGCGGTTTTAGACACTCACACAGTATTTGGGGCATGAAATAGAGTATTCAGAGGAAGCCAAGTTGCTTTCATTGGCACTTGGGATATTCAAGAATCTTCATCAACTAACCCTCTTTGTGTGAGATTGAGGCAATGCTTCTGAGTACCAGATGTGCTTGCCCTGAAAGGAAATGGAAAAACTGGACACATTCATATTCATTAATTAGGTAATATCAAAGTTAATTTATAAAGGCAGTTATTTGCTGGACGCACATGGGCAACAAATATCAAAGAGAAATATCACTGCAATGGGAAACATACCAGAAAATATTTGCCTTTGAAACAAACGAAAATTATATTGACAATAATAACAACTCCAAATCCAACGCCATGCATAGAAAAGTATCTATTTATCATACAGTATATTGAAATTCCAAGAGATGTTCTTACCTTTTTAAGAACTTTGGCTCTAAAATAGAAGACTGATTTGAGTCAGTAAAGGAAAGAACTTTCTGATAGTCAGATATCTCTAGAAATAGAATTAATTCCTTAAGAAGTGTGAGTTTCCCACCTCTGGAACTCAAATGTGCCTAATGCAATATAGAGGGAATTAGAATAAGCTCTCTGTGGATGGCTAAAGCATATGACCTTATTGGCAAATTCAACCCTTGATTTATCTCTCTTTATATAAATCACACTTCAAAGCTGTATTGTTGTAAAGCATCACCAAAAAATAGGCATTATTTCCACTCTTTTCAGTATAAAAAATGAGATGGATGGGGATGGGATTAGAACCCAGGGCCGAATTCAATCATACTTTTTCCACTACATGATGACCCTCTGGTCTTATTTATACACAAACTAACATGTAACCCTCATGTATATATATACCTATTTACAAATCAATCTCTTAGGCATACTATAGCTGAGTAATCATTAAATACAAAATTCAGTATGCATTGCATCCATGCTGGATACTGCCATTTCCCTACCCAATACACATTCTTCCTTCATTTGTTAGTCACAGTCAAAACCCCAACTTTATTTAGGGCAGAAATAATTACCTCTCTGTGTTTCTTGGCAGTTAGGTAAGACCAGACAACCCCATTCAGGCCCAAGTTTATATAAATGGAAGTATATTTTGTTAGGGTTTTGGGGAAAGCAACATTTCCCCCCTTTAAAATGCTTTCCATTTTATATTTGCATTATGAAAATAATGCAATGTTATAGAATAGAGATGTGGGAAAATAAGTACATCTATAGTTGACCTTATATGGATAATCATTGGTAGTTCTTGATATATAATCTGTTAGTGCTTTGTACACACTTGTATAGACTCTTAAAATAATGTTATTTTTAAAGAGTACAAAGTATATACACTTCTCAGTTATTGCTTCTTTACTTAATATATTTGCTATGGTCTGAATATGTATGTTCCCCCAAATTGATATGTTGAAATCCTAACCCCAAGGTGATGGTATTTGGAAATGGGGCCCTTGTGAAGTGATTGGGTCATGAGGGTGTGCCCCTTGTGATTGGGATTAGTCCTCTTATAAAAGAGACCCCAGAAAACAAGCTTGTCCTTCCCTCCATGTGAGCCAGACTCTCACCGGACACTGGGTCTGCAGGCACCTGATCTTAGACTTCCTTTACTCTAAAACTATGAGAAATAAATCTCCATTGTTTATAAACTACCCAGTTTATGGCATTTTATTATAGCAAACCAAAGTGACTAAGACAATATTATAATCACCTTCTTATGCCATTAATGATTGTTATACAAGTTTATATTCATGACTCTAACATATGCCTTTGTATGGCCATGGACACTCACGACCATGACAATGAGAGTCTCATGTTGAGGATGGGAAAGCAGGAAGCTAAAAGAACTTTAGCCTTGATGACTGCTTTCAGTCAGCACACTGAACACTGACTTCTGGACTCCTTTTCACATGAGAAAAACATGCCTACCCCTAAAGTAGGATGTTATATCTGTATGTGATGTTGAGGTCTCTCCCTAAGTTGAACAGAAAATAAGTCATTGAAGCTTACAAAGAGGAGTTATTTATCCTCTAGTGATGTGGAAGTTTGTTTATTTACAAGTTACAAACAACTCAGTAGATGCGATAAAGACAATAGAATTAGTAATGTTATTATATATATGGGATATGTATATATGTGATAGAATATAATACATTGTACATGTGTGTATATATTGTATATAATACAACATAACAGAAGAAACCCTCAGTGCTCAATATATCAATTAATTTTGCTGAAAATAATGTTATACTTCTCAAGCATATTTTCTATTCCTTAAAAAGAAATAAGCCCATAGAGATCACAGATTTCAAAAAAGCACCGTTTGGTGTATATCCTATGAAGAAGTTTAGGCCAGAACAACTCATCAATATCAATAACAGAATATTTTTTTAATGTGATAATATATTATCAATTTAAAAAGGTTATATTCAGTTTGACAGACTGTTCACAAAGTAAGGAGAGGTATAAACGAGTTTAGAGAAGTGATATTAACAAAGCTTCAACACAACCTCCCTGTTGCCACTAGCATGCAGATTCTTGCTATAAAAGGAAGAACTAAAAAGGACAGCAAAGCATTCTAAAGAGATGCCATTCGAATGACTTTAGAGTTGTAGTGAGCTAAATTGGAAGAAAAAATGTGGGATTCAATCAAAGAGTTAATAGGTAAGTTAAATCATATTAAATGGAAACAAGGGTTGATCTATGAAAGAATTAGGCAAATGGCCACTTGAAAATGGTGGACTCATATATGAAAAGCAATATGTCTAAAGGCTGTGAACATGAACCTTCATATCAAAAAGCATAAAAAAGTCTCATTAACTCCTCTACATAACAGCTCCCATTCATATATCCTCATCTTAATTCTCAGACTGATAAGCAATGTATCAATAACTTTAGTCTTCCCGAGACTGAAAAAATGTTCAACCAAGCTGGTGGGTTCACTATCTTTTCAACTCTGGGAGGATTTACGGTTAAATTTAGAAATGATGAGATAAATAAAACCGATAATACGAACATTTTAAATTTGAATAAGGGAGTAACTTGAATTTTTATTAATTTTAATGATTTTAAGCAGAAAGTCATAAAGAATTTGATTTAGTTTGTAAACAGAATTGAAATCATTACAAAAACTTGATTTGATGTATTTGTAAGCTTAATTATTTTTTTAGATCTGTGAGAGTTTTTCATTTTTAAAATATTTTTCTCAGAATTTTTAATTTGTCCTGCAGAATATTTGAAAATCTTAAATAGGTATCAAGTATATACTTTGTAGCATCTTTACTAAGTGTGGTAGGCAGAATAATGACCTCCAAAGATGTCTGCATCTTGGAAACTCTAAATATGTTACATGGCAAAAGAGGCTTTGCAAATGTGATAAATTTAAGGATCCTGAGATGGAAAAATTATCATATATCGTCTTGGTGTGCCCAATGTGATCACAAGGGTTTTTATAGATAAAAGAGGAGCAGAAGTCAAAGAAGGGTTGTGACTATGGAGGCAGAAGTCAGTGATACGGGACCATGAGCCAAAGAATGTAGGCAGCCTCCAGAATCAAGCAAAGTCAAAGAAACAGATTTTCCCCAAGAGCCTCTAGAAAGAAAGTAGCCCTATTTTCTATTATTACTATAACAATTACCACAAATTTAGTGATTTAAGGAAACAAATTTTTTATCTTAGAGTTCTAGAGGTCAGAAGTCCAAAATAGGTTTTGAAGTACTAAAATCAAGATGTTGACAGGGTTGTGTCCCTTCTGGAAGCTCAAAGGGAGAATCTGTTCCCTTGCTAGTGGTTTCTTACAGGGATAATCCCATGTCTTTCATTTCTCTAGTTTCTAAAGACTATCAGCATTCCCTGGCTCTTGGCCTTTCTCCATCTTCAAATCCAGAAACATAACATCTTCAAATCTTTCTAACTCTAACATCACTGCGTCCTCTTATAAATACTATTGTGATTACACTGGGCCCATCCAGATAATCCAGAATAATCTGCCCATTTCAAGATTGTTAACTTAATGACCTATACAAAATTCTTTTGCCATATGAGGTAACATATTCACAAACTTTGAGTATTAAGATATGGACATCTTGGGAGACCATTATTCAGCTACCAAATTTCCCATTATACACCCCAATGCAACCATTTATCTACTTTCTATTTCTATGGATTTGCTTTTTTTTTTCGAACATTTCATGTAAGTGGAATCAAACAATATGTGGTCTTCGTATGTGGCTTCTTTCACCTAACATAATGTTTGGAGGGTCATTCATGCTGTAACATCTCTCTTTTTTGTTGCTGAATAGCATTCTGTTGTATGGATCCACCACATTTTATTTACCACTCACTGGTTGATAAATATTTGGGTTGTTTCCACATAATGGCTATTATAAACAAACTGCTATGATCATTTACATAGAAGCCTTTGTGTGGGCATGTTTTCATTTTGGTTGGATAAGTACCTAGAAGTAAAATTGCTTGCAGCATCTGGGTGGCTCAGTTCGTTAAGTATCTGACTTGTGCTCAAGTCATGATCTCACATGTCGTGAGTTTGAGCCCAGCATCAGGCTGTATGCTGACAGCTCAGAACCTGGAGCCTGCTTCAGATTCTGAGTCTTCCTCTCTCTGCCCCTCCCCCCCTTGAGATTTCTCTCTCAAAATAAATAAACTTTAAAAAAAAGATGTGGGGCACCTCGGTGGCTCAGTTGGTTAAGCGTCTGTCTTCGGCTCAGGTTACAATCTCAGGGCCCGTGAGTTCAAACCCCATGTCACCTACTGTGTAGACAGCTTAGAGCCTAGAGCCTGCTTCAGATTCTGTGTCTCCCTCTCTCTCTGCCCACCCCCCGATTGCAGTCTGCCTCTCTCTCTCAAAAATAAGTAAACATTAAAAAGTGTTAAAAAAAAGATGTAAAATAAAAAAGTTGAACTACTGGGTTACACGGTAAATTTATACTTAACTTTTTAAAGAAACTGACAAATTGTTTTCTAAAGACACTTCACCATTTTACATTTCTACCAACAATGGACGAGGCTTCAAGTTTCTCTGTATTTCACCAATACGTGTTATTGTCTTCATGATTATCATCATTATTATGGATGTGAAGTAATATCCCAATGCAGTTTTAATTTGCATTTCCCTAATGACTAATTGTGCTAAGCATCTTTCCATGTGTTTATCCATAAATATTTTCTGGTAAAAAAGCTATTCAAATCTTTTGATAATTTTTTAATTTGGGTCACTTCTCTTCTTACTGAATTACAAAAATCGTTTATGGTTTTGGATACAAGTCATTTGCTAAATACATGTTTTACAAAGATTTATTCCTTTCTGTGTCTTTTCATTTTGAAAATGGCATCTTTTTGAGCACAAAGTTTTAAATATATTGTCTTTTTTAATCACTTGTGCCTGGCATCACTCTTAAGAAATTTTGGCCTAACCCAATATTATGAAGATTTACTTTGATGTTTTCTTCTAAGAGTTTAGAGTTTTAGCTGGTAAAGTTAGGTCTGACCCATTTTGAGGTAATTTTTGTGTAGTGTATGATGATGTAAGGGTCTAAATTTATATTTTTGCATATGAAAAATCAATTTTGTCAGCATTTTCTGGTGAAAAGACTATTTTTCCCCCAATGAATTGCTTTAGTACCTATATCAGAGTTCAATTGGTGATATATATGAGGGTTCATTTCTGGATTCTCAACTCTCTTTCATTGACCTATTTGTCTATCTTTACCACATTGTCTTCATTACTGCGGCTTTGTAATAGTTTTTGAAATTGGGTAGTGTAAGTCTTCCAACTTTGCTCTGTTTCAGGAAATTTTTCTCTTCGTTAGAAATTTTAGACTTGGCTTGTAAATTTTAGCAGAAAGAGTCAGTTGGGATTTTTGCTAAGCTTTACCGTATTTTGCTCAACTTTACTGTCGATCATCTTGGGAAGATTTGTTATCTTCATAATGTTTAGTCTTCTGATCCATGAATATGGACTATCTCTTAATTTACTTAGATATTATTTAATGTCTTTCAGTGGTATTTTGTAGTTTCTTTCACAAAGTTTTATAGCTCAAATATGTTTTATTCATAAAAGCAGTATAAAATGCTCCAGGAAACTTAATTAATTAAATTACTAAATGAAATTACTTGTTTAAGGGAACAAGTAATTCTGTTCAGTTTTTCAAGTATTCTGTTCAGTTTTTTTTTAACTAAAGTATATTAACATGCAATGTTATATTATTTGTATAATTTTTATATAGTTTCAGGTGTATAACGTATTGATTCAACAATATCATACATTACTCAGTGCTTGCCACAATAAATGTAGTCACTATATAATGTTATTACAACATTGTTGACTGTATTCCGTATGCTGTACTTTCCGTCTCTCTAGCTTATTTATTTAATAACTGGAAGTTTGTACCACTTAATCTCATTTTTATATTTCACCCATCTTCCTTACCCACCTTCCCTCTGGCAGACACCAGTTTGTTCCCTGGATTTAAGAGTCTGATTTGGGGCACCTGGGTGGCTCAATCAGTTAAGTGTCTGACTCTTGATTTCAGCTCTGGCCATGATCTCACAGTTGGTGAGTTCAAGCCCCACATCAGGCTCTGCACTGAAAGTGCAGATTCTCTCTCT
Organism: Panthera uncia; assembly: GCF_023721935.1. NCBI lineage: Eukaryota > Metazoa > Chordata > Mammalia > Carnivora > Felidae > Panthera > Panthera uncia. Next base: position 66,302,628 of record NC_064809.1, on the reverse strand, counting down.
CTCCCTCTCTCTCTCTCTTTCTCTCTCTCTCTCTCTTCCCCCCTCACTGGCTGTGTGCTGTCTCTCAAAATAAATAAATAAACTTCAAAATATCTGGTTTTTTGGTTTGTATTCTAATTTTAGTCATGCACTAATTCAAGAAAAACTGGAAAGAAATATTCTCATTTTGCTAGATCTATAAATATCATAATGAGATTTATAAGTAGAACCTCAAGGCATATGGAAAATTATATTATTTTCTTTCTAAGTTTAATAAATTAAATATTGATCTAAATCCTGATAACTTTAAATAGTCCTTTCTGTGAACAAAAGCTCTGCTAACTTGTTTTTTGTTTTTTTTTTTAAAGAAATCGCATTGATCCTATTAACCAAAACTACTTCTGAGACTTCCTTTTTGAGAGTTTAACATCTTTTTGTAATACCATCTGTTAGTATAAAAAATGAATTTAGGCAAGGCGCCTGATCTCAACTCAGGGGCTCAGGTCATGATCTCACGGTTCATGAGTTCAAGCCCCACGTCAGACTCTGCACTGAGAGCATGGAGCCTTCTTGGGATTTTTCTCTCTCCCTGTCTCTCTGCACCTCCCCCCCTCATACTCTTTCTGTGTCTCAAAATAAATTGTAAAAAAAGCCCTCAGATTTTCTGATACTTAAATATTTTTAAAAAGAGAAAAACATTAACCATGGAGAGGTTCAGTGACATGCCTAATGTGTTTAGAAAACGAGTGGCAACCTTCTCTGGGAAAAAATATCCCTTTCATATCAGAGATGTTTTTGGCAAAACTAGTTTCATAAATTTAACGTCTGTGGGAAATGATATTCTATCTTTGGTATGCTTAGGATCAGACAGATGATGATCAGATATTAAGAAATGGTAATAATGTGCTCAAAGGGAAGCAATTATGTAAAATACAATGTGGGATTATAGAAGATTCTAAGCTATTATCTTACCCTTAGAAGTATGAATTTAGTTTGAATTTTAAAAAGACTAGTGTGTATTAAGGGAGTATGCAGATATAAAAATCTTTAATACCAGATGAAATTATTTCCCCTATAAGGGGGAAATGTAATGTACACCAGATGCTTGCACTATTTAAGACACCTGATCAAATTTATATTCCTTGTGATTAAAAGAGTGTTTTGATTGCACTGATTCTCACTGCTGCCACAATCCCTCCAGGAATCCTGGAGGTGAATTTGAGTGATGATTTTTTCCATTTCATCATTTTCCTGCTAGGCTTCCCCTACTACAACATCCACAAGCACTCTCAAAGCCCCAAATTAAAATGAATCATTTAAATTAATTATTCAGCGTCTTCATCTATTCAGTGTTTCTTTTTGGCTGATTTGTGCATCTATAGGTGAGTGATAACAAATTATAAGCTTCAGGGGAAAGCTTCACATTTGTCATAATTTGCTTAGGACAAAAACCCAGACATGAATACTGAATAGTTAGAATTAAAGGGATAGAATACCTCACAATTTACCTTCAATACATTTAATAAACTATAATGAGATTAATAGCTTTAATAAACTAACACACACACATACACACACACACATACACACACACACACACACACACACACACACACACACACATTTAATGGATCATCGTTTTAGAAAGATAGCATTTGACAAAATTTGACCAAACACTTTGCCAACTATATCCTTGACTTTTCCAGATTCTAGTTTGGAAGTATAATTATGAATGTAATTTCAAAGCAAACATTGATTATTTTAACATAAACCATGGGAACAAAAGGCACAGCGTAAGGAATATAGTCAGATATTATAAAAGTGTGGCATGGTGACAGGTGTCAGCTATAATTGTAGTGAGCCTAGCATAATGTATAGAGAAACTGAATCACTATATTGTACACCTGAAACTAATGTAGTATTGTGTGTCAATTATACTCAAATAAAAATTAATCATTTGGGGGCACCTGGGTGGCTCGGTTGGTTAAGCAACCAACTCCTGATTTCAGCTCAGATCATGATCTCACAGTTCATGAGTTTAAGCCCAGCATCAGCCTCTGCACTGAGAGTGCAGAACCTGCTTGAGATTCTCTCTCTCTCCCTGCCCCTCCCATGCTCACTTTCACTCTCTCTCAAAAAAAATAATAAACATTTTTAAAAATGAAAGAAAAAATAACCATTGTAACAATAGTACATTTGTTTTCCTGACTTGGAAAGCAAGGAGGCAGTGGTATGGGGCAGGGCAGTATCAGAGATAGAAATGGACTGTCTACTCTCATAGAACAATCATGCCAGAATACAATTATTCTTTTACCTTCTTTTTCTTTCCTACTACCAATACTAGTGCATTAGTCATCTTTGAATTCCTGCCACACAGCAGAAAATTGGCATGTAGTAACCTCTCAATACCTGTAGAATGAACATAAAATGAAATTCTAGTACTTTATCATGAGAAAACTATGCAGCTTTAGGTAAATCAATTCATTTTTACCTGTAAATTACCAGGAAATTTGATAAGATTGTTCCCTAAGTTCCCTGTAAGCTGAAGAATTCTATAAAGGCACATTATATGTCCTCGAATTGTGCCCTACAACAGATATTTTCATGATGTTATTATTATTTGTATTTTACAGGAATTTTAACTTTTTTATCAGATTATGCCATGGATACAGATTAAATCGGCAGTCTAGCTCCGAAACTAATTTGTTTTGTAATATCACGTAAGACCATTATATGTCTATGTGTCAGGAGCGATTGTCTGTACGATACGGTTGGTGATAGCTGCCATTTTCTTTAATGTAACAACATTTTGTTGAAAAGCTCTTTGAAGACCAGCAAAGAACACTATTATGGGCAACTGAAAATTAATAGTATAGAAGACTTTCCCAGGGATTTCTTTAAAATATCCATGGATGAATAATCAAAATGGTTTTGAAATAAAAAGAGGACATAAAAGAAACATAAAAACATGCTTTATTCCTTGTTTTGATATGGGTCATTTTAATGAAATTGTTGTTACTAATATACTGTTGAGCTATCCAGGGAAACCCATAATTATCATAAAGTATACTTAATTCATAATAGAAACTCCATAACTGAACAGCAAGGTTAAAAATTTCCTGAGTTAAGTCAGATACTGCTAGTAGAAACATCCCCCAGATTTAGAGAGAAATTTGGCCTACCCAGGCTGCTTCTAATCTGTACCTTCTCCTTAATTATCCTGCCTAGAAAAAACGTGTTTCTTACATGCACTTACCTGCATGCTATTCACAAAGACTATCACATTATCCCAACTCAGCAGTAATAAATAAATAAATCAGTAACTGTGTAGAGCCCTGAAACACATTCACTGATTTGCAGAAGAGCCCTGGTTGTTGAAGAAGTTAGTTATATTTTTAAGAATTACTGGAGCTAATGATCAGTTATTGAGCAAAAACTAGACATTGCTTTCCTTAGTATTATGTACCATACTCTTTTTTAAAGATGCTAATAAGTTAAACAAAAACATAGAAGTAAATAAATACTATGGAGCATGTCAGTTAAGAGAGAAGGCTCTGAAATCAGACTAAATTTAAATCTCAGTTTGGCCAGCCTCCCGTCCTAATGACCTCAAGCAAGCTACTTAATATCACTTTTCCTATTTCTCCATCTGTAAAATGGAGGTGATAAGAGTATACTACTTTGTAGAGTTGTTGTAAGGATTAGATAAGCTTCTATATATAAAATATCCTTAGGACAGCGCTTGGCTCAGAGCAAGTATTCTACATAAATAAAAGTTGATATTGTTGGCATTATTATTGATTTAAGTCCTTAAAATGACACTGCTATGGACTGAAAGTTTGTGTCTACCCCCACCACCAAAAATTTATATGTTGAAGCCCTAAACCCCAGCGTGATGGTATTTGGAGAGGGCCTTTGGGAAGTAATTAGACTTAGATGAGATCTTGAGGATGGAGTCCCCATGATTGGATTAGTGTCTTTGTAAGAAGACGAAGAGTCCAGGGCCTTCATTCTCTAGGCCATGTGAAGATATAGCAAAAAGGTAGATGTTTGCAAACCAGGAAGAGTGTCCTCACTCTACATAAAATCTGCTAGCAGCCTGATCTTGGACTTCCTATCCTCCAGAACTGTGACAAATAAATGTTTGTTGTTTAAGCCCCCCCCCCAATGTATGGATATTTCCAAACTAACAGAAACATTAGAAATGAGGAACAGGAAATAATATGAAATTTCAAAATTAATGAAGTAATTTAATTAATTGTATGTGATTTAAAAGGTTAGCATAATTTGAGCCTGGTGAAAATTGCCAATATCTTAAGAATAGTTATTTCTGCTTCTGAGACATGTGTGTAAAACAGATTTGGGGTCCTCTGCAGTAATATATCTTTTAACAAAGTAGATAAATTCTTTTTTTTAATGATTATTTATTTTTGAGAGAGAGGGGAGGGGAGGGGAGGAGCAGAGACAGAGGGAGACACAGAATCCGAAGCAGGCTCAAGGCTCTGAGCTGTCAGCACAGAGCTCAAAGCAGGGCTCGAACTCACTAACTGTGAGATCATGACCTGAGCTGAATTCAGATGCTTAACCGACTGAGCCACCCAGGTGCCCCAAAGTAGATCAATTCTAATGACATTCTAATGTCTGACCTTTTGCTTCCAAGAGTAGAAATAACATACTACCAGAGACTAGTTAGCAAAAATTAAAGTGAAAGTTGTAGTTTTCAGAAGAAAGCATTTTTTTTTTGCTTTCTTTATGCAATTTTTAAAACTTTGACACCTGCTTAGTGCCAGTCTTTAGGATATGTTGTGTCTAATTTTTTTTCTCGAGAAACATAAATTTATGAGGGAAAAATATTCACATATCTGAGATGCTTTTTAAGTCCTCTATTTTTAATTAAGAAAACATCAGCTCTACTATAAATAATTGCTATACCTGGAATCCAGCAGCACATTTTCAGATTCCACGACCGAAAACCCACTATCGCTCTGGGGCACCTGGGTGGCTTAGTCAGTTAGGCATCTGACTTGATTTTGACTCTAGTCATGATCTCACGGTTAGTGAGTTCGAGCCTCCCATTGTGCTCTATGCTGACAGTGAGGAGCCTGTTTTGGATCCTCTCTCTCCCCCTGTCTCTCCTCTGCTTGCTCTCTCTCTCAAAATAAATAAATAAACTTCAAACAAGCAAATAAATACATAAATAAATAAAACCAAACTATCTCTCTAAGATCAGCCAGGGTGGATAGGCCAAACCTAGTTTTATATACTCTGCTTTATAACTCCTTGAATGACTTGGAAGTAGAACTCAGGGAAGCTAATTCGGTGTCCTATGCTTGTTAAGCTGTTTTCTAGACAGTGTAGCCTTTTTCCATCAGTGAGAAGTAGCAGGTGGTGATTACCAATAAGCCATTGCACCAAAGGCTATGATGGGACACATTACGATAATTTCCAAGTTTTAAAGCAACTCATTGAACTTATTTGCTACAAAAGGAAAAATAAGAAGTATTAAAGAGGAGGATTGAAGTGTTAAAAATTTATCACGTTTAATATTCCTACCACCCTGTGTTCTCACATATCTCTGAGGATACTTTACTCAAATTAGGTGATTTTAATAAAGCAAATGACATCTTGTCAGTAAAAGTAATATTTTTATGAATATTTATATAGTTTCCAGTGGAACCCTTTGTTCATTTTAGGAGATTTAATGGCCCTTATGACTAATTAGTTCCTTTCTTGGAAACTTCCTTCTATGAGAAAACATCAGTTTCCTCTAGTAGGCTGAAATAAAGTTATTTTTTAATTTCTTCAAGGGGATTTGACAAAATTATACATCTTAAAAAATAATTAACCTCAAATTTTAGTATATATTTAACCTTTTAAAACTTCTTTCAGATTTTGCCATATTTTAAATGTTTGCTTCTAATAACATTTCTTTCAACCAATGCTATTAAGTCTGCTGGGAATTCCAGAGACTCAACAATGGTAAAAGAATTATAAAGAGACAACAAAAAGTCAAATGAAATTGAGATTATCCATGATTGAGTCATCTACCTTTTTGGATAATCTGAGTCAGTTTCAGATTTTTTCATCACTATGTTCAAGTTGTTCTTTGATTACCATAACATAGTACCTGATTACCATCAATATGAGGCATGGCGGGCACATATGTAGGTATACCAAATGCCCATTACTCTGTGTCCAAGAGTAAATTTCCACACCAATCATAAGTCATTTGGGGGATATCTGTAATTTGTTATGTTTACTCCCAAGTGAGTGAGAATTATACATATTTAATATATGGTAAGTGTTCTCTTTTTCTCAATTTAGATTTATACTTTAATGGGGGTGGTTATAAGGATGATTCAGATTTATTATATGTTTTTTAATCACTCTGTGAAAAAGGGAGATGGCTGAGTTGACGTCTCAAACTTCTTTTCATTACCAATGTTGTGTTGTTAATAACCATTGGCATAAATGTTGGTTCCTAATGTAGAAATAGAGAAACAGTGATCAAGCCACATTCTAGCAATTGGTTTAACAAAGACACTGAGGGTGTATGGTCTAAAGACACATGGTAGAAACTCAGGCCTTCCTCCTCTCTCCTGAGTCACTTCATCTGGGCTCTCTTTGCTTATTGGCTTCTTTGTTTACTGGTGTGCCCCAATGATCCAACCCAAAATTTCTCTAGCTAGACTCAGTCTGCAGGTGATCCTCTCCAGGGCCATGGTTCCAAAGATTATCTATAGTGCACAAATGACATGCATTTTCACATGCATGTCCAGTACGAACTATCCCCTGATCATCAGCCTCAGATACCCAACTCATTCTGTGGTATCTCCACTTGGTTGTTAAATAGGCATCTTAAAGTTAACATACGCAAAATACTTCCCCCCAAATTCTTCCTCTCTCAGTATTTCCCATCTCAGAAAATTGGCACTACCTAATTATTCAGAATCGAAACCCTAGAGTCATCCTTCTGTCTTCTCTGTCTCATCCTTTCCACTCCTTATCTTCTCAGGGCTACTGCCACAGCCGCTGCCAACACCATCTTTTGCCTGAACCACTGCAAAATTCAAATGATCACTCTCCCTACTTTCTCTTTTGTAGTCCTTACACTACAATCCACACTATAAGGATTACTAGTAACCCTTTAAAATTTTTAATTTGGTCACGTCAGTCTCTTGCTCTCAAACCTCTTTTGGTTTTCCATAACACTTAGAAAAAAATCCAGTGTCCCCCCCATGGTGGTCAAAGTCCCATATGATCTGATTCTCTGTCATGTTCCTCTCATTCACTTCCCTAGACACCCTCACCCCTTTAAATACTATCAACCAGGGGCTCCTGGGTTGCTCAGTCAGTTGGGCGTCTGACTTTAGCTCAGGTTGTGATCTCACGGTTTGTGAGTTCAAGCCCCGTGTCAGGCTCTGTGCTGACAGCTCGGAGCCTGAAGCCTGCTTCCGGTTCTGCCTCCCTTTGTCTCTGTCCCTCCCCTGCTCGTACTCTGTCTCTCTATTTAAGTAAATAAACATTTTAAATAAATAAATAAGTAAATAAATAAATAAATAATAAAAACCATCGACCATATTCCCAACTCACTATTAGAACTCGTTTTCATTGCCTAGAATATTTTTCAGCTATAAAATTTTCACGTTTATGTATTCATGAAACATGTTTCCTTATTCTTCTCATGCCTATATTCAACAATCAGTTTCTAAGAAAGCCTTCATTGAAAGCCCTATCTAAAATAGCTCCTTCCCCCTCCCTCCCAACTCTGTACATCCCTGCTTTTTCTTTATGATCTGTCTTCTTTGTCATATCCAAAGGGAGAAGTTGACAAAGAAGACAGATCACGTACATAGCATATAGAAAGGAAGGAGAGGCACCTGGGTGACTCAGTTGGTTAAGCGTCTGACTTCGGCTCAAATCATGATCTCATGGTTGGTGAGTTCAAGCCCTGCATCAGACTCCATGCTTACAGTGTGGAGCCTGCTTGCGATTCTCTCTCTCTGCCCCTCCCCAACTCATGTGCTCTCTCTCACTCTCAAAATAAATAAGTAAACTCAAAAAAAAAAAAAAGATGCTACTTTCCTTCCCAGCTTTACTAATTAGAAGGAAGATGGTGAGGAGGAGGTGGAGGAGGAGGAAACGAGGAACATGTACAGAAATTGGCAAGCTAAAGCAGGTACTTTTCAGAAGCAGAGGCTTGGCCAGTGGTTTCAAGTTTCACAGTTGTCCTGGCAGGAGTATTTGATGACAGGAAATACTAGTTCAACACACCTCTATTCATTTGATTTGGTACTATCTTCCCCAAGCAGTGGTTGTATTACGGTTTCTCATGAAAATTGCTTGTGCTGAGAGACAGTTAATCTCATGAAGTTTGATGATGAATGAGGGTAAGTTAATAAGTCCTATTCCACTAGCCGAAATCATAGTGCATTTTTAGAATCTATCGCATGAAGGACCCAGCTGAGTAAAGTCTTTAAAAGGCCTTGATGAACCTAACATGTGTAAATGATCACGGCATTTCCCATGAAGAATGTCATACATTCCATTGTTAAGACGTGAAACAGAATTAGGAGAAAGTACAAATGCATAAATAAAAGATTTGCTTAGCATTAATGGTCCAACCTATTCACATCCATGGGTCTCTTCTTGTCAATAAGCTGTAACTTAAAATGCTGGACTATTACTAGTGTTCTGAGGAGCCAAGCTAGGGCTGGAAAGGCTGAGAATGGAGATATGGAAGGTGGAAGTAAGGGTAGTCTTGACACAGGCTTCCAGGAGTAAAACTTAAATTGCATCCTTGGCCTGAATCTGAAGTGGCTGTGGAAGGTACAGGGAAACAAGAAAGAAGTAAAAATCTAAACAGAAGCATTAAGAGAGGAGGCCTGACACAGAACATGAAAATGTTTCTTCAGTCATAAGAGAGAATCTGCAAATCCCTCTTATGGGGCGCTGCACACTTTTCCCATGACTCGTAAGACAACTTGAGGGCACTGATAGCTTCTTATACCTCTTAATAAAGATGAAATTTTTTAGACTTATAAAAATGTTTATTCATTTATTTTTAAGAGAGAGAGAGAGCATAAACTGGAGAGGGGCAGAGAGAGAGGGAGACACAGAATCTGAAGCAGGCTCCAGGTTCTGAGCTGTCAGCACAGAGCCTGATGCGGGGTTTGAACTCACAAACCATGAGATCATGACCTGAGCTGAAGCTGGACACTTAACCGACTGAGCCACCCAGGTGCCCCAAACCCATAGACTTTTGAAACCAATTTTTGAATTAAGAATCATGGCATAAATCTGATCATCTTAGAAATATTTTAAGGGAGTATATACTCTACTTTTCACACAATGTTTATATAATAGTTGTTGTCAGCTTTAAAAATGCTTTTTCTCCCCAGTTTATAAGAAAAATCTACAAAAACCCTGTAGCTAACATCATACTTAGGGGTAGGAAACTTGAAGCTTTTCCACTAAGATTAGGGAAAAAAGCTTGGATGTTCTCCCCTCACACTCGTTTTCAACATCATACTGAAAATTCTAGCTAATGCAGTAAAACAAGAGAAGGAAATTAGCAGTATACAGATAAGGAAGGGAGAAATAAAACTGACTTTGTTTGCAGAAGACATCATTGTTTGTGTAGAAAACTTTAAAAAGTCAATAACAAAACCCCCCTTAAACTAATAAGCAATTATAGCAAGGTTGCAAGATATCATCATGCAAATCAATAGCTTTCCTATATACCGGCATTGAACAAGTGGGATTTGAAATTAAAAACATATCATTTATGGTAGCACCCCAAATAATAAATATTTAGGGATAAGTCTAACAAAACATGTATAAGATTTATATGAGAATAACAAAATTCTGGTGAAAAAAATTAAGAAGATCTAAATAAATGGAAAGATATTCCATGTTTATGGATGGGAACACTCATATTGTCAAGGTGTCATTTCTTCCCAACTAGATCTATAGATTTAACACAATCTAAGTCAAAATCCCAGAAGGGTGTTGTGAATATCAACAAACTGATTCTAATGTTTATATGGACAAGCAAAAGGCCACAATAGCCAACACGATATTGAAGGAAAAGAACAAAGTCAGAGGAATGTCACTACCCAACATCAAGAATTGCCATGAAGTGATAGTTATCAAGACATTGCGATATTGGTGAAAGAATAGATAGGTCAATTGGACAGAATAGAGAACCCAGAAATAGATACACATAAATATAGTCACTGATCTTTGAGAAAGGAACAAAGGCAATACAAATGAGGAAAGATAGTCTTTTTAAACAATGCAAAGACACACAGGGAGCTTAAATGCATATTACTGGAAAAACTAGACATCCACATGCAAAAAGGACATAGAGATACAGATCTTATGCCCTTTCCAAAAGTTAATTCAAAGCAGATCATAGAACTAAATGTAAAATGTTAGACTAAGAAATTCATACACTATAACAGAGAAGAAAAGCTAGATGACCTTGAACAAGGTGATGACTTTTTAGATAGAACACCAAGACTTTTTAGATAGAACACAATCTATGAAAGAAACAATTGATATACCAGACTCATTAAATTAAAACTTGTGGGGGTGCTTGGGTGGCTCAGTCGGTTAAGCATCCGACTTCAGCTCAGGTCATGATCTTGCAGTCCGTGAGTTCGAGCCCCGTATCAGGCTCTGTGCTGACAGCTCAGAGTCTGGAGCCTGTTTCAGATTCTGTGTCTCCCTCTCTCTCTGACCCTCCCCCATCCATGCTGTGTCTCTCTCTGTCTCAAAAATAAATAAACGTTTAAAAAATAAATAAATAAATAAATAAAATTAAAACTTGTGTTCTATGAAAGACAATGACAAGAGAATGAGAAGACAAGCCACAGACTAGAAGAAAATATTTGTGAAAGATGGAGCTAATAAAGTATTCATCTAAAATATACAAAGAACTCTTAAAAATAAAACAAACAAGCCAATTAGAAAATGAGCAAAATAGGGGCACCTGGGTGGCTCAGTTGGTTAAGCGTCCAGCTTCGGCTCAGGTCATGATCTCATGGTCTATGAGTTGGAGCCGTGCATCGGGCTCTGTGCTGGCAGCTCAGAGCCTAGAGCCTGCTTCAGATTCTGTGTCTCCCTCTCTCTCTCTCTGCACCCCCCCCCCGCTCGTACTCTCTCTCTCTCCCAAAAATAAACATTAAAAAATTTTTTTTAAATGAGTAAAATATTTAAAACAGACACCTCATCAAAGAAGATATACAGATGGAAAATAAGCATATGAAAGGATGCTCCATATCACATGTCATCAGGGAAAGGCAAATTAAAAACAACAATGAGATACAATTGCACACCTGTTAAAATGGCCAGTACTGGAACACTGGCAACACCAAATGCTGACAAGGATATGGAGCAACAGGAACTCTTTCATTGTTGATTGGAACACAAAATGGTATACCCACTTTAGAAAACAGCTTGTCAGTTTCCTACAATACTCAGCATACTCATACCATACAATCCAGTATTCATTCTTCTTGGTATTTACCCAAAGAATTGAAAATATATGTCTATGCAAAAACTTGAATAAAGATGTTCATAGCAGCTTTATTCATAATTGCCAAAACTTGGAAGCAACCATGATGCCCTTCAGCAGGTGAAACAAACTGGTACATCTAGACAATTAATAATATCAAATACTAAAAAGAAACGAGCTATCAAACAATGCAAAGACACAAAGGGAGCTTAAATGCGTATTACCAAGTGAAAGAAGTCAATCTGACAAGGCTAAACAGTGTATGATTCCAACTATATGACATTTTGGAAAAGGTGAAACCGCAGAGACAGTGTAAAAAAATTGTGATTTTAGGGGGCTAGTGGGGAGGTCCTAGTAGAGCAGAGAGGACTTTTAGGGCAGTGAAACTACTCTGCAGATGCTATAATGGGGCGGGGTGTGTGTGGGGGGGTGGTGAATATGTTGTTATACATTTGTCCAAGCCTATAGAATGTACAACACCAAGAGTGAACGTAATATGAACTGTGGACTTAGGGTGATAATGCTATGTCAGTATATGGTAATCAGTTTCACAGAGGTACCACTATGCTGTAGAATGTCGATAGTGAGAGAGACTGGGGGGTGGGGAGCAGGGCAAGCAGGAGGTGTCTTGGAATGCTCTGTCTTTCTGTTCACTTTTGCTAAGAACCTAAAACGCTCTAAAAAATAAAGTACATTTAAAAGGGAAACAAAGAAATGCTTTTCCCAATATTTATAAATTGCCATTTAAAACACATCCTCACTCCTAGTTAATTCCTTATTAGTCAGATGAAACCCTCTGTTCTTAATAAGTGCATCCCATTTATGTTCTTTCTTCCATGGCAATATATAGATTCCTTCTTAGGTCCTTGAAGGTATTATTTAGTTTGGCATACCCCAATGTTATTTTTTGGCTTCAGCCAAAAATTAAATTAAATGATAAATTAAGTCTTAGGTCTCAATTCTTCATCTCTCCTTATATTTATGTCTTTTTGACATAACTTTGAAATTCAACTCACAAAAGGTAAATATACTTCCTACCTCTTGAGTTCGGACCTGGCCATGTAGTCTACTCTGGGCAGTGAGTTAGCCGACTTGATGCAGGTTGTGTGCTCTGGTGGCCGGGCATGCTACTGCCATGCATCTGTCTTCACCATGAGAGGAGGCTGAGAGACACAACCAGAAAAGCCACCTTCTGACAGGCAATGTGAAACTAAGTTACTTCAGCTGACCTGCAAACTTGTGAGCTAGCAACTACTTTCATTGTTGCTTCCCGCAGAAATTTTGAATTTGTGGGATGCCTGAGTGGCTCAGCTGGTTAGGCCTCTTGATTTCTGCTCAGGTCATGATCTCACAGTTCGTGAATTTGAGCCTTGCATCAGGCTCTGCTCTGACAGCTTGGGATTCTCTCTCTCTCTCTCTCTGCCTCGCCCCCTACTTGTGTGCTCTCTCTCTCTCTTCAAATAAATAAATATTAAGAAAAGAAAATGAAAACTCTTTAAAAAAAGAAGCTTTAAATTTGTTGTGAAGCAATATTACACTGACCAAAAACTGACTCCTCTCCACTCTCAAGTCCTTTGCAACCCCATCTCCATCCGTTTTTATAATACATAGAATATTCAGCTCATTCATTCATTCATATATTTAAAATTCTTATTGAGTTTCTACTCTGCCAGGTATTGCATGATTCAGATATTGGTTAAAAATGCATCTAAGCATATATATCAACTATATATATATATATATAGGTGCACATAAATATGAATATGTGTGATGTGTGCATATACAAATTTATGGCACATACATACCATACACACATATACGTGTCCACACACATATAAACGCATCTACTTGTATAATTTCATATTGCTAATATTACCACAGTGGTTTAAAACAACACAAATTCATCATCCTACATTTCTGGAGGTCAAAAGTACAAGATGAGTCTCCCTGGGATGTCTTTCTTTCTAGGAGAGAATCTATTTTCTTGCTCTTTCCAGCTTCTGGTGGCTTCTTGCTTTCCCCAACTCCTAGTCCTTGTTCACCATCTTCAAAGTCAGTGATGTAGAGCTGAAAACTTCTCTCACTGCCATCTCTCTGGTTCTCCCTATCCGGACTCCATTCTTTCTCTTACAAGTAGAATCACCTGTGATTACCTTGACCCACTCAGATAATTGAAGACAAACTTTGCATATCAAGATCAGCTGATTATCAACCTTAATCCATCTAAAACCTTAATTCTCCTTTTCCATATAACCTGACACATCCACAGATTCTAAAGAGCAGGGTGTTGACATCTTTGGTTGGGGTGAGGGAGGATGACTTTATTTTGATTACCACATAAATCCACCATGAATCCACATGTGTTGTCATATTTCTTCTCTATATCTTCTTGGAAATCTCTGAGAGTCAGAATAAAAGTTTTAAAACATTTTTTAAAAAGGACATAAAGCCCCATATTAAATCCTTAGGATCAGATGTATTTTGGAATTCAGAATTGTTACAATTTAAAGGTAATTACAAAGATTACAAAGATTCAGTAGTATCTGAAGCATTATTCTATGTTGAAGCACATTAATCTTCAGGAAATGTATGAGTATTCACTCCAAGTGGGATAAATTAAGAGTATAAATAACCTCATGTCAGCTGAGGTCAAGTTTCATTACTAAATAAGTTCAGCTCAGGTCAGAATTTTGTTGCCATAGGACCTATGGAAAAAATTGATTTTTGTACTTTTGGGATTAGAAAAATGCAGGCAGCATGTGTATGCATAAAATGTAATAGGAAATGCAAAAATATTAATAGTTGATTTCAGCTTATTTAATATTTTCTGTGCATTCCCAAATTTCTACAGAGATTAGTTATCCTGTCTTTAATATATTTTTATTTCTATAGAATCTACAAAAACTTTTACTCCATAGAAAAATTTATAACTAAATACATTTTTATAATATGAACACTTTGTGTAACCAGCATTCCAGATCAAGGAACAAAACATTCCTGGAAGTCCAGAAGCTCCCTTGTGCCCTCTTTTGGTCATTCCCCTAACACTACCACCTGAGGGTAACTACTCTGTTTTCATCATAGATATGTTTTACCTGTTTTTGATCTTTAAAAAAATGGAATCATAAAGTATATATTCTTTTGTATATGGTTTATTTGTTTTAATATTATTAAATATTATTTTGTGTAAAATTTAGTTGCAAGATTTTTTTGTGTGTGTCTTTGCCTCGTATAATACTCCATTTTGTGACTGAATAGAATTTACTTGTTCATTTGAATGTTGATGTGTTTGAGGTGTTTCCATTTGGGGGTTATCAGAATTAGTGCTGCTATGAAAATTCTTGGTAAATATACGTGCACATTTCCATTGGGTATATAACTAGGAGTGGAATTACTGGGCCCTAGGGTTGGTTGCAAATGTTCAGCTTTAGTGGATACTGCCAAGCAGCTCTCAAAAAATTTTCATATTCATGTGTTATTTGGATAATAAGGGGGGAAAAGTAAAATTGCGAAATAAGAGAAAAAGTTCTGATTTCTCAGAAAAAGCACTTGGATTATACCATCAGGGATGTATATGTCTTGTCTGGCTTTGTCACCAACTCTGTGACTTTGGACAGGTCGTCTACACTCTCAGGGTTCAATTTCTTTTAATTTAAGCTAGAAGGTTGGCGTAAACGACTATAGGAGATCCGCCCAAACTCTGAGTCAGTAAGAAACAGTGCAGCAGAAGTCTCAGCTGTGTCTGTGATAGGATTCCAGTTTTCACACTGCCAAGCATCCCCCTCTTCCCCAACCATGAGACTGAAACATGCTATATCTTGGGCTATTTTGTTATTTGTGTCTTTTTTTGTTCCACTATGCTTTACTGAAACCATTTTTGAGACATATTCATTTGACATTTAAGAAGAGAAGCCAAAGGTCAAGACTAAGGAAATTAGAGAAAGCTAGGATGAGTGTTAAAGCAGATCTGCTCTGGGTTGCCTGAGTGGTTTAGTTGGTTAAGTATCCAATTCTTGATTTCAGCTCAGGTCATGATTGCAGGGTTCATGGGTCAGAGCCCCACATGGGCTCTCTGCTGTCAGTGCAGAGCCCACTTGATTCGTTTTCTTTTTTCTAATGTTTTTATGTCTATTTATTTTTGAGAGAGAGACAGAGAGAGTGCAAGCAGGGGAGGGGCAGAGAAAGAGGGACACAGAATCCAAAGCAGGCTTCATGCTCTGAACTGTCAGCACAGAGCCCTAAGTGGGGCTCGAACCTAAGAAACGTGAGATCATGACCTGAGCTGATGCCGGCCGCTTAACTGACTGAGCCACCCAGGCACCCCCTGACTTCGGATCCTCTGTCTCCCTCTCTTTCTGTCCCTCCCCTGCTCATGCTCCCTCTCTCTCAAGAATAAACAAACATTAAAAAAAAATTAAAGTAGATCTGCCTCCACATCCACCAAAACAGAGAAACTCTTAAATGGGTGGAGGGAACAGTGGCAGTTGCTGAAAGTAGCATTCACAAAGTGGGAACTAAAAAGGATTTGTGGTATTTGGACACTTGACGTTCATTAATTTTGGAAAAAGCAGAATCAGTCTGAAATCATATTATCTGAAACTGTGAGTTCCCAAAATGCTTAAAAAAATACATATGTGCAGCCCCTACCTCCATCCCAGTAAATTTGAATTTTTAACAGTCTTATTATTAGGCACCAAGAAAGTACCTATTTGTGCACTCACATTTGGAAAGTACCGGTGTATTCTAGAACATTAAGAAGGATGAAAGGGAATGATAATAAAATAGCTTCAAGGGAATATACAGTCAAGACTTTTCATTTTATTTTACTTACTCATCCATTCAGTCTTTCATTTATTTATCCATAAATATGTAATCAGCACCCAATTATGTGGTTGGCACAGTACTTGGTGCCAGGGACATAATCTCATAAATAAATAAATACATAAATAAATAAATAAATAAATCCAGCTCTAGAAGCTTGGCGTTTAATGTGGGGCAGATGGACACATAACAGTACATCCGGGAAAGGTTTCTGGAGTGTTGTAAAAGAAGTTTGCACAGGGTATATGAGGCATCTGAACATAAGAGGGCCCTTTTACCGGGAAAGGAAAGGAAACAAGAGGCGTTCTGGGAGAGAAATGGCTGTGGAGCTGGAAAGGTAGAATGGACTAAAGTAGAGAGGTAGTGTTCTAATCAAAACTAATCAGTGGGTATAGGGGGTGCATGGTGGCTCAATCGGTTTGGCATCGGACTCTGATTTCGGCTCATGTCATGGTCTCACGTCCTGGGATAGAGCCCCAGGTCGGACTCTGTGCTCAACTGCAGAGTCTGCTTGGGATTCCTCTCTCTCTGCCCATCCCCCAGTCATTCTCTCTCTGTCTATCTCTGTCTCTCTGTCTCTCTCTCTCTTTCTCTCAATAAATGAATAAACTAAAAAAAAAAAAAAAAGCTAATCGGTGGGATAAAATTTCAGTTAAGCAAGATGAATAAGTTCTAGGAAACTGTTGTACAATATTGTGTCTGTAGTCAATAATATTGTGTTGTACACTTAAGATTTATGAGGGTAGATCTCATGTTTAGTGTTCTTAACACAATATTAAAAACAACAACAACTTTTGGTTAAGAAGTACAGAAACCCACTCCAATTACCTCAAGTTGAAAGGGAATTCAGGGGCACCTGGGTGCTTTGTCAGATAAGTGTCTGACTTCAGCTCAGGCCATGATCTCACAGTTTGTGAGTTCGAGCCCCACGTTGGGCTCTGAGCTAACAGCTCAGGGCCTAGAGCCTGCTTCAGATTCTGTGTCTCCCTCTTTCTCTGCCCCTCTGTCACTCATGCTCTGTCTCACTCTCCAAAATAAATAAACATTAAAAAATTAAAAAAAAATAAAAGAGAAGGAATTCAGTAAAAAAGATATGGAAGGAAACCAGTTTGTCTCACTCTGCAGAAATCAACGGCGTGGCCTCTTGAAAATGGCACATTTATGTTTTTGTTCTGACTCTTTCTCGAAGACAGCAAGTTTCTCAGTTCTGCTTCTTTCCATTCTTTACACTTGTCTTCTTCAAGAATTAGTTTATCCCCCACCATTATTTCAGTTTGCATGTGGCTGTGGCTCGCTGGCATCAGTTACACCCAGTTTTGTATGATCTTTCCACTCCCTATGACCATCACTGGTTTTGTCCCTCCCAGTATCTGTTTTTGTACAAACCCTCAGTATCCCAAATCCAAATTCCTGGGGAAGAGATCCTGGGAAAGAGAATCCAATTGGCCCTGGATCTATCAGTTACCCTTCCTGATACAGTCAGCTATGCTCGGATGGAGTGGGATCTTTAGACATACAGGATTTTTCTTTTCCAGGAGTTACATATTCTCATGAGAAGAGCTTGTTGAACAGGCAGGCAATGCTAGATGAGTTGGTATTTATCATATGCGCAAAGTAGGAAAGAAAAAAATAAATGACAGAGAGAGGACATAGAAGGGCATGTTCAAGAAAATGTCAGCACTTCACTAGATTATTTTATAACAAAGAATGCTTGAATATTTAGGGTAACTAGGAAATAGGAAGAAAAAGACAGAGAAGGAAAGTATTGGTCTAACCCTTCACATATTGTGACTAGAGAAGAATATCTAGCATAAAGTATCTCTTCGTGAAAGGGCAGCCACCAAAAGAAGTAAGTGAATGAATTTGCACCAAAAAGAAGAATAAAGATGTAGAAGAGAACATCGAGAGTGAAATCATTTGTATATCCTACACTAATTTTTCAGTTATTGCATGTAGTTTCTGAGAACTACCTGTGGATTTCACTCATTAAAATGCCAAATGCAGGGGCATCCGGGTGGTTCAGTCAATTGAGCGAGTGTCAGACTCTTGATTTGGACTCAGGTCATGATCCCAGGGTCGTGGGATCAAGCCCCACATTGGGCTCCACACTGAGTATGAAACCTGCTTAAGATTCTCTCTCTCTCTCTCTCTCTCTCTTTCACTCTTCTTCTGCCCCCTCTCCCCCTCCTAGGCACTCTCTCTTTCATTCTCTCTCAAAAAAATTAAAGTTAAAAAAATTGTTTTTAAACATTGCTAAATGTGGTGTTCATAAAGGTTTTATTTTTTTCTATACTACTATCATCACTAAATTTGACACTGGATTAAAAATTACCACTGCTGTTCACTAATTTGCTATTAGTGTCTATGTTTTGTTAGT
Source organism: Panthera uncia (assembly GCF_023721935.1). NCBI lineage: Eukaryota > Metazoa > Chordata > Mammalia > Carnivora > Felidae > Panthera > Panthera uncia. Next base: position 66,283,930 of record NC_064809.1, on the reverse strand, counting down.
TTTTAATTAAACAAAATAGGTTTCTGGTAACAGGAAGGGAGACCTTTGCAGAAATACACATCAGATATTTTAGAAAATGTTGACAAAGTTCTGAAGGTGCAAACCACAGGGGAATTCCTTTTTCTTAGTCCTGCCATGGCAATAGACAAAGGTTTCAGTAGTACCGCATACATTAGTCGCCAGGTCAATGTGAAATAAATTAACCTGCCACATTCTTGCTCCAGAGAATTCTTTAGGCTGTCCAAGTGGTAGATAAAACAGTTTCTAAAGTCCTTCAAATGTACATTTGCTGGTCTTCTGTCCTTTTATAAAACTAAATGTTATAAAGGGAAGACCTATTTGCCTACGTTTGGTTTCCATTCCTTTAAATGTCTCTATTTGAAGATTGAAAATAATATAAATTTAAGTAAAAGCACTGGGGAGCAATTGTTGTATTTTTACAAATGAATTCATTCCTCTGTCATGTTTTGACTGTTTACATCACGTTTGATTACCCAGTCATTCAAGGTTTAGATCTCAGATGAGCTTGGATCCTACTTTACATTAGACTCTAGGTTATTACTGTGTTCACTTAGTCCTTGAAATCCATTCTCCTTAGCAAAAGGTTCCTGAGTGTCGATTATTTTAATTGCCTTTATTATGCAAACATTTTCTCACTTTCCAAGTTCATCTAAATTAGAAAACGAATTCTTGGCCCACTCTTCAGGTAAGATATTAAAACAGTTTTTTAAGCATGTTTTATAATTGGTCGAAGTCAGAAAATAAAATAATCCTTATGGATGCAGGACTTGGGAGATCTAAATTTTTTATTTTTACTTATAGACTTGTATAATAATCTGTCCTTGGGGAGAGGATATCAGTTTTTATGCCCCACTGCCCTTACTCCACATTTCTCCATGACACAGATCATGTCTAGTCCAGATTGGCTGTGTCTGGTTAAATTATGAACACAGCTGGATTACTGATTTAAAGATCAAAATTCTAGCTCTCTAATCACATGGTTGGTTCTTTCAGGAACCAGCCCCACTTTAGGTGTTTTCCAAAAGTCACTTCATTAAACTAACAACAGACACCTCTGCTGCTCTCAAGGTTTAGGAAATTCCAAGAGTTTGGGGAGCTCTGTGCCATGAATGGGGTCCAAAACCAAATATATATTTTTATTATAAATCACAATATCACACAAGACTCTAGGTATGGCTTTTTAAAGACTATGGATGAGTAGGGCAGGGATCTTGACCTCCCAAATTCTAGCTTTGGCTCCTAATTGGATCTTTCCACTGTCGGACCCTTAGTGTCACCACAGTGTTCTCCGACTCCTGGTTGGGTCCTCCTGAATGGTTTACTAAAGACTTCAGGCATGCAACAGTAGTTTAGGCATCTATTCAAAAAATTCTAAAGTAATAGAGAAATAAGTTTCTCCACCAAATAAGTATAGCTCAAATATCATATGGAACTATAAGAATTAGAGTTATTTGACCATGTTGACCGACAAAACTAGTAAGTTAGTGTGATTAAAACAAAGAAAACCAATTCTTCTACATAAAGTGCCTACACTATTATTATGTTATGCCATAAGGAGATTAACTTCCAATGTATTATAAATGTTAAAAAATAGCCTACTGGCTATTCCAAAGGAAGTGTTTGAACTTCCACCTTGTCACATGTCACATTCTTCTTCAATATCGTGGTGAGGAAGGAATCAACAAGACATATAAGTAGCTTTCCTATTGACAGTATCTACCAAATTACAGTAATGTCACCCTCGAGTGCTCAAATCGTATGCCCCAAACCCTATAAGCAGACTGTACATTTTTGTTGTATGTAAATGAGTTGGACATGCACATTATGATGGCAACATCAGACAATGAAACTTGCAAGATGGCACTAAAAATAGGTCTCATTTTTACTAAAATATGCAAGAACTTTTGACATGTGGATGTATAAGAGAGCATGGACGGGGCTCTAAACCGCAGCAGACAGTGCTAAAGAATGATCAAGGCACTGGTGTGACAAGCTGATGTTCCACACACACTGTGAACTGTTGTCACACTGTGAGAGTGAATGTTCTGTAAATGCCATGGACTTGTTTCATGCCATTGTGTCATGTCTTTTTATCCCTTCAAGTCTGCAAAAGCAATTGTAACATTTGAAAGTATGAAATGAATAAAATATTGAGAACTCAGTATAAGTTTACTATAAAAAGAAGAAACCAGAGTCTAGGTATTTCTCTGAAATATAAATACATTTTGTTTCAAGCCTTTGTGTAGTCAAAGCCCAACATTATCCCCTTTGTGCCTCATTGTCTCTAAAGAGCCCTTTTTGCCAAATTCCATCCAACATGTGACATAGGAAATACCCAGGAGTAAAACCTATTTTTAACACTGTGAAAATTTTAAAGCAAATCAGAGATGTCATATCATCCCACCAGTAAATATTCAGATATTTATATCTAACAGATAAGGATTAAAAAGGAAAGTAGAAACTATCATCATAGTACCATCATAGCAACCAATGGAATTAACATCAATTCTTTCATACCACTTACTACACAATCTATGCTGTTTTCCCTGTCTCAAAATTGTCTTGTTATGGTTGATTTATTCAAATCAGGACCCAAGCCATATCCATGCATTGCATCTAATTCATGTGATTCATAAGTCCTTTCTAATATAACATTTCTTCCTTCTTTATACTTCTATTTGCTGAAGAAACTGGGTCATTCTTCCTTGTTTTGACAGTATATCTTCACAGTATCGCTGAGCATGATTTCTATAATTGGTATATAGATTTAGAGGCTTGACTGGATTCAGGTTTAATACCGTTAAAATTAAAGACAAAATGGAGGTCACACTTGAAAAATTCCCTGAGCAGACAAAACCATTTAAGCGAGGTAAACAAAACTAAATCTAGCTTATTTCATGAACATAAGTGAAACTTAGGTTATTTCCTGTAACTGACTCTGATAATCATAAAAGAAACCTAAATCATCTTCCTAAAAATGGAATGAGATAATCACTTTTAACCAATTCCCTCCCATCTCGAACCCCCTGCCCCCTGTAATAACCAACCATTGTAACTTCCTCATTTGGGGCACCTGAGTGGCTCAGTAGACTTTGAGCCATCAGACTTTGGCTCAGGTCATGATCTCGTAGCTCTTGAGTTTGAGCCCTGCATCCGACTCTATGCTGACGGCTTAGAGCCTGGAGCCTACTTCAGATTTTGTGGCTCTCTGCCCCTCCCCTACTTGTTCTCTCTCTCTCTCTCTCTCAAAAATAAATAAACATTTTTTAAAAATCTTCATTTTTACTTTATAAGCCATCCTTGTAATATCATTCCCATAGCTTTTTATGAGTTTTAAATTTGAATTCTTTTAATTAAAAAAATTAAATTTTAAATTTTAAATTTAAAGCTCCCAGTTTCAATTTGAAAGCTCCCAGTTTGTGAGTTGTTCTTATATACACAATAAACTCTTAATAAATATTATTTATTGAATTGGGGGCTTTAATCTCACTATTTCTGAATTTTTGACAGTACTTTCAGCTAGAATAGCTTATAATTAGTGCTATTTCTGTCTATCTCAGGGCCAACCATAATGTCTGACATCTCCAAATGTTAGTGATATTACTGACAAAACATGGACCAGGAGGTTTTAGCCTTTGTAAAACAATCCTAATCTTTTACATAATGGTTTAAGCAGCCACTGATGATCATTGCCTAGATTTGCTATTTCATTAGGAGTTACAAAACAGTTATCTTTGAAGTCCATCCTTCCTCCTACATGTATTAGTTTCTATAAAAAAGAAATTTCACTCATAATTTATTCAGTTATTTTATATAGACATACTAGAGTGGCTAGATAAATATTTGATTCTTTCCCTTTAACAATTTTTAGAAAAACCAATTGATATTTAGCAACAATGTGAAGGTGGCTAGAGAGTTCTGTTTTTTTAAATACCATTATAAACCCATGTTTCAAAAATCTGTTTAGCATGTTTCAATGCATTTGAATAATTACAATTTTGATGCTCAAAATGACTTATCTTTAGCCAGAGTGAGCCCTTTCAAGCTGTCTTCTGTGTCTTTTTGACACAATCTCAAGAGTTTTTGGAGGAAGAGCCAAGATTGCAGAATAGCATGGAAGTTTTTTGTGTGTCTCATGTCCATGAAATACAGCCAGACCAACACTAAACCATCCTACACACCTAGAAAACTGATCTGAGGATCAACACAACAATCTGCACAACCTGAACCACAGAATTCAGCAAGTATGTGGTGCAAGGGGGTGAACTGGGGGAGAGAGAAACTGCAGAGGACAGGGACCCAATTTTGTGGGAGGAGAGGATGGAGATGGGGGGTGGGGTGGGGTGAGAATACGGGAAAAGCACCCTCCACAAAAGCAGTTGGAGAGAAAGTAGAAAAGTGGAAACAACTGCAGGGACTGAACTAAAAAGGGAGAAATGAGAAAGGAAAAAGGAGAGGGTTTAAATTCCATTAAGAGTATAAACAGGGGGAGTTCAGAGTTTGAAACTCCACAGCTCAATAACTGTCAGTGCTCTGGTGGAAAGGGCAAATACCCAGGAGCATGGTAGAGTCTAGGGTTCTTCAGGCCACAAGGGGAGAGACAGTTTCCCTGCTGGGAGGACACCTGACAGAGGCTGTGTGAGTCCCCCAAAGGCAAAGCCCCAGTGGACCCGGGAGAACAACCACATTCTCTGGTGCTGGAACAAAGTTGTTAAGGGTGAAACCTGATGCCAGATGTGTGTTGTAATTTTCCATAATCCCTGAAACGCTGCTGCTACACTATCTTGCAAACTTTTTCTGGGGTGGGCTGGCACCTGATTGCAGTCTCTGGGCATCAGCAGCACAGTCCCACAAATGTTCCTGAGTGTGGTTGGCACCCAGCCATTGCTTGGTGAGACCTTTCAACAGAGGGTAGAATGGGTCAAAACCGCAGTCCCTCAGAAGTAAGGGGTCGGGAAAAACTGCCGGATCTCAGACAAAACTCGGGAGGAAGGTGCTGCCTGCGGCTTGGTAATGGACTGTGTAAAAGTGAGGAGTGGACAGAAACTGAAGACAGAGGATGGGTAGGCAATTGCTGATCAGAGAGAACGGAGTTCCGATACTAGAGACTGGGTAGCTGGGTGACACCATTTTCACCAGTCCCACACATGCACATGTGCACATAGTGCCACAACAATCTACCCCAGTAAGCTAAGCAGCACTATCTAGTGGAGAACAGAGCTGTTACACTAAGCCCCACCCAATGGGGCCAACCTCGCTCTTCAGAACACCTGCTTAGTTTATGGACTATAAAGTGCTTCATAGTTTGACTTCTAGGGGACAAAAAAGTAATTTCAGTTGTATTCCAGTCTGTTTGCCGATCCATCTATTCAATTTCTTTATTTTTTCTTTTCTCTTTTTTGTTTCTTTTTTTATTGAATACAGAAAGAGAAAGCATTCATTTTTATTTTCAATTTTTATTAAAAATATTTTTCTTTAATTTTTTTCTACTATATTTTTCACTTTTGTGTAAATTTTTTCAAATTCTATTTTACTTCCATCATTTTATTTTAGTCTACTTCAGTGTATTCATTTTTTCAAATTTTCAAACTATTTCCTTTTTTTTCTTTCCCCTTTTTTCTCTAATCTATCAAGACCATTTCAACACTCAAACCAATACACACCTAGGATCTGCATCATTTATTTGATTTGTGTGTGTGGGGGTGTTTGTTTTTAATATTTTTAATTTTAACATATTTTAAATTTTAATATTTTTTAAAATTTTAATTATTTGCCCCATTAATTCTTCTCCCTTCAAAATGACAAAACGAAGGAATTCACCCCTGAAGAAAGAGCAGGAAGAAATGACAGGGACTTAACTAACACAGATACAAGCAAGATGTCTGGACCAGAATTTAGAATCACAATAATAAGAGTACTAGCTGGAGTCGAAAAAAGATTAGAATCTCTTTCTGCAAAGATAGAAGTAAAAGCTAACCAGGATGAAATAAAAAATGCTATAACTGAGCTGCAATCTCAAATGGATGCCACGGTGGCAAGGATGGATGAGGCACAACAGAGAATCAGTGATATAGAGGACAAACATATGGAGAATAATGAGCAGAAAAAAAGAGGGAGACTAAGACAAAAGAGGCTGATTTAAGAATTAGAGAAATCAGTGACATTAAAAAGGAACATCAGAAGCATAAGGGTCCCAGAAGAGGAAGAGAGAGAAATAGGCGTAGAAGGGTTATGTGAGCAAATGATAGCGTAAAACTTTCCTAACCTGGGGAAAGATACAGACATCAAAATTCAGGAAGCACAGAGGACTCCCATTAGATTCAACAAAAACCGACCATCAACAAGGCATATCATAGTCAAATTCAAAAATACTCAGGAAAGAAGAGAATCATGAAAGTGGCAAGGGAAAAAAAGTCCCTAATCTACAAGCAAGACAGATCATGGTTGTAGCAGACCTATCCAGAAACTTGGCATGTCAGAAAAGAGTGTCAGGATATATGCAATGTGCTGAATCAGAAAAAGAGGCAGCCAAGAACTCTTTATCCAGCAAGGCTGTCATTCAAAATAGAAGGAGAAATAAAAAGTTTCCAAGACAAACAAAAATTAAAGAGTTCATGACCACTAAACCAGCACTGCAAAAAAATTTAAGGGGGACTCTCTGAGGAGAGAAAAGATGAAAGCAAAAAACAAATAAATAAAGACCAATATCAACAAAGACTAGAAATGACCAGAGACCACCAGAAACATCAACTCTACATCAACATAATGGCAATAAATTCATATCTTTCAGTACTCACTCTAAATGTCAGTGGGCTAAATGCTCCAGTCAAAAGACATAGGGTAACAGAATGGATAAGAAAACAAGATCCATCTATATGCTGTTTACAAGAGACACACTTTAGACCTAAAGACATCTTCAGATTGAAAGTAAGGGGATAGAGAACCATCTACATGTTAATGGTCAACAAAAGAAAGCCAGAGTAGCCATACTTATATCTAGACTTTAAAATAAAGACTGTATCAAGAGATGACAAAGGGCATTATACCAGCATTAAGGAATCTATCCACCAAGAAGACCTAACAATTGTAAATATTTATACACCAAATGTGGAACACCCAAATATATAGATCAGTCAAACACAAACATAAAGAAACTCATTTATAGTAATACCATAACAGTAGGGGACCTCAACACCCCACTCACAGCAATGGACAGATCACCTAATCAAAAAATCAACAAGGAAACAATGGCTTTGAATGACACACTGGACCAGATGGACTTAACAGATATATTTAGAACATTTCATCCTAAAGCAGCAGAATATACATTCTTCTCCAGTACACATGGAACATTCTCCAGAATAGACCACATACTGGGACACAAACCAGCCCTCAACAACTACAAATAGATCAAGATCATACTGTGCATATTTTGAGACCACAATGCTATGAAACTCGAAATCAACCACAAGAAAAAATTTGGAAAGGTAACAAATACTTGGAGACTAAAGAACATCCTACTAAAGAATGAATGGCTAACCAAGAAGTTAAAGAGGAAATTAAAAAGTTCATGGAAGCCAATGAAAATGATAACAGCACAACCCAAAACCTCTGGGACCCAGGAAAGGTGGTCATAAGAGGAAAGTACACAGCAATCATGGTCTTCCTTAAGAAGGAAGAAAGATCTCAGATACACAACCTAACCTTACACCTTAAAGAACTGGAAAAAGAACAACAAATAAAACCCAAAGCCAGCAGAAGACAGGAGATAATAAAGATAAGAGCAGAAATTAATGCTATCTAAAGAAAAAAGTAGAACAGATCAATGAAACCAGAAGCTGGTTCTTTGAAAGAATGAACAAAATTGATAAACCACTGGCCGGTTTGATCAAAAAGAAAAAGGAAAGGACCCAAATAAATAAAATCAAGAATGAAAGAGGAGAGATCACAACCAACAGAGCAGTAATAAAAACAATAATAAGAGAATATTATGAACAATTATATGCCAATAAAATGGGAAACTTGGAAGAAATGAACAAATTCCTAGAAACATATACACTATGAAAACTGAAACAGGAAGAAATAGAAAATTTGAACAGACCCCTAACCAGTAAAGAAATCGAATTAGTAATCAAAAATCTTCCAAACAACAAGAGTCCAGAGCCAGATGGCTTTCCAGGGGAATTCCAGCAAACATTTAAGAGTTAACACCTATTCTCTTGAAGCTGCTCCAAAAAATAGAAATGGAAGGAAATCTTCCAAACTCTTTCTATGAAGCCAGCATTACCTTGATTCCAAATCCAGACACAGACCCCACTAAACAGGAGAACTATAGACCCATTTCCCTGATGAACATGGATGCAAAAATCCTCAACAAGATATTAGCCAACCGGATCCAACAATACATTAAAAGAATTATTCACTACAACCAAATCTACATTTAAAAATGAGGTTCCTGGGATGCATGGCTGGTTCAATATCTGCAAAACAATTAATGTGATTCATCACATCAATAAAAGAAAGAACAAGAATCATATAATCCTCTCAATAGATGCAGAGAAAGCATTTGACAAAATACAGCATCCTTTCTTGCTAAAAACCCTCAAGAAAGTAGGGATAGAAGGATCATACCTTCAGATCATAAAAGCCATATAAGAAAGACCCAATGCTAATATCATCCTCAATGGGGAAAAACTGAGAACTTTACTCCTAAGGTCAGGAACAAGACAGGGATGTCTACTCTTGCCACTGTTATTCAACATAGTATTAGAAGTCAGCCTCTGTAATCAGACAACACAAAGAAATAAATGGCATCCAAATCAGCCAGGAGGAGATCAAACTTTCACTTTTCGCAGATGACATGAAACTCTATATGGAAAATGCAAAAGATCCCACCAAAAAACTGCTAGAACTGATTCATGACCTCAGCAAAGTGGCAAGATATAAAATCGATGCACAGAAATCAGTTGCATTTCTATACACCAATAATGAAGTGACAGAAAGAGAAATCAAGGAATCGATCCCAGTTACAATTGCACCAAAAACAATAAAATACCTAGGAACAAATCTAACCAAAGGGGTAAAAAAATATATATACACTGAAAACTCTAGAAAGCTTATGAAAGAAATTGAAGAGGACACAAAAAAATGGAAAAAGATTCCATGCTCCTGGATAGGAATAACAAATATTGTTAAAATGTCGATACTACCCAAAGCAATATACATATTCAATGCAATCCCAATGGAAATAATACCAGCATTCTTCACAGAGCTAGAATAAACAGTCCTAAAATTTGTATGGAACCAGAAAAGACCCCCAAGAGCCAAACCAATCTTGAAAAAGAAAACCAAAGCAGGAGGCATCACAATCCTGGACTTCAAGCTATACTACAAAGCTGTAATCATCAGGACAGTATGGTACTGGCACAAGAACAGACACTCAGATCAATGGAACAGAATAGAGAACCCAGAAATGGACCCACAAACGTATGGCCAACTAATCTTTGACAAAGCAGGAAAGAATATCCAATAGAATAAAGAGCGTCTCTTCAGCACGTGGTGCTAGGAAAACTGGACAGCGACATACAGAAGAATGAACCTGGACCACTTTCTTACACCTTACACAAAAATAAACCCCAAATGGGTGAAAGACCTAAATGTAAGACAGGAAGCCATCAAAATCCTCGAGGAGAAAGCAGGTTAAAACCTCTTTGACCTTGGCCACAGCTACTTCTTACTCAACACGTCTTTGGAGGCAAGGGAAACAAAAGCAAAAATGAACTATTGGGACCTCATCAAAATAAAAAGCTTTTGCCCAGCGAAGGAAATAATCAGCAAAACTAAAAGGCAATGGGAGATGGAATGGGAGAAGATATTTGCAAACGACATTATCAGATAAAGGGTTAGTGTCCAAAATCTAACTCAACACCCAAAAAACAAATAATCCAGGAAAGAAATGGACAAAAGACATGAATAGACACTTCTCCAAAGATGACATCTGGATGGCTAACCAACACATGAAAAAATGCTCAACATCACTCATCATCAGGGAAATATAAATCAAAACCACAATGAGATACCACATTACACCTGTCAGAATGGCTAACATTAACAACTCAGGCAACAACAGATGTTGGCAAGGATGCAGAGAAAGAGAATCTCTTTTGCATTGCTGGTGGTAATGCAAGCTGGTGCAGCCACTCTGGAAAACAGTATGGAGGTTCCTAAAAAAATTAAAAATAGAACTACTTCATGACCCATCAATTGCACTACAAGGTATTTATCCAAGGGATACAGGGATGCTGTTTTGAAGGGACACATGCACCCCAATGTTTATAGCAGAACTGTCAACCATAGCCAAAGTATGGAAAGAGCCCAAATGTGCATCGATGGATGAATTGATAAAGAAGTTGTGGTATATATATACAATGGAGTATTTATTACTCACAATCAAAAAGAATGAAATCTTGCCATTTACAACTACATGGATGGAACTAGAGGGTATTATGCTAAGCGAAATTAGTCAGAGAAAGACAAATATCATATGACTTCACTCATATGAGGGCTTTAAGACACAGAACAGATAAACATAAGGGAAGGGAAGCAAAAATAATATAAAAACAGGGAGGGGGGACAAAACATAAGAGACTCTTAAATATGGAGAATAAACAGAGGGTTACTGGAGGGGTTGTGGGAGTGGGGGATGGGCTAAATGGTTAAAGGGCATTAAGGAATGTACTCCTGAAATCATTGTTGCACTATATGCTAGCTAATTTGGATGTAAATTTTAAAAAAATAAATTAAAGAGTTTTTGATGGTTTCCTTGATTTCAGAGATGACAAGGTATCTCAGATTCATCTTACACATTCCTGATAAGGAATAAGCTATTTTTCTAAGGGGCCCTGGTTCCTTTTAGAGGGAATTGGTGTTTGAAGATAAAAATTGTGCATTGGGGTGCTCTGTTTTTACTAGTTAGTAATTGCCTCTAGACAGCTGGCAATTAGTGGATAATACTAAGAAACATACATATTTTTAGAATGAGAAAAATACTTTCAGGGTTTATAAAACTGATGCTTCCAATTAAAATGAAAATAATATGAGGTTTTGCCTAACTTATTTCATTTATATCATGTATCTCTTAAACTATTATCTCTTAATCTTGCCATGAGATCTAGGTTTTTCTGTAGCAACGTAATCGTGAGAGAGACTAGTTATTTCCTATACACTTAAGAATGTCACCTCCACTCCGTTTTTCTCAATTTCTCTATTTGAAGGTTGAAATAAAATTGGGGTGCCTGGGTGGCTCAGTCAGTTAAGTGTCCAACTTCAGCTCAGGTCTGATCTCTCGGTTCATGGGTTCTGGCCCTATGTTGAGCTCTCTACTGACAGCAGGGAGCAGCAAGGATCCTGGTGCCTGTTTCAGATTCTGTGCCTCCCTCTCTGTGCCTCTCCCCCACTTGCACTCTGTCTCTCTTTCTCTCTCTCTCAAAAATAAATAAACATTAAAAAAATTTTAAACAAGTAATATGGAAGTCAGTTCATAGAAGTATCATGGGATTGCTTTGCAGTGTTGAGGAAAGGCAGAATAATAACACTGATTGAAAATATGGTTTTGCGAGGCAATGTTGTAGCAAATGTTTATATATCACAATATTTCTCATTCCAGCCTTAAACAAACCTATGAAGTAAATATTTTTATTAGTCCCATTTTGTAAATGAGAATCCTGGGACTTAAAAAGAAGTTAAATCATCCAGTAGGATGGCTATAATAAAAAAAGACAGATAATTAACAAGTGCTAACAAGGATGTACAGAAACATTGCTGGTGGAAGTGTAGAATGGTGCAACCACTTTGGAAAACGACAGGTCCTCAAAAGGTTAACATAGAGCTACCATATGACCCAGCAATTCCACTCTGAGATTTATACCTAAGAGAATTCAAAATATATGTCCACATAAAAACTTACACATGAAGGTTCCTAGTAGCATTGCTCATAATAAGCAAAAAACCCAAAATAACAACTCAAAATATCCATGAATGGATAAACTAAAAGTCATATAGCATAATAATAGAATATAATTCAGCCATATAAAGGAATGAAATACTGACATATGCTACAACCCAGATGAACTGGGAAAACCTTCTTCTAATAAACGGAAGGCCACATATTGTTTGACTCCATTCGTACAAAATGTCCAGAACTGGCAAAGCCATAGGAACAGAATGCAGATTAGTTAGTGGTTACCAGGGGCTGGAGGAAATGGGGAGTGGCTGCTAATGGCATGGGGTTTCTTTTTGGAGTGATACAAATGTTCTGGAATTATGCAGTCATGATCATTGTACAACTTTGTGAATATACTAAAAACTGCTGTGAATATACTAAAAAACTGTGAATATACTAAAAATTTAAAAGGGGGAATTTTATGGTATATGAGTTATATCTCAATAAAGCTGTTATTTTAAAATTAGGTTAGGAATTTATGTAGCACTACAAAATTGGAACAGGGTAAGCCAATACTTGAACCAAAACAATCTAGCTCTAGAACCTGCATTTTTAATGGCTCTATTTTCTATATCTCTAGTGAGAAGAAATATACTAGCTGGTATCATTTTATTTATCATCCACATGCCCCAAGGTAGAATTGAGTACATGTCTAATGGCCAGACTCAAGACTTCCATGAATAGTTTTCTCAAAACAGAGATTTTGATAATAATTAGTTATCATTAATTATTATCACAGGCAAGAACCTGGATGATATATATTTCATTGGAGATAGAAGCTAAATAGTGTTCATTAACTTCCTATCATTGATTCTTCTTATTCTCTTACACCTCACATGCAACCTATCACAAATCTTTGCTTTGTCTTCATAAAATATCCAGAATCTGACCTCTTCTCACTGCTGCCACCAATGTCACCTTCATCCAGGCCACCATTATCTTTTGCCAAGACATCGCAGTAGCTTCTTAACTGGCCTTGCTGTCCCTTTGTTCCTATCTAGGTACATGTACTCTGCACAGTAGCCATAATGTTATGTTAAAAATGAAGATCATCAGATTCCTCCTTTGCCTCTTCTCAAAGCCCATTGCTCTCAGTATAAAATCCAAAATCTTTCCTAATCCTCCAAAATCTGTTAACATCTCTGACCTCATCTACTCATGTTCTTCTTTTCTTATAGTACCCAGATATTTTAGTCTCATGTCTTAATCATCTGATTGTACCTCAGTAACTTTGCACTTACTGTGCAAGGAACACATTACCTTCTAAGTAGCTGTTGCCCTAGAAATCCACATGATCCCCTCACTACATTAACATCTCCTCTCATATTTCACCTTAACAGAGAGGTCTTTCCCAAATGTCTTGCCTAAATGATATGCTCTTTAACCTCTTGCCCTGCATTGTTTTTTTAATAGCTCTTATCACCACCTGACGTATATTTGTTTATTGTTTTCTCCACGCACCACTCCTAAACAAGTCAGGATCTTAAAGAGATGCCTGTACTTTCATGTTCTTTGAAGCATTATCCACAATAGCCAAGATATGGAAACAACTTAAATGCTAACTGACAAAGAAATCAATAAACACATGTGATATATACATATAATGTAATATTACTCATCTTAAAAAAGAAAGGAGATTTTGCCATTTGTCACATGGTTGGACCTGAAGGACATTATGCTAAGTGAAATAAGCCAGACACACAAAGGCAAACAATTTATAATCTCACTTATAGGTAGAATCTAAAATAGACAAACCTATAGAAACAGAGAGTAGAATGGTAGTTGCTAGGAACTGAAGAGAGGGGAAAAATAGTGACTAACGGCCAAACGGCATAAGGCTTCAGTTATGCAAGATAAATATATTCTGGAGACCTACTATATAGCATAGTGCCTATAGCTAACAATCATATATACTTAATATTTACTAAAAAAGTACATCTTATGTTGTATTCTTACCACAATGAATAAATAAATAAATAAATAACAATAAAGGAGTCAGGAGGAAACTTCAGAACATGATGGATATATTCATTACCTTCATGGTGGTGATGGTTTCATATGTGTATACTTTTCCACAAATTCATTGCATTGCACACATTAAATATGTATAGTATTTAAAAATTTTCAGCTTTGCTGAGGTATAAACAACAAATAAAATTATAAGATGTAAACATGATAATTTTGTCTATGTATACATTATGAAAGGATCCTCCCTCATCAATTTAATTAACACATCCATCTGCTTCATACTTACCTTTTAGAACTTTTAAGTTCTAATCCCTTAACACATTTCAATAATACAATACAATGTTATCAATTATAGCCACTAAGCTATACACTAAATCCTCAGATCTAACTCATAACTGAAAGTTTGTACCCATTTACCAACCTCTGTCTATTTCCCCAATTACCCATTCCTGAGAGTCATTTTCTACCTTGTTTCTATAAGTTCCAGATGTTTTTTGGGTTTTTTTAGATTCCACATAGAAATGCGTTATATTTCTTTGTCTGGCTAATTTATCTTAGCATAATGCCCTCAAGTTTCATCCATGTTGCCACAAATGGCAGGATTTCTTCTTTTTTGAGTAATATTTTATATTTTATTGAATACATATACCACGTTTTCTTTATTCATCTGTCAAAAGACACTTTGATTGTTTCAAAATCTAGGCTATTGTGAATAATGTTGGAATGAACATGGGAGTCTTTTGGAGCAAGGCCACACCACCTTTTGGAGCAACTATTCTATTTTCAACAAGAACTAGCTTTTTACTGGCTTCTGGCAATAACAGGTAACCATGAACCAAAGCAACTCATTCTGGACTGGGGATTATCTTGTTTATACAGCCATGAAGTTAGGCATTTCCAGCAGTAATCTATTATCCATTAGAAATCATGTATACAGAGTGGAAACTCTGCCCCCATTAAGACCTCAAAGGCAAAAGTCAGATCCATGGATGGTTTCTTAATGTTTCCAAATATAGTTCCACCTATCTAGCTGCCACCTTTCTTTGAATTTGTGTGTTTTGCTTGAAGGGGTAACTTGAGACCAGCTGACACAAAAGAATAAAACTCAAGGCCAGATTACCAATGACCCAGTATCAGTGAAAAGTGAGCTATGTAACATTATAGTGTGTCTCAGCCATGGTCAAAGAAGACAACTGGAAAGGAAATTTCTCATTGGCCATTGTGCTTGCTAGAAGTTTGGCTTGAGGACAGTCCTTTTTTTCTTATATAACCTGTTATTGGTTAATATGCCTCAGAAAGTACTGCTACCCTGTTATTGGTTTTGATTTTCCTCTCATGTCTAATATGCCTCAGAAAGCACTGCTACCCAAGGGCTTACTGAATATTTTATTTACTACCATAAAATGCTGCACAGCCCTTCTTCTAACCAAGTAATTTGTTTCAAAATGAAAAAAAAAGGCAATAGGTACATATTACATAAGGGATTTTATACTTCCTTATTATTCATGGATAGTAGATGTTGAAAGATTGGCCTATTGAGAATTCCACCCGAACATCAGCTGAGGGACACTGCTACATAATTTGGTGTACTGATTGCAGGAGGTGATATATTGGCTGATCCATAAGTCAACATTTACATTCTCTTCCATTTGCTAAAACTCCCTTCTAGCCATTTGAGTCTTTTGTGAATCTAGAGCAGCCTTTCTAAGCAGAAAGGCTATCATCATATTGTCTCAAATGATCAATTCTGACCATCAGGAGAAAAATAGAGCTACCGCCACACGGTAAGGTCTGGAATGTAAGTGCGCTGCTGTCTCTATGTTTTATCATTCCCTGAGGTAAAAGGCATTGAGAAACTACAACTTCATGCAATTGGATTTTCAAGGACTCAAATCCCTCATAATTTTTCCAACTGACAAACTCTGCTACAGACTACAAAGAAGAACTAGCTGGAATGAGTGACAGACATGAAGGAAAGTTAAGAGCCTTGGGACTAACTATAGAAGTGACACTTGTAATATACACCTGTATTTAGCTATTGTTCATCTTTTGTTGGTAGGTACTACCAGTGATATACTAACATACCAACTTTCTTTCCCCATCATCGGGCATAGTGTTTAATGATGGTTAAATTTACTGTCAGTCCAGTTTACATAGAAAGGTGAGTAGTACATAAAAGGTTTATGATAAATTAGGTTGGGGAGCTGTTAACAACTGTACATTTTTTATTAAGGTAATTAATGTTGTGGGGCACCGGGGTGGCTCAGTTGATTAAGCCTCTGACTTGGGCTCAGGTCACGATCTCACAGTTCAAGAGTTCGAGCCGCACGTCAGGCTCTATGCTGACAGCTTGGAGCCTGGAGCCTCCTTCAGATTCTGTGTCTCCCTCTCTCTCTGTTCCTCCCCTGCTTGCACTCTGTCTCTCTCTCTCAAAAATAAACACTAAAAAATGATAAAAAATAATAAAAATTAATGTTGTGCAAGGCACATTTAGAAATATATGTATAGGAAGAAGGATATGTGTGTGGGCAGCAAAGTGTGTAGAATGTACTGAAGATGATAGTCATGACATTATGAAACTTCAACTTCTCCTTCTAGCTAACTACCTCAATGGTATATAAATACAAAGACAGAAGTGGGTTAGGGGGAATGACACTTAGTTCAGTTTTAGTCTTGTCGAGTTTGTTCTATCTATAAACCATCCAGCTAGAGGTGTGGATTCAGAGCTGTATCAATGTGTCTGTAATTCAGAGAAGAGCTGAGGGCAGGAGACATAGACTGGAAATCCTCCTCTGTGTATAAACACAACTACTTGTGTTGATGAAATCATCCAAGGGGCATGAATAGAAGAGAAGAGGAACATGATGAAACTTTGGAGAATTGAAATTTGAAGGACTGGCAAAAGTGAGGGCAAGTCAAGAGCCTTGGGAGCTCCACAAATGTAGGAGCACTATTAAAACTGATGTCACAGTGGGGCACCTAGCTGGCTTAGTAGGAATAGTGTGCAACTCTTGATCTCAGCATAGTGAGTTCGAGCCCCACATTGGGTGGAGAGATGACTTAAAAATAAAATCTTTAAAAAAATGATGTCACAAAAAAAGCGAGAAAAATGTTTTAAGTGGGAAAGAGTGATGGGTGTGTGGGTAGGTCAATAGGATAAGCGTCTGACTTGGGCTCAGGTCAGGATCTCACAGTTCATGAGTTCAAGCCCTGTCTCGGGATCTATGCTGATAGCTCAGAGCCTGGATCCTGCTTTAGATTCTGTGTCTCCTTCTCTCTTCCTCTTCCCCACTCGTGCTTTGTTTCTCACTTTATCAAAAATACATAAACATAAAAAAAAAAAACTTTAAAAAAAAGAGTGAAAATAGCATCAGACCCTACTTTTTTATTTATTTATTTTTGAGAGAAACAGAAACAAAGTGTGAGCGGGGGAGGGGCAGAGAAAGAGGGACTCACAGAATCTAAAGCAGGCTCCAGGCTCCAAGCTGTCAGGGCTTAAACTCATGAACCGTTAGATCATGACCTGAGCCCAAGTTGGACACTTAGCTGACAGAGCCACCCAGGCGTCCCAATATCAGACCCTACTTAAAGAATTTTGAGGCTGCTGGTGTCCTAAGCAGAGAAGTTGTCATAGAATGAAAGGGGTGATGTAATTGGCATAGAAAAGTGGGGGAAGGGAACAAAAACATAGTTTCAATAAGTTTAACTGTGAAGGGAAAGGACAAAATAGGATAATGGCTTCATGAGATAAAGAGTAGAAGAAAAACATTTTGGAGAGGCATGATATGACTCAGTTTCTCATTGAGTTGTAGCATTCTTATTATTATCAATAAAAACATACACTCATGAATTGCTTGAAAACTTGTATTTATTTTTCACATCCAGTCAACAAGAGAACAAAATGCCTCAGAATGAGAATTCACACTTTGAGTGAGATACAAATGTTTAGTTATTCTATTTTAGTGATTTTTGTGCATTTATAAAATAAATACCTGGTCTGTTATACTTGGAAAGGTGATATTGGCGTTAACTGACTGTTGGGAGTGTAGACTGTTTGCACATATCTAAGCAAGAACATGCCGTGATGTGCCTATATCTGTAAGGTATTGTACTGCCATTAGGACAGTCAAGAAAAATTTCCCGGAATTCGTACTTATCTTCTTGGCAGCAAAGACATGAATTTGCCAGCTGAAAGATATGATAATTGTACCTAAAGGAAAAGAATATTCAGCAATAAATATTTTTGGGATATCTTCTGAAACAAATTGACATCAATGCTCAAATTATAATTGTCTAAGCGATTTAGCAATCCTTCCAACCAATTATTCTTTACCTATACTTTGCATTTCCCCCTCACCATGAACTTCTGATGTGGATCAGTGATAATTGGTATGTAAGACAAAAGAAATCCAAAATGGAAATTTATAATCTTATAATTAGAATGTTATGGTGAAAAAATATAAACATATTTTTAAATATACAACTTCATACCAAATTATTATTTTCTATATATTAATCTACACATGAAAGTGTTCATGAAGGAAAAACAATATATATTATGTCTAAAATGCAAGTGACAGTTTAAAAACACATTTTTAAGCAAGACTATCTGCTTAAGTACTATCAGTAATTACTGTGTGAAAATACATTTGCTATGAATGTATTAGGTTTGATTTATTTAGAAGGCTACTTTAAAACCATTCATTACTGTTGAAAATGTTTATTTTATTTCTAAGATCTTAATGTCTTAGATATTTGTTTCATCAGGTTTTGATCATTAGCTCTCACGTAAAAAATGTTCCATGTAATTTTTAAAACTTAATTTCCTCCACAATGTTACAAAATTAATGCACAGTACACATTCAAAGAAACACTCACTTGACAGTGTTCTTACATTCCCCTACACATCTTGCCATCTCAAGTTTTTTCTGGCAACCACGGTACTTAACAGTCACATTCACAAGTGAAGATCTACAATTAGTATTACCTAAAACAAAATGATAACAGAACCAGAAATGAGGTTTAACATTAGCAATTGCTAAGTCTCAGTTTTCTGAACCTTTAGTGGAGAATCATAACAAAAAATACTTCATAGTGTTGTTGAAGGGATTAACTACTTCAGCACCCAACACAAGGTACCTGATCAGTATTCAATAATTATGTTTAATAAATGTTATCTTTTCATTAGTGCTATCATTATTATCATAGGAGAAAGAGGAGGGAGGGAACAAGGAGGAAGGGAGGAGAGAAGGGGGGAAGGGAAGATGGAGCTGAATGGATTGTTTCTGACATCCATTTCTCATTGTTGACCATTCTTATTATCTAATGTATCAGTTTACAACACAACCTGCTTATATTAGAGAGCAAACTATATTTTTTTTCATGAGAATCAAATTTCTTCCTTGTAAACACCATTGTTTTTTACTGGGAAGAATGTTTCAACCAACATGAAAAAGTATAATACATAACGGAGACATATCAATTGTTAGTTTCTGCATATAGGTTAGATGACCTGTTATGTTAAAAACACAGGAGACTTTCTATTAATGATCTGACATTTTGTTTTAAAGAAACACTAAATTTTTGTCAACTGTTGACATTTCCTCTACATGTGGAACCTAATGTTACTTACATGTATAGCAACATTTGTTTGAATCATAGACTCTGTCTTCCTATAGGGGAAGAGAAATAGAAAAAAGACTTAAAAACATTAAGTATTATTTTATAAATAATATAACATTACTGAATTTACTGAAATTACAAAGGGGAAAATGGAACAGATAAATATGCTGATCTCAGATCCAGGAAGCATGGATGAGGGAGCATAATAATAAAAATGAGTCTGAATATTTACACTAAAAATTTTCAACCGTAGGGAGAAAGGGAAAAAAATATCTAAAATGAAGTCTTCTTTAAAATAACATGCAAGAAAGTAAAAAAATAATCCTCCCTTATATTAATTGAAAAATACTTTAATACTGATATTACTGCTAGACACTAGACTAGTTTGAACTGGTGAGCATTTATTATTAACTAATTTAATTAAGACTTAAGCTTAAAACTTAGCATTTACTAATATAAAATCCTCACCATATGGTGGGGGACAGTAAAAATGAAGACTGTGGCATAAAGAAAGATCTGAAAAGTACACTTAAATGTGATTTTATGAAAACTTTGTATTTTTATAAGAAATGATTAACCCAAATCCATGAGCCTTAAAAAAAAAAACAAGGTTGGTGTGTTTTGGGTTTTTTTTTTTTTTTTGGTTTGTTTAAAAGTAGCAAAATGCTTTCTAAAGTAACATACTTCTTCTAGAATAGCACTAGATTAAGCTTCACGGAGCCTGCAAATATAACTTTGATATGAAAAATATACTTGGCAATAAAAGGTGTGAAACAGATCTGGAATGGAATCCATAGGAAATTTATGTCTGTTGGCCAGACAGACTTTTCCAAATGAGAAAGAAGACAGATTGTGTTTATATTTAACATAAGAAGTGGATGTTGTTGATCATTACTTAAGAAGATAACTTACTTCTGCACACCAGGTCTGCTTTGGGCAGTCTTGGACCACTGCGATGAAACCAGTGCTATGGCAGGAGTAGGAGATGCATGGATTGCTGGGGTCATCAAATGAAGCACCAATCTGGGAGGCAGAGAGGAAGAAAGAAAGGTATTATTCATCTTGATTTCTTGTTGAGGTTGAAAATAAAAATCTGTAAAAAAAAAAAAAAAATTCAAATTCAGATTGTTAAGTGAATTTCCAGAGGTACCTTCAGTCACTAATTAATATTTAAGAAAAGTGAGTTAAAAGCTGCCTACTTCCATGAAAAAATCAATATGCCTCCTTGAGAGCACAGACTGTGAGTCAAGATTCTGAATCCTCAAGTGAAAATTCACATATTCTATTCACCTACTCAGTCACTGTATTATATTTTAAAAATATTTTCAAGAAAGGTTGTATTATGATAACAGGAAATCAACCAATTGTTATGCTCTAAATTTGAGGGAAAAGAAGTAATCTAAGTAGAAAACTTGGCACAAAATAGTTTTATCAGATTACTACAAATGATAAATGATAACAAATGATATATCCCACGAGACATCCTACCTCTACTTCTGCTTGTATACTTGTAAAGTTCTCTGGATTGCTTTAAAAATAATTTATGTTCGAAATTCAAATGCCAGTTTGGGAAATTGTATTTATTTCAAACTGCAAAACGAACTTTCTGATAAACTGGAATTTTATTATTTCAACTATTTTACATACAAATGGTTAGAGGTAAAACTTTTCCTTTGTTCTTTAAACATCATCATATTTTATGTTTAAAAACTTGCATAGATTCTATGGGGTGCCTAGGTGGCTCAGTTGGTTAAGCATCTGAATCTTGATCTCAACTCAGGTCACGATCTCATGGTTTGTGAGTTCAAGCCCTGCATTGGGCTCTGAGCTGATAGCCCGGAGCCTGTTTGTGATTCTGTCTCTCCCTCTTTCTGCCCCTCTTCCACGCCACTCTACTCTCTCTCTCTCTCTCTCAAAATAAAACTAAAATGGGGTGCCTGGGTGTCTCAGTCTGTTAAGCATCCAATCTTGATTTGGGCTCTGGTCATGATCTCATGGTTCATGAGCTCGAGCCTCATATCGGGCTCCATGCTGATGCCATAGAACCTGTTTGGTATTCTCTCTCTCTTCTCTCTCTCTCTGCCCCTCCCTCCTCACACTGTCTCTCTTTCAAACCAAATAGATAAACATTTAAAATAAATAAATAAACTAAGAAAAAAAAACTAGAATAGATTCTCAAATCACATTACCTTTCGAAACCAAAAATTAAGAAACCAAGACAGAAATGTGAACATGATAAATAAGTTAAAACACTCATCAGCTCTGTTTTATATATTTCTTAACATACCACATAGATTTTATGCTAGACTTTTAATATTTAGTATCACCAGCTCAAAAGGATTATCAATTTTGAGAACCATGTGGGTTTTATGGCTTCCTGGTACCTTTTTTAAAAAGTTAAATTACTTTCCAAAATGCCAAATCACTTGTCAAAATCTAGCCCTGAATATACGTGTTGTTATATTCACATAATGGGGTTCCAGTCTTTTGGGGTTTTTCATTTGATCTCTGACAGGTTGGCCATCTGATATTTCTGGCTATAATTACAGTTTAACTCTGTTCATTGATTTGAATGTCACAGAGTGTGCCTTCTCCATCTGGTCAGACCCCTGGGAAATTTTATTCAGAAGTTAGGTAGTTAATGATCAAGTACATTTTCCTCCTTTGAAGCGAGCCATGCTGAGTGTTATATTTGATGCTCCTTTTGAAGTGAATATGGGGGGAAAAATGAACAGATTCTGCTCCACCATTACCAATGATTTTTTGAAATTATAAACTGAAAAAGCCTACATTTATTCATAATTATATAAATAAAAATATTTTAAAGTAAAAACAGCCTTACCTTATACTCAGTATTGTTAAATAAGCACGTTCTTGGTTCTGAAAAATAAATATATTATTTTACCCTAAAATAAACATTATAATTCTGTTTTTATTTATAAACCAGAAATTGCATATGGAATCATATTTATCAACCAATTAAAATGTTTCTTCCCACAACACCATCATCTTCCTTTAATAAACTCATTATATTCATAATTATTAATTCTAGGTTTCCCCCACTCCAAAGATAGTGAGTTTTAAGAGATCAAGTATGATTCTGTTTTATTTATCACACTCCTCTAGCATGGAGTTTAACACGTATTAGAAGCTCAATGAATATCTCTTGAATATGTGAATAAGTAAACAACTATTCAATTCAAATAATGTATTGTGAATACACACCACAGTATCCAATTTCACAGCAGGAATCATTAGCTTTGAACTTTACAAGCCTCTCTCCGGTTTTGCATGTGGGTGCAGAAGGGCACTCCTTGGGTTTACAGTCTACAGCCTTTGCATCAGTACAGGTGCATTTGTGGCAATTGGCAGTCCATATATCTCCAGGCTACAGACACAAACCAAGTTCAGACTTCTATTCAGATACAGGAATGACAGCAATTGGATTAAAGCAGAGACAAAGTGTGTACTTACAGATTTCTCTTCTCCCAGCGGACCATGACAAACTGTTAACATGAGATGATAAAAGGTAATTAAATTTGGCAAAATAGAACCATCTGTTATACATAGATAACCACCAGGTGGCCAATACAGAAAAACAGAATTATGGAGAATTGTATGGTGCCTTCAGGTAGGTAAATCACATCCACCTACTTTGAGCAAACTGTCTCTAATGAGTATAGATATTTCCTACTTTACAATCCCAGCACAGGTTAATTATTAATTTCTGCTGGCAGTGGTCAATAAATCTTATGACTGTTGTTTTACTTACTGTTTTACAGTCTGACTTCTGCTTCCATAACCCTACAAGTCACCAAGACTTTGTAATTACCAGTCCCTAAGGCCCTTTATCAGTTTTTCAAGTTCCCTACAATTGCTGACATTTTTAACTCTCACCTTCTTGAAAATGTTCTCCTCCCTTCAAATTCAACACTCTGAAATTCCTTTCTTTATTAGCAACTTTTTCTCTTCCTTCTCATTGTCTCTGTCCTTTCCTGGTACTTTTCTTCTATCTCCAGTATCCACTGTAATGTCAAGTGGATGACTCTCAAACTTGTAGCTCCAGTACAGACATCTCTTCTAGACTATGGGCCCAGGTTTCCCTTGGCCTAATAAATAGCATTGCAGACCTAATAAATGGCATTATTGAGACCCTCAAACTCAATAAGCACAAAACAGATTATATCATCTTGCCCCTAAAACCAGTTTCTCATCTAAACTGACTTCTTCCTATTGAGAACCAAAGTATTCTTTCAATTATTTGAGCTTAAAACTTAGGAGTCATTTTGATTCCTTCCATTTCATCACTTGGCACCCAATCGACTGCAAAATTCTGTATCTTCATCTTTACTTCATTCCCTTCCTTTCCTGGTTGTACTTGCTACAGTACTACTCCAGGATGTTGTTGTCTTTAATCTAGCATATGTGGGCTTTTCCAGGGGTAACTCTGACTCAGATTCCTTCCTGATCCAATCAATTCTCTATACCACAGGTAGAACAGTTTTTCTAATGTCTAGTTTTCACCTCATCTTTGCCTTGGTTAAAAACTTTGGATGGCCCCTAATAGACTTATAAAATAAATACCTAATTTCAGCATTCTAGCTTCTGAGGTCTGCCACAATGTGGCTCCAATCTATCTTCTCAACTTAGTCTCATTCTCTCATTTACATGCCCTGGACTAGCCTACATGTTTCTCTCAAATTCCAATTCTGTAGTGAAATACCTAAAGATTCCTCCAAAGTGTACAATATATGTAATATATACATACAATATATGTAATATATACATGACAGATATGTGCTCTCTATATAATACATATTTCAAGTCTTTTTTATTGTGAAATTTATTTTCAGCCTTATATGAAAACTGTTTTTCTTTAAAAAATATCCCTTCTCCCACTATGTCCTAAGATTAGAGAATGATTTTTTTTTTTTGGGGGGGGGGGGGGGTTAACTTCTGTCACTTTCTAAAAAGCACATCACATTGGCTGGAGAACAGTGGGGACTCAAAATCCTCTAAAATTATCGAACTTTGGTTAACTTTAATTTCCCTTACTCCTCAAAAAATCTGGAATTATCTGGTTTAAAAAAATACTATTTTTTAAACAATTTTTTGATGACAATTT
The DNA here is from genome assembly GCF_023721935.1 of Panthera uncia. Classification (NCBI taxonomy): domain Eukaryota; kingdom Metazoa; phylum Chordata; class Mammalia; order Carnivora; family Felidae; genus Panthera; species Panthera uncia. The sequence goes on along the minus strand of NC_064809.1, from coordinate 66,259,193 downwards.
TTTGATGAAGCTATCATATAATTAAATAAAACACTTTATTTAGTAAATAAACTCTATTTTGAGTAAGTAACAAGAGGTATTTGTTTGGTTTGGCTGCATTAGTCTGTGGATGAGAAAACAGACTACCATTTGCTATGTATTTGGTGAATAAAAGCTAAATTCCTCCATTTCCAGTTTTCCTATTCTGAAACATTTCCACAGCTAGCAACTTTCAGAGGCATGACCTCTGATATTTGATTTACAAGAAGAACCATTAATGTAGAATGGTTGATTTTCAAGTAGAAGTATTCTTGTTTTTTTAAGTTTGTTTATTTATTTTGAGAGAGAGCGAATGCATGCAGGAGAGGGGCAGAGAGAGGGAGAGAGAATCCCAAACAGGTTCCACACTGTCAGTGCAGAGCCCAATGCAGGGCTTGAACTCACGAACCATGAGATCATTGCCCAAGCTGAAGTCAAAGGCTTTACTGACTAAGCCATTCAGGTGCCCCTTGAGTGGAAGTATTCTTACCTGGAGGTGGTGGAAGTGATGCTGGACATCCTGTGTGAAAACAGGCATCTCATGTTAGCTTCTAAAGTTATTGAAATTGTTTCGGGGTAAAATAGTTATCTAATAACTGAAAATAATTGGCTACATTGCTAGTCTTACAGACTTATTTCTGTCTACCTTCCTGTGGGGAATAAGCTTAGGAATTCCCTGAGCCTGCACTGATGGGTTAACAAGGCGTAAAGAATTACAAAGCCATAGGATGCTAGCTCACACCCAAGTTTGGGTAAACAAGATTAGGTAAATGGGTATAGAGAGGGCAGGGCAGAGGCCCCAATATAGAACAAAGGTATATGAGGTAAATAAGATTAGGTATTCAGGGCGGAAACACCCCCAATTTAGTACTATAGCAGAAAGCTGCTTTCACAGGAAGGAAGGAACAAATTAGGTAAACAGGTAAATAGGGCAAAGGGGAAGTTGCCCAGAGCGGAACTAATTAACAAAAGAAAGGTTGACTCTGAGGTTGAGTGCTCTGTCTTTCTTGTCCCCTAGACCAGTTTAGTTAAACAGAGGTGGTGCCTCACCTCTGCTGTAAACAACCTTCTGCCTGACCTCCTGGCACCAGGATTTTGTTTTGTATTAACCCAAACCCCTAACCCCGCATATTTTCAAAACCCCCTTTCCCTCATGTCCATGAGTTAATGTTGACAGTTTCATTATCCCTTTGTGCATGTCCATCACCATGTTTGTAAGCCTTCCGATCCTAATGAAAATAGATCAAGGACCCTTAATTGGGGCTCTTGTCTCCCGGACATTAGTCATCTCCCACATTTTAATCCTGTGTCCCATTTTCTTGCTAGACAAGAAAGAACTCAAGACCCAGAGTCTATGACACTTTCCTTTTCTGCTCCTCATGGCATTTCAAATTCCACCTTAGAGAAAAATCCCTTTGGACTTCAAATTTGAATGGGAGGGAATATGGGAGCCTAAAGGAGAAATGAGAAAATATCAAGGTAAACTACTCCTTGATTATCTTTGGCAAACACCTCCTATTAAAAGGACAGTAAATGTGCATTCAGAAAGGAAAAGGATAATTCAGGTATAGGAAAAGGTGTTATTAGTAATCTAGTTTTAATCCTTTAAGAACTTTTATCCTCTTTTTAACTTCCTGAAATATTTCAATCTTATTCCATCTCCACCTGCACCAGATGGCGTAAGCTGGCCATATGTTTCTTTTTAAGTCTTCACATATCACATATTTTGGTCAACCCAACAATTCACTCAAAAAGTTCAAATTGTATTTCCAAACTTCTGAAAAATCAAATTAATATTTTAATTCTACCCACCAAGCAAGAGGCCAGCCTAGAATATTTGAAAGAACTTAAAATTGTTACATGTTGAGGTAAAGGGGCCACAACAACCAATAGGGGCAGAAGAAACAGAAAGGAAATTAGTTAAAGATGTGGGAGCTTGGGGATCAAATGTCTCTTTTAACTGAGGGAGGCTAAACTAATCCCCAGTTATAAATGCTTAACAGATTAGCAGAAAACAGCAACCAGAGAAAGAAATGTCCTATTAGAGACAAATACAGCAGAAAATCTTCCCTGATCAGAATTCCAAGGGTTCATTGAAGACATTTGTAAGAGGAGCCATAAAGAAAAATCTCCTAATCTCCACATTGCTGTCAGAGTCAATTCTCTAAAACATCTTTCTGATCATCTCATTCTCTTGACAAAATCCTTAAGGGGATCCCATTTAGTATATGGATAAAGTCTCATTTAAATTTAGAAATAAGGTTTTTCTTGAACTTGCTTCTACTTTCCAATCTCATTTATCCCCTGAACCTCATACATTCATGACCGATACCCGGCTGATTCCTGAACTCATTCATGATATCACATGTCTCTGTCTTCTCATGGCTGGTTGGCAGGAATTCCCTCTTCACCCCAGCCAATATTAAACTCAGTCATCTCCTTTCTGATGCCTTCACTCAACATTACCAACTAATAAGCAGAAATTAATATTCTATTCTCACTATACAACTGGGACCACAATGATTATACATGTTTGGGAGCTAGCTTTAAATATACTGTAATGATAGTATCTGTGCCCATCATAATCTACCTACAAATACACAAAAGTAATAAAACAGCAATGACTTTATTTTATTGATATTTTTGCTATTAGCTTCTGCTACAAGTCTAGCATATATAAAGAAATATTAGATAAGTAAAGAAATTGGGATTTGCCCCATACTGACCTGTTTTATTTTCAGTTTCTTGGTCTCTTGTTGTGACTAGAGTGGTTTCTAAAGAGAAATAAACTAATGGTATTGTCATTTTATTTATTAGGATAACACGTATGCATATCAAGTCTCTCTCTCTGTGTATATGCACAAATGACAGTACAAAGTCATGCTCAAAGGAAGCTTTGTGTGAAACAAACAAGTCATTCCAGCACAGTTGGGTCATTTCATTTTACCTGGGTAGGATACTTTGGGTCTTGTTGTGATTTTAGTTGACATGGAGGTGGAGCCTGCAAAAGGAAATACAAAAAAATGTCAAGAATAGCACATTTCATAATCCCATTCCCAGAGATTTCAAGCTCCATAATTAAGTCTTCAGATGAGGAATTTTGGTGAAAGCCTAAACAATACTGATCATTGAGGAATTTGTACTGCCAGCAGTACAAATTTTTCCTATTTGTACCTGTTTGCTATTAGGTACAAATTTTTGCTATTTGTACCTGTTTGCTATTTGTACCTGCTATTAGTACCTGTTTGCATTCTAGTTCCAGAGGTTTCCTTGACTCCAATGGAAGCAGTGGCTGCTAAGGGAGTTACAAAAGCAGTAAGTATAGGGGACTGGAGAAGCTAGACTTTGTCTTCAGATAAGCTGGTCTGTCTTCTGAGATGTCACCAAGAAAAGTTCATTTATTATTATTTTACTTACCTGTGGTAGAATTTCCAGGAGCAGTGGTTGTTTCAAATACTTCCCTGGAGGTACCTAAAATAAAGACAGGAAGAGCAATGAACTTTTTCTTGTCTCAGAAGAAAATGTCCTAAGACATGTCTACATGAGACAAGAGTTTTGAGCACCTAGCATGTACCAATGCATCTACTAATGCTAGGACATCCTCCTGCAATTGAAACATAAGAGGCCCCTATCTTAGAAACTCCTTGATCACAGAAATGAATTGAATATTTTCCCATGACCCAGGTAAATTTCACACTTATAGGTCTCCTTCTCTAAATGATACAAATTTTTTTCACATCTAATTCTTTTACTTCCTATAACTTTGTTTCCTGGTTCTCTTCTATTAGTTTTTGGGACAGTGAAGTTATGAGAGTAAAAAAAAAAAATGAGAAAACATCTGTGTTGATCAAGATGGCCTAAACATTTCCCTCAGCTTGACTAAATTTATAGACGTATCTTCCTGATTAAAGGGCCCTGGACTCTCTTTTCTTAGAGCATTTACTTTAGAAAACTTGTGGCTATAAATTCTTTCTCTGTCCTCTTGAGATACAAATCTTTCCCTAGTCTCTGGACAGTTTTACAACCCAAGAATGTCTTCCCCAAAGACCTTGGAGCCACCTCTTTGAAATATAATCACTGAGAATAACAGTAACCCTATCTCTTTGTCTCTGTGGGAAGTTGGAGCCTAACTTTATTCTATAAGCACCAATTAGCAAACTTAGGTGGCTTAATCGTATAGACCAGCCTCCCCTCCAGTACTTTTCCCACTAGCTCACCCCAGCCCTTAAAATATCCCCTGGATTTTATTTCAGAAAAGAGGAGGTAAAACTTCACTGCTATTGCAATGAGCTTTACAATAATTACAATAATCTTAAATAAAGTCTTCATTGCCATTTAAATTCCATCTGGTGCAATTTTTCTTTCCGAGTTCAAGTCTGGCATTCATTCATAGAGATAAATATTGGTTATCTGAAACACTTAGGTGTGAAAGAGAAGAATGTCAAGGATATAAACTTCATTTGAAGTCATTTCCATTACCTTGGGTGGGACTTTCTGGGACACCAGTAATTCTACTTGATGCCACACTAGTACCTACGAAGGAAAATGAAAAACATTTCATATCAGACACACCTCCTATGGCCATCCCCAAAAATTAAGTGAGAAGAGAAAGTAAGCCGGGTGAAAGTCTGGGTCAATACTGCATCCAGCCCATAGATTCCCCTTGTGAATTACAAAACACACCCTTTTTGGGCAGATGTGGCCTCATAGATTTATGCCTTTTTAGAGGGATGTTGGCTGGATTTCAGCATCTATTCCTCCTTTTAGCATTGTGTCCTGTGTACCTACCTATACAAACTTACCTGGGTGCTCTGGTCTGAGTCCAGAAACTCAGAGCAAGAAGATAACAATGGCTGAAAAAAGTACATTCCTAATGAGATTCTGCCCCATTTCCTGGCCCTTTATTTTTACTCTCAATATTCCCCTACACCGAAGTGAAGCTTTAGGAGTCTTTAATGAGAATTCAATAGATTTGAATCACTGACTCTTACTTATTTACATTCCAACTCAAGTGGTAGCCCCTAAGAGAGGCAAACAAGAATGAGGTCAGGACTGCTCTGTTGATGTTGCAACAGTTAATTCTAGAGAAAGGATATTTTTTTTTTAACTTAGATACTCTGCCACTTACTAAATATTTACTAACCTGTATTGGAGCTTCCAGGAATAACTGTTGTGCCAGAGGCTACCCCAGTGGTACCTGCAATAAGAAGGAAGGATGAGCCTCAAAAACCCTTTCTCACCCTAAGAAAAGTGTAATATTGGCAAGTGCTCCTATTTCTCTGAAGCAACAGAAAACAATTTAAAACAATTTTTCTTGTATCATGTGTTAAACCTGACATGTTTTCCAATGCACTTTCTCATGAATGAAATGTTCAAAGAAAATATGAGGAAAAGCTACAATCGTGTCAAAAATCTTATTTCTCTATATCCAGAATCATCTAGAATCTTATCAGTAAAGGAGAGAATGTCTGTCTTATATTCACATGATTTACTTCCAGTGACTTAACTCTTTGACTCTCCAGTGGAAGAAAACCCCAGAAAAACAACTGCATCTATACATATCTTGGCTGGTGGTGACTTTCACTAATTCTGGAGTATTGCCTGGCAAAACAAAGGGGGTAAAGTTTCTTTAAAAAAGGTGTGTCTAGAGAATTACATCTATGGTTATGTTTCCTAGGAAAACTCAGGGAACTAACCTAATTTGACCCTATGAGCTATTATTAAAGGAAAAGGAACCACTTCCAGTGATGTTCATTTTCATTCACAATCTGTGTATAGTGAACTCAAATGAAAAAAAACCATGGGGAATCCAAAATCCAGTAAAATTCACCTGATGAAATTCTTGCTTCCATAGTTCCAACACCTTCTTTAAAAGTTGTGGTTTCTGTAAGAGCAAAGAAGAAAAAATTGAGAAGATTAAGAATTTGAAAATACGAGAATATATGGCAGTGTGCAATTTTGTCCATAGGCCCTTAAAGGGGAATTCCTTTTATTTCCTGATTTACCTGCTTGGAAACTTCCAGGTGATGATATATTTACAGAGCCTGTCCCAGTGGTAGCTGGGATGTGAGAGAGAAGAAAGAGACAGTAATGTGAGCACTGTCTTTCTTATTGGATGGGGATGATCATTTAGGAAAAATTCATGTGTTTCTGTGAAACAACATATTCCTTCTCCAGGATTCCTTGCCCCCAAAAGTAAAATAAACATTTTTTCTTGCTCTGTTTTATCCCCTATGGTAAACTCCATTCTTCTATGATCCCTGTTTTCTGGAATTAGTATCATGGAGATAGGTGCCTTCCCCATTTCGCCTTTTTCACTTCCCCATGCTTACCTATTTTTCTTCCAGTAGACTGGCTCCCTGGAATTAGGTTGGTGACTCCTGAAGCTTAAAAGATGAAAAGAATTAAGAATCTTGACATTTTAATTATTTCAATACAGTTCTCCCTTCCTATTTCAAAGTTTTATATCTATTAGGTCAGGCCCTCTGAAAAATGAATCTTACTAAAAATTACACATGTTGTCTGAAAATTCTGTTTGCTCCTGTTTGATCTGGGATTCTGAATCCCCAGATTAGAAGCAGAACAGTCTCCTGAGTCACATCCCAGGACTCCAGCACTCTGTCTTATAGACTTGACTTAATCCATACTGGCTGAGCCCAAACTATCCCCTTTTCCAGGCTCCTCTGCCTTCACAAAGCCCCTTTTTTGTAACACCTTTTAAATTTACTTCGAATATGTGTTTTTGTTTTAACTTTTTAAATTTGAGTATAGTTGACTCAGTTTCATTAGTCTCATGTGTACAACAGGGATTCAACATCATGCTGTGCTCACCACCAGTGTTGCTACGATCCATCACTATACAACACTGTCACGATACCATTAACTATATTCCATATGCCGTCCCTTTTATCCTCATGACATATTCACTCCATAGCCGGAAGCTTGTTATCTCTCACTCCCCTTCCCGCATCTTTGCCCACCCTTTGAAGCCAAGGTATCATGTTTTAGCTTCTTGGTCTTCTGACTATGTGTGTTTACCCTAAATAAACTCACCAGCATCCACCACTTAAATATCATTTGTAAGCAATCGGCTGACAAATGTGCATCTTCAATGTAGGCCTCTCTTCTGTACTCTAGTTGCACTTAACAGTTCTCCTGAGCATACTACTGAATACCTCAGAGCATTTATTTTATTTTGTTTAATTTTATTTACTTGTTTGTTTGTTTATTTAAATATGGAATGCTTCTTGAATTCGCGTGTCATTCTTGCGCAAGGGCCATGCTAATCTTCTCTGTATCGTTCCAATTTTAGTATATGTGCTGCTGACGCGAACACCTCAGAGCATTTTAAATTCAAACTGCCCAAATTTGTCCTCACTATATCTTCTATCAGTTATCAATTTTTTTTCCTCCTCCAGTATATTCCCAAATTTGGGGATGGCATTTCCATCCGTCTACCTAAGCATCCAAACTATGAGCTAGATTCACCCAAAACATCCTTCTCTCCTTCACCTCTCCATCACATCATAATAAATGCCAACTTGCCAACATATTGCACATTCTTTGTGACCTCCATTTTCCGACATGATTGCCTCTGTAATCTCTCTGTAATCATGTCTTACCTCCAACAGTCTCAAACTGGATGACATACCTCCAACACTTGCTTTCTTACTCCCCTTTAAATCATGCCTAACTTATGCCTAGTTAATCTTCCAAAAAAGTAAATCTATGCATGACAGTCAATCTATCCAAAAACCTTTCAATTTCTCCTTATTGTCAATGGAATCACAATTTAATTTTTTTCATAACTGAATCCTATAATATTATGGAATACAAAACTGATGGGTGATCTCCTTTTTTTCCCCCTTTTCAGGACATTTCTGTCACAACTTTGACAACCAGAAATTTTGACAAACCTCCCAACATCTGCTCTTGCGATGGTTTCCCAGTATCTGAGTTGTATTCCACAAGTTTGGATTATTATAATTTCTTATTTTATACTCCCATGCTTTTTAATAAATGTTTCTTTCCTTGATCATTTTCATTGAGTAGACAAAAAATATTAATGTGAGATTTTAAAAAATGCCCTAAATTTATTTTAGTGATCTTAATTTACTTGGGTTGGAAACTTTTGAGTAACCTGTGATTTCACCTATGACCATAGTACCTATAAAGACAAGTAGGAAAATATTTTACCAAAAAGACTCCTGTTTTCATTAAGAAATGTACCACTAAGAAACTACGTCCTAATAAATGTGCATATGATGAAGTCTGTAGTCCAGGAGATTCTAGTACATTAAGATCACAACCCCAATTATCTCATAAGTCTTCAAATTAAAAGTTTTATCATCTCCTGTCACTACCAATATCCTATGAGTAATCAGTGAAATCTCAACAATTCTGCAATGCCATGACTGACCTGTTTGAATTACATGCCCAGTGGTGTCACGGCTTAGTCCCAGAGTTGTAGCCCCTGTGAATAAACAAAAATTTAAGGTGATTTTAAACAATTTTGAAATCTGGAAAAAAGTTGTATGTTATGAAAGTAGAAGACACACTCTCAAAGAAGATGGCTTTTGACTGAGATACTAATAAAGAGTATTAGTCTCTTTGTAACTTTGACTAACTCATGTTGGCATTTCCAGAAATAAGTGTGGTGAAAGACAATCCTGGCGGAATTTGGAATGGACATGAAAATGAGATTTAAAAGAATGAGAAAGATACTGTGAAATTGAGAGAGAAAGAGAGAGAGAGAGAGAGAGAGACCATAGTAATACTTTTTATGCCCTTAAAATATCATGGACAAGATAAATTCACATGTTTCTAATAAGCAATAAAGGGGCTTCATTATGCACAGACAAGCAAACACCATGCTCTCCCACAGACTCTTTCATTTCTCCAAACCAATATATGGTAAAGTTTCATTCTGGAGCCCTTTGTTCTCTGTGGTTTAATGCTTTTTGTAATAGCGTTTTTCCTCTGCTCATTTGTTTCCCCTCCTGTGACTTGGCTTCCTGATGCTTCAGTGGGGATTCAGGTGTGTGAAGGAGCATGTAAATTTTTTTTAATTTGTTGAGACCTTAGTTATGAGGAAAACCTGAGAAGAAAGGGTTTTATGTGCAAGATAAGTCTAAGACTGATGAATTAAATCCTACTAACCAGGACTAGAATTTTCTGGACCCCTGGAAACTTCAGCTGACTCTGAAGCAGTATCTGCTAAGGCAAGATGGATAAAGAATTGAGAGTAATATATCATTCTTAGCTTCATAAAATATAAAAGGCTGGTGTATAGAGAAAATCAATCTGAAGAACAAAGTCCCACGTCTGATTGACCTAACATATGGTCTCTTCAAATGGAATACAAAACCCTATCTTAGCTGGTCTGCTCACTCATTCATCATCTAACACAAACTTAAACATAAAACTGTTGAGAACACAAAAGGTTGAAAGCAAACCACTCACTAGTGGCCATTCCAAATACAGTGGTAGCTTCAAATTCTGTAGAAGTTGTAGCCTCTGAGAGGAAATAGGAGAAAGCAATATGAAATGCAGAAATGTGGCTAAAGTTCATAGAAGCAGGTTTCCTCAACTTTTTCACAACTTACTTGTGTTGGAACTCCCAAGTGCGATGGTTGTACCTGTGGTTATCCCAGTGGTAACTGAGAGCACAAAAGGAGATAATCAATGTATTAATTCCTTTTTACTTAAAATTAGGATTTAGTTTAGAAGACATTGATGGGTTCCTCTAATCAACTAAAAGGTTTAGATCAGGAACTTGTCTTAAGTGATATATCAATAATGGTTTCTATTATACCATTTTATTACAAGTCTACAAAATATAAGACAATTCACATGGGATAAAGAGTTAACATCCTGACAATTTGTACTCAAAGAGAGATTAAGGTAAGGTAGAATAGAATTCCCTCTAAGTTCATTACAGTCACTGTGATTGACTAAGACATAGAGAAAAATATTATTTGACTGCTCATACTCATTTATTTTAATTCCACCCTTGGTGTTTCCACCACCTCCAAAAGAAGTTGTGGTCCCTAAGTGAAAGGAAGAAAGGAGAAGGAAAGTAAATTCAGAAGGATCATATAAATGAGAAATGGTGGTTTCCCAGGGAATGGTAGGGAAAGTGTGTGATTGGGAGGAGATGTTGAAGCAGGAGGCGGGGGAGTGAGTTTTCCATTACTGAAGCTCGTCACATTCCCTGTTAGGTTATTGATTTACCTGTGTTGGAACTTCCAGATGCTGTTGTGCCAGTGATTACACCTGTAGTGCCTGCAGTAGAAAAGAGAAAGACAGAATCCAAATGGTGATGCATTTACCTTTCTGAGAAGAGCATGGCCAACCAGACTGTCTGTGACTGGAAAGTAGCAGATCTTTTTTGAGCTATCCTGTCAAGATGAAGTTCATTCTCTATTTTTAAATTCAGGGCCACAATAAACATGTTGGCTTACGGTCCAACTTTGATGACTAGCTTCCCTAGGATTAAATATCAGGAGTCTCCAGGCTTTTCCAAAGCTTACCTGTTTTACTTCCAGGGCTTGGTGTCTCAGATGCACCAGCGGTAGCTCCTGATGACAAGAATAGAAACAATATTTGTGTAAATGTATTTATTTGTATTCAATGAAATAACATCTGAAATCCAATTTGCTACACATAAACTTCCAGTTATTTCTGTCATCTTTGCTTCCCTAAATAGAACTACATGGACATACTGCTTCCAACTGATACTGGGGTAATATCTTCAATATCAAAAAGGGACCTTTCTGAACTCCCCTTATGGTAATAAGAATTACCATATAAGGTTTGCCCCCAGAAGAAATGAAATCATTTTCATAAATATAAACTTCCTCTAACAAATGTCCCCAAGAAAAGGCAAAGACAGAATAAATCATCAGGAACTCAAGAATTGCCAAATCCTGGGGCACCCGGGTGGTTCAGTGGGTTAAGCGTCTGGCTCTTGATTTTGGCTCAGGTTCTGATATCAAGGTAGTGAGATTGAGCCCCGTGTTGGGCTCAACATGGAGCATGGAGCTTGCCTGGGATTCTCTCCTCCCTCCCTTCTCTCTCTCTCTCTGACCCTCCCCCACTCATGCCCATGCTTTCTCACTCACACTCTCTCTCTGTCTCAAAATAAATAAATATATTTTTAAAAAGAAGTTACCAATTCCACTTTCACTGGTTATACTTCCTTGTAATGGAAGTTGTAGCTTCTGACAGTGAAAAGAAAGTAGTGATGGCTAATGTAAAGTCATAAAAAAGAATCACATGTTATTCCTCCAGAGCTAGTCCCAAGAAAGAAATTATAGCACATCCTTCCTCGTTGGCTTACCTGTGTTGGAAATTCTGGGTGAGATGGTACTTTCTGGGGTCACTCCAATAGTACCTGAAAGCACAATAGAATGATATGATCATGTGAACTTTACTCCTATAAGAAAAGCATATTATAGAAAAGGGTGGGGAAGCTCACAACTTCTTTATTATGCAAAAAAGATTATTTTTGGCAATAGCTTGTTTCAGAGTTGTTTTGTGCACTTTCTAATGTTTCATTCCCAAAATAGTGGTGGGAGAGCACAATGTGGGATAGTGGTGGAGAGTCTCAAGACAAAGGTATTTTTCCTTTATTTACCTGTTTGAATGCCAGGGACTTGGCTACTGGATCCCCCTAGAAGAAGAAACAACAGGATTGATCACCAATTAAATTTACGTTTGGGTGAAGTACTGATGTTATAGAAATTTTAATGTTCTAGAAATGTTTAGACATGTGACAAAGAAATCTAGTGATATAATGTAGTAGTAATATAGTATCATGATTAAGAGGTTAGACTTCTGAACCAGACTGCCTGAGTTGAAGCCTGTTTGTTTGCTGTATGACGTTGGGCAAGTTGATTCATATCTCTAAGCCATGTTTCCTCATCTGTGAAAATGATTGTACCTCAGTTTGGGGTAAGGTTTAAAATAATAGCAAGAAGGGTGTAGGATAATGCCTGGCACATACTTAGAGCTTGAAACTGTTAATTGTTATTGCTGCGCTTGTATGTGAAAAGTGGCAAGGTTAGGAAGCTTATGAACTCACCTGTATTAATTTCAACTCCTGTGCTTCCACTGCCTCCAGGGAGTGTTGTAGCTTCTAAGACAGAGGAAAGGTAGAAAAAATGTGAGGTGAAGAGGATTTAATGTTTTTTTTAAATATAATTTATTGTCAAATTAGCTTATATAAAACACCCAGTGCTTATCCCAACAAGTGCCCTTCTCAATGCCCATCACCCACTTTCCCCTCTCCCCCACCCTCCATCATCCCTCAGTTCTCTGTATTTAAGAGTCTCTTATGGTTTGCCTCCCTCCCTCTCTATTTGTAACTGTTTTTTTCCCCTTCCCTTCCCCCATGGTCTTCTGTTAAGTTTCTCAAGATCCACATATGAGTGAAAACATATGTTTTCTGTCTTTCTCTGACTGACTTATTTTGAGGATTTAGTGTTCTGAGGCAAGTTAATTATGTACTTTTCTGGGCCACTGTACCATGAGAGATACTTTACTACTAGAAGTTTTCCTGTGGAAGACTCTCTTCAGCTGGCTGGCTCACCTGTATTTGAACTCCCTGGTGCAAGTGTAGTGCCAGAAGATACCCTAGGGGTACCTACAGCAAGAAGGGTGGCTTTTCCCCTCATGGAGTTGGGGGTGGGAATTCTGCTTATCTTGTGGGCCTTTTCAACTGGTGATAAATTATTTCTGTTCTCTTATGCATAGTTTTATTCCCAAATCAAATGAAGATAGAAATTCCTCAACAGAGAAGTCCCCTTTTCTGAGATTTAATGGCAGAAAAACAAGGGTTATTCATATTCTGCCTCTTGTTCTTCTGATCCGCTTCCCACCGGAGCCACCTAATGTGCTTCCAGTTCCTTTATTTATGGATACTTCTGTAGTAGCTCCTATGAGAATGAAAATTTTTAAAACTTAAGCATGAAGATAGATAGTTACTGGGATAACCACTGCACATTTCAGTTACTTCTATGCTCAAAGAAGAACATAATGAATAGAGATAAATTTTCTGTGTTTGTTGTGGCCTTCTGTTTACCTGAAATAAAACGCTCTGCCACTATCTTTCCATCAGCTAATATCATGGTGATACTTAAGATGACAAATAGAAAAAGAAAACTCCCTAGACAATTATCACTTTCACTCCCATATTCAGGGAGGCTGGACCATGAAAATGAAGATATTTCAAAAATCTGCCCCAACTGATTCAAAATCAAGTAAAAAAGGAAAACACTGTTGATCTTAGATGTAAGTTCCTTAAAAGCCCCTCCTCAAGAAATTATCCTACTAAGAAACAAAAAAGTAATTTATAATCAACCAAAGTCCCCCCTGCCACACAAACACACCTACACCCACACACACTAATTTCCATCTGTTTCCTAACAGACTCTAGTAGTAGTATGGCTTCTAGAAGAAAAAAAGAAGAAACAGATAAAGGTTGAGTATTTAGGAAGAAAAGAAAATATGGTGTGGTGCTCTTACATGAGAAGATCCATGTGAAAGACATTTTTTCACCTTATTTTTAAGAAAGATGCTTTCTTCCCCACTTGTTAACCTACCAGTATGGGAACTTCCAGGTGCAACAGTTGTACTTGAGGCCACACCAATGGTACCTGAAATAAGAATGTCATGGGATCATCACAGAGAATGTTCTGCATTGAGGCAATCTGAGTATAAAGTAAGTGTATATTTCCAGGGCTGTATCTTCAGTTATATTACACATGGACAACTCCAGGAAGGACCATTCATAGAGACTATTTTGTCCATATGGAAGCTCTATGAGCATGCCTTTCTGCTCCTGGACTGAATCGTGTAATTTTTCCCATGTATCAATTATTTCATTCATTCAAAAATATTTATTGAGTCTGTTGAATACTAGAAATTCACCAATAAATAAAATAAATGAAGACTTTTTTTCCCTTAAGAAGTCTATCTTCTAGTAGGCTTACTTAGCAAATATTACACTATTTTCAACTGGGAACAGAAGAGTTTTTCACCATGTTTACCTGTTTTACTTTTAGCGACTTGATTGATACTCCAGAGGTAGTTCTTAATGGTTGGAAGTAGGAAAAATATTTTGTGTATGTTATCACTTTAATCAACCTCCGAGGCAACCAGTCATTAAGCAACTTAGACTTTAAAGTTCAAGATAAAAAGTCAAATGGGAGGCAAAAAATTTCTACTTTCATTTTAGTCATCTACTTGCCTGAGATAGAAGCTTTTGGGACAGTGTTGACTCCTGCCGATTCTGCAATAACATCAATCATGTCCAGTGGGTTAATCTTCCAGGAAACTACTACTACCACCACCCTATTCAGAAATCCACACCACATGGCCAGGCACTGGAAAAGGGTTGTCCAGAAACCAGCAGAGGAGTCTGAATCAATAGCACCATTGGCTGGGTGTGCGATGGAGGACCTGCCCTTCCTGTATAACAATCTTTCTGATCCAGAGGCAAACTCATGATTGTAATCAATGGCAATGCTAACATCTGGCACTCCTAATTCTCATTGATTTCATCACAGGGTCTCTGATGCTTTCTAAGGAAGCTTTGGCCTCTGGAAACAAAAAATTAGGAAAGTAGAAAGTATGTTTGGGGTGACATATTTCTGCTTGATGTTAGACAAGGAATGATTGTCTCTGAATACATTCACTTACCAACACTGGATCTTCCAGATTTAATAGTTGTGCCAGAGACTACTCCACTGGTACCTAGAATCGCAAAAGGGAAGGGATTGATATGTTATTTCCTTTACATTAAAAGAAAAGCTAAGAAGAAAAATGTTACAAGCTTCTTTTAATTCATAGAAGGCTTATTCTAGGGTTCCTCATATATCTTTTCACAAGAACATTTCTTTCCAAAAGAAAAAAAAAAAGCTGTTTCACATTATAATTCTCATTCTGAATATTGGTAAATATCAGGGAGATATTCACATTTTCTCATGCTTACATGTTTAAATGTCAGAGATCTGGCTACCTGGTATGGTAGTCTGGACTCCTGAGGAGGAGAAAAGAGATGGGGGTGGGGAGAGATATTCTGCCTTATATAAACTTAGGGATGATTAGGGTAAACCATTAACACACTGGAATTTTGAGGTTTAGATAAAGACTTCCATAGGTCAGAAATCATTCTGTGTTTATTTCAGCCAATTTAAATTACTAGAAGGAATTCACAAAAAAGGGAAAACTTTCTGGTTCTATTTGCAATACCAATGGAGAAATCCCATCATATCTTCAGACTTAGAGCAATGAAACTCAGTGCTGGAATTTATAGATTTTCAAAAAGATTTTTATCCCTACTATTAAACCTATTTTGACTCACTTGCAATACCCCTAAATTAAATGCAAAGTCTCCAAAGGAAACCTGAGACAGTCCTAAATCTGTTGACCCCCAAATCATGGGCTCTTCATGCTCACCTGTTTGGGCTCCAGTTCCAGTCATTTCTGTGGAAGTTGTGGGCTCTGAAGAAAGAAATAGGAGAATGATGAAATCTGGGAATTTGAAATATTGGGAAAATATATTGTGCTATTTCTTTATTATAACAGCCCTGAAAGCGAGATCATGACATCTGAGATTAAATAAGCGAAATTTCTTCCTTGTTAACCTATCTGTGTTAGAACTTCCAGATGTAATGGTTGTTCCAGACAATTCTCCAGTGGTACCTAAATTGCAAAAAGGTAAACAGAGTAGTAGAGCATTTCACACTCCCAGTTCATCTTAGAATCATTAATGTGGCCCTAAAGCACTGAAGCTCCTTCCTGAAGACTATGAATAAAATTGAAAATGAACAACTTCACAGCATTGTATTTCTCAGGTCAAACTGGGATGGATGTGTTGCTATGGATTTCCCTTTCACTATGTCTTAAAAAGAAGCAGGTCTTTAAATCACCCTTACCTGCCTCACTTCCAGGAACGTATCCACCTGTTGTGCCAGAGGTGCCTAAGGATGGGATTAAGCATGGTTTTAATTTTTATAAGTAGTAACCTTTGATGTAACTTGGAGCATTTTGATAATCAGTTGTCTTTATGAAGCTTTCTAGTGAAAAAGGATAGAAAATAAATAATAAGCATCATGTATATGAGAGAGATGATAGGAAGTGGCAAGCCCTGGGGAGAAGGTAAACTGGGTAAGGAGGATTAGGAGGATTGGGGGTTAGGATATATTCAATATGCACTCATACCTTTCTTCAGAAAAACAAAACAAATCAACAACAACAACAACAAAAAAAACACCTCTGTGAGTCAGAACATAGAGGACAGCCTAGGCTTGTAATTCCCAAGCTGAATAACTTGAATATACTCTCATTGGTATACTACAATATTGTTAGAGGAGGTCATTGAAAGGACATGAATGTCAATTGACCTATGAGCTGGACTCTGGAAATGAGAGTATGGGATGTATGTTCTGCCTACATTTCCACAGCTGGAGCCGTTTTCAAGGAAGCAGCCTTGAGAGGGAAATGTGTCATTGAGACCATCTGGATGGTATAGAGTGACTGAACCCACTTAAGATCTCCACATAAGCTTTTAAGATTCTGGTGGTGGGTGCAGAGATCTACTCATCTTGCGGCCACCCAGGACAAGGCTCGGAGGTAAGTTCCCTTATTACACCTGCCACCTACCAATCCAGAGTGGCCTGCTTCTTTCTTCCGTTCTCTTTGCTGTTTGTGTACAGGGCCAGGCTCAGACTTTACCTGGGAAACTCCCTAGTTTTGCAAACCAACAAATAGGGCCACAGGGAAAATGTAGGACCCTTTTTCACACTCCCTCCCATTTCCATGCTTAACCCAAACAGAGAAATAATGAGAGACTTAGGCCTCCACTGAAAAGCTCACTGCCTGGCAGTACTCCTTGGGTGATCTCGCTCCCTCCTGTGAAAGTTGTGGCTTCTAACAGAAGAAAAAGGAAAAAGAAAATGTAAAGGCTAGGGACACATGGGTGGTTCAGTCAGTTAAGCATCAGATTTGGCTCCGGTCATGATATGATTGGGAGTTCAAGCCCCACCTCGGGCTCTGTGCAGACAGCTCAGAGCCTGGAGCCTGCTTTGGATTCTGTGTCTCCCTCTCTCTGCTCCTCTCACACATGACCTCTTTCCCTCTCTCTCTCTCTCTCTCTCTCTCTCTCTCTCTCTCTCTCTGTATCACACACACACACACAAATAAATAAATAAACATTAAAAAAAAGTAAAGACTTGGCGTGTGCACAGGACATTCAGGTATAACACCTCCTAGGTATACATCCTGTGTATAACTGTCAGGTAATGGACCCCATAATGCCCTGATGAAGGCTCCTTAGAGCACAAAGAGGAAAAATTAAAGTGTCTGAACAGAACTTATTGATGTCAAATATTGAACAACTGCTAAATTTTTCACCAGTCTGCTAAATATGGAACATCCAAAGAGTTTTGATATATATTTTCTTATTCTTTTTAAAATTTTTTTTAATGTTTATTTATTTTTTAGAGAGCGACAGAGCATAAGTGGGGGTGGGGGTTGGTGGCAGAGAGAAGGAGACACAGAATCTGAAGCCAGCTCCAGGCTCTGAGCTGTCAGCACAGAGTCCGATACAAGGCTCAAACTCACGAACCGTGAGATCGTGACCTGAGCCGAAGTTAGATGCTTAACCCACTGAGCTACCCAGGCACCCCAAGAGCTTTGATATATTTCAGTCAGGACCTTTTACTGAAGTTATTAGAAAGTACCATTAGTGCCTTAACAGCACTCACCTGTGATGATCCTCATTCTTGTTCCACTTTCTCCCACAGAAGTTGTGGCTTCTGAGAGAAGAAAACAGGATAGAGTTGATTGGAAACTATTTAAGGACCACAGAAAGGAGCGTGTAGAGGAGACATCTAATTTGTGGGAGGACATGTGGAAGATTCCCTGTTGTCTTGTTGCCTCACCTGTAATAGAACTGCCAGGGGCAACAGTTGTACCAGGGGCTACCCCAGTGGTGCCTGAAACACAAAGGTCTGAAGTCATCACAGTGATTCATGTTTATCTCCTGAATACCTGTCTCTAGAAGGAAATCTCGATGTATCTCATATCAAGGGGCCCTTTCACTGCTTCCTGATGAAAGTGAGAATCATATACCTTTCCTGTGACCTATAGCATTAAGAAAGCAATCAAAATAATAATTTTTCCAAGTTGAGGCAACCTCCTCAAACATCCCATGATTTCAAAACAGAGAATAAGGTGGCTTTCTTCCAAGTGTTCACCTGTCACACTCCCAGTTGCTTGGCCTCCCGGTACTGCAGTGGTGCCTACCGTAAGACGAAACAAAAAAAAATGAATTTCCCAAGGAAAATACTGAGCATCAATACTGTTTCTTTGAATAAGAAAATCTTTATATAGGACAGGCCTATTTAGGAGTTCACATCATTTTCACTTCTTCCCAGGTGTATAATACTCCTCAGCTCCCCCTGACATCTTAATGATATATGAGCCATCACAGGAGAAACCTATCATACGGTTTACATCACCAGCACATCTTTAAAAAATAGCCACTGTGAGGCTAGATGCTGGTGTTAAGAGCTCTTCCATATATTAAATATGTGAAATCTAAGAAAATGCTGAAAAGAAATACAAACTACTCTGTAGGAGAGCACACCTCCCAACAGGTGACTTCAGGGAGAGCCATAATTCACACTAAACCCCAAACTGTAAGCTAATTATTCTAAATGCATCTGGATCCAGTTCCAGAAGTACCACTGCCTTCTGTTAAAGTTGTGGCCTCTGAGGGAAGAAAATGATGAACGATGAGGTCTGAGGATTTGGGATATTAGGGAAAGAATTATGTTGATATTTTTCAGAGCAGGTCTACTAACTATATTATGAGGTTAAATATGGAGATTTATTTCTTATTAACTTACCTGTGTGGGAACTTCCAGATATAATAGTTACCCCAGAGAATTCCTCTGTAAAACCTAAAAGAAGAAAAATAAAGGGGTCAACACAGCATTATCTCCCTGATCAATATGGCGTTGAACCACTGGAAGACCTTTCCTGAGGATCTTTGTTTCTGAAGGAAATGAATCATCAGTTACTTCCCACAATTTCTTTTCCTGACCCACCTACTAATCCTTGTTCTACTGGAGTTGCCTTTCCATACATCCCACTGAAAGCAGAAGGAGACCTTATGTCACCCTCCCAGTTTCTCTTCCAGCCCCTGGACTCCCAGGAGTGAGAGGTGACTAAAAGAATCAAAAGCCACGCCTGGGTGGCTCAGTTGGTTAAGCGTCCGACTTCAGCCCGGGTCACGATCTCGCGGTCCATGAGTTCGAGCCCTGCGTTGGGCTCTGGGCTGATGGCTCAGAGCCTGGAGCCTGCTTCCGATTCTGTCTCCCTCTCTCTCTGCCCCTCCCCCGTTCATGCTCTGTCTCTCTCTGTCTCAAAAATAAATAAACGTTAAAAAAAATTAAAAAAAAAAAAAAGAATCAAAAGGCAGATGATCAATTATTTGAGGTGTTTGGGTAGTCAGATGTTTAAAATAGCACTCCTTAACTCTAATACTCTCATATGATGAGTTTATTTAGTCCATTATACCTGGCTTGGAACTCTGTGAACTTCTACTAGCTCCAAGTGAAATCATGGTGGTACCTATTAAAGCAAATAGAGTGAAGCTTTAAAGTAAGTATACATTTTATCATTACTCTAGTATTTATAGACATCTCTTATGTGCAATATTGTTTTTGGCCCTTGAATGTATCAGTGAGCAGGATATTCAAAGATCCCTCCCTTGATGCAGCTTATATTCTAGCAACTGGAAACCATCAGTGAACAATCAACAGGACAAATAACACAGTGTGACAGATACTAGGAAGTGGTATGGGAAAACAGCAAACTATGTAAAAGCTCTGGGGCTTTGGAAGGCAGGGGCTGACCAGCATGTTGCCTTCATCTCTGCTATCCAAAGACTAGCTCTGCAGCACTGGGCATCTGGAAATCCATATGGAGATATCTTGAGGCTATGGAATTTCTAAGCAGGCCCAGGTGTGTGACTCTTGGCATGTTATGTTTCCCAGATGAAATGCAAGGCCCTTTCCCAGGTCAGGTGTTCACTGTAGCCACACAAACAGATTTGATAAAACCCCCAAAGCCTCACACTAAAACAGCTCACTTCCTAGAAGTTCTGTTTGGGTGGTCCCACTTCCTCCTGTGGAATTCATGGCCTCTGATAGGGAAAAGGAAGGAAGGAAGGAGTAAAGACTAGGGTGTGGGAAAGTACGCACTGTGCTGTTGTCAGAATCTATCATCCAATGGCCCAATTTTGCATGTATTTTCAGACTTACCTGTACTGTAATTTCCAGGTTCCACAGTTTTCTCAGGGACTATACCAGTAGTACCTAAAACAAAAAAAGGGGCAGCAGTCACTCAGTTCAATTGCTTGTCCACTATGGGATTTAAATAGGAATCTAAAGTTTCCATATAGCAGTAAACTATAACCCTGAGACTTTGAATTCCAAGAACTAATTCATATATACCCCGTATAATATTTCTTTCTACAATAATTTTACTGAGAAAGTTCTCGACTATCATGTCCCTTTCTTTGGGAGGAGAGATAGGAAGTTTCCCTCCACATTACCTATCCATCTGTCATTAGTTTGACTTCATGATGGTGTACTGAAGGTTCTTGCAAGCTCAGGAGATAAGGAGGCAATGTAATGACTGTCCTGTCCTTTTTTCTGAATTTGCTTAATATAACATATATAAATAGTGTAGATTTTTTTCAGAAGACTGTTTTTTATATCAATTCTTAGCATTTTATTTTTTTAATATGAAATTTATTGTCAAATTGGTTTCCATACAACACCCGGTGCTCATCCCAACAGGTGCCCTCCTCAATACTCATCACCCACCCTGTCCTCCCTCCCACTCCCCATCAACCCTCAGATTATTCTCAGTTTTTAAGAGTCTCTTACGGTTTGGCTCTCTCCCTCTCTAACTTTTCTTTTCCTTTCCCTACCCCATGGTCTTCTGTTAAGTTTCTCAGGATCCACATAAGAGTGAAAACATATGGTATCTGTCTTTCTCTGTATGACTTATTTCACTTAGCATAACACTCTCCAGTTCCATCCACATTGCTACAAATGGCCATATTTCATTCTTTCTCATTGCCAAGTAGTATTCCAATGTGTATATAAACCACAATTTCTTTATTCATTCATCAGTGGGTGCTCAGAAGACTGTTTTAAGAAGTTATTATGAAGTGTAGGTATTAGATTAGCAGCACTCACCTGTGGCTATTCCAACTCTGGTTGTTTCATTTTCTCCTAGGAAAGTTGTGGCCTCTGATGGAGAGGAGGAAAGAGTTAATTGGAGAATATTTAGGGTCATGGAAAAGATAGCTGGTACTCCTGCAAAGACGAATACCAGAGGAAACATCTAACTTATGGGAGGACATGTGGAAAGTTCCCTACCATCTTGTTGACTCACCTGTGTTAGAATTTCCAGGGACAACAGTTATGCCAGGGGCTACCCTAGTGGTGCCTGAAACAAAGGAACAGCAGTGCTCATGTTTCTTTCCTAAAAACATGCCTCTAAAAGTAACCCAAGTATATCTTCTTTATAGCTAACTGGCTCACTCTCTGGCCCTTCTCTGATGATGAGCCCTATGTATTTTCTTTTCACCATTTTATTACCAAAGCCAGAGTCACAATGTTGTCAACCTAAGATAACTTTTCCAGAATTCTATGTCTCGTCACGCTCACCTGTTTTACTCTCAGTGACTTGACTTGCTGATGCTACAGTGGTACCTGCTGTGGAGTGGCAACAGAAGGTATGAGTGTGCTCAGAACCCCAGACATTGGGAAAATATCTCACTCTTCATTGCTTTCTTGTGAAAAGCAAACATCTATCTATATAGGGCAGACATGTCTCCAGGGTCCATGTAGCTCTTCTCCATTTCTCCACAATAGAAAGTTTTCTTACCTTTCCCTCTTCAAATGCTTATAAGGTTTATAATTCCACAGGAAATAATTCTCAGAATAATTAGTACAATCATCCCATCTTCAGGGATTACAGCTAAGATGGTGGACTCTGTTATTAGTAGCTTTTCAGGAAAAAATAGTTCAAAACTGAAAAAGAATTAGTTGGCCAAATGTGCAATATTAATAAGGTAAATATGGACTGCTCCCCAGAAACCCTCTCTCTCTCTAGGCTCTCCTACAAATGCCATAATTAGTGGTAACAAGAAGACAGGAACTGGTCCCTCTCACCTGTTCTGAATCCACCTCCACTGGTGCCAACACTTTCTGTGGAAGTTGTGACCTCTTGAGGGAGGAAATGGAACAGTAAGTTCTGGGTGTTTGGGTGGGTGGAAAGAGATATTTTGTATTATTTAATCACCACAATCCTACAAAAAACTTCATGTCCAGAGTGTCCAAACAGATGGCTTTCTTATTATTTCAACTTTAACCTGTCTTGGGAATGCCTGTTTTAACAGATTTCTCTGGTGGTAGGCACTGAGTGGCTCACTGAGTGATACATGTTGAATGGTCCTTAATCAACAAAGGGAGAATCTAATGGATCAAGTGGATAAGTATTGAAATCAAACACTTCATCAGATAAGGACC
Source organism: Panthera uncia (assembly GCF_023721935.1). Classification (NCBI taxonomy): domain Eukaryota; kingdom Metazoa; phylum Chordata; class Mammalia; order Carnivora; family Felidae; genus Panthera; species Panthera uncia. The sequence continues at coordinate 66,236,556 of NC_064809.1, read as the reverse complement.
TCAAAGGAATTTTATATCAGTGAATGAAATAAGACAAAAAAGCCTGTCTTCAAGGAGCTAACATTTGAACGTATGTACTGAAAGAATGTAAATGAGAGCAATTGAGAAAAAGTGAGATGTTCTAAAGATTAAACTTCTTTTAAAACTGTTAAGTCTAAAAAGAGATACCAGGATGCAATAAAAGCTAAAAATTTTCATGGAAAGGATAGGTGATAAATAACACTAATAAGCTGAGAAAAAAAGCTGCCTTTTTTTAATAAGGGGCATATTTCAGAGTTATTTTCATTTATTTGATTGATTTTGCACATTTGTACACAACTGGTGTAGAATTTAACTATTATGTAAGGGAATCAATATGACTTTGTTATGATTTAAGAAGGCATAAGAATAGAAAAATCAAAAGCCCTATGCTACCAGAATCTAATTTGAAGTTCATGTTTTATTAATCTGATAAAATTGAGATTTCTATTATATTCTCTAGTCTAGTTACTGCAATACCAATTTTTTTCCAAATGCACATTTACAATTTCATATTTTCTCACCTGTTACTGCAAGCTATTTTGACATCACTAAAACTTAAAAACAAACTATATTTATAAATGCACATTTTAAATTTTTCATGAAAAGATTAATTTATATTAGATTATAATTTGGGAAGAATATCACAGTCTCTTATATATTTTTCAGTGTCCAAATGGAAAACATAAAAATGCTGAAGCCACATCCTACAGAGCATATTTTTGTCATTTTAATGTTGACTTACCTACAATTAATACTGGTGGAATTCTCTTATCTGAGCCTAAAAAAGGAAAGATTAAATTCATGTTTCCATTAAAGAATATACTTGAATTCCATTTTTAAAAATCCCTTTGGTGCTTCAACTGCCATCATATATAATTTTTTTTTATTAAAAAACAGAGGTATGGTATTTTCATAGAGGCTGATCTTAGAAATTGAAGTCAGAGTGCGAGATCACTTGGGAGAGAAGCTGCGAAGTGCTCTGTAAGGAATCACCTATGAATTACAAATTATCAAACTGAAAGCAAAACCATTGCCTTTTTCCCAAGTAAAATATTTACACATATGTAATTCTTGTTTGCTGCCATTTAATTAAAGATTAAGGTCTTGAATTTGGAAAATGCAAAAGTACTATTGTCAATAACAATAAAGTACATACTATGTCCAATAGTCACATCCTAGTAGCCATGATATTAATTTATAATATAATTATGGTGTTCAATATATAATTTGAAACATTTCAATTTATTTACATTTACATAGCCATAGATTGAATAAAGAATAATTATAAATTTAGTCTGAATCAAATTATTGAACTATTTTCTAGTGACTAGTTTGTAAAATAAATTTATATAAGCCATCTTTGTAAAAGTAGTTAGAATAAGTGTAGCATAATACTTTACAAGAAAAAAAGCATAAACAATCTTTTCCTTAAATAATGGACAATTTCATCATGAACAGCTAGGTTCGGTGAGATAACCTACAAACAGAAATAATGCCTTTCTCAAGTACTATATTACTAGTCCAAAAATTTAAATATTAATGTGCTATCGTCTTTAATACATTTTCATTCATTTATTGTTAAGAAAAAAATTGCCCTATAAGTTGGAATGATTGTAAAAAGAAATGAAGTGATAAAGTTTTTATTTATAAAGCAATAGTATTATAGTTTTTGCCAATGTTTTAGAATTGACAAATGCCACAGTTTGTCATTATATATAAAATTTTAAACCCCTTTTTAGTACTTGCTGCTGTAGCTTGGAAATGGAGAAAATTTAAGCTTTATAAATATTAAAAGCAAGGTCTTATTGATGGATCATCAAAGACCATTTTATATTTGCCTTACAGGAGGAGGGACATTGTGGGTAGGAGCACAATCTTTGGAGTCGGTATAGAATGAATAAAAATATTGGCTCCAATATTTGATTTGCTGTAAAATATGAACAAATTTAGGTCGTATCTTTTTTTTTTTTAACGTTTATTTATTTTTGAGACAGAGAGAGACAGAGCATGAACAGGGGAGGGTCAGAGAGAGAGGGAGACACAGAATCTGAAACAGGCTCCAGGCTCTGAGCAGTCAGCACAGAGCCTGACGCGGGGCTTGGACTCACGGACCTCGAGATCGTGACCTGGGCCGAAGTCCGACACTTAACCGACTGAGCCACCCAGGCGCCCCTAGGTAGTATCTTTTCTAAGTTCCCCATGAGTAAAATGAGATAACAAAATTTATTCTAATAGTTAAATGAGAGAATATATTTAAGGACACTATAATTATGTAACTGGCATTATTACTAATTATTTTGCCATTTTTAATTAGCCAATAAGCATGAAAAGTATAAAAAAAAAAATCTGACATCCCCTGCTTACTTACCAGTAGTGGAACTTTCTGGTGCAGTTGTTGAACCAGGGGCAGCTTCTGTAAAACCTGAAATTAAAATGAAAAGTAATGGGTCGCCTGTGTAACCCAGTCAGTTAAGCAGCTGACTCTTGATTTTGGCTCAGGTCATGATCTCACGATTGGTGAGTTCAAGCTCCTAGTCTGGCTCTGAGCTGACAGCACAGAGTCTGCTTGGGATTCTTTCCCTCTCTCTGCCCCTCCCCTGCTCATGATCACCTGTGCTCTCTCTCTCTCTCTCTCTCTCTCTCTCAAAAATAAATAAACATTTTAAAAATTAAAAAAAAACACCAGAAAGTCATGAGCAGTGTTCTTATTTTATGGGGACACTACCTGGACATTTAACAATGTAACTACTTTGAGTTCAGGTGTTACAGTTCCAGTACCTGGTGTAAACACACCTAACAAAATATAAGGTCCTAAATGCCAGATGACTTGGATCTGATTTTCTGATTTCTACTCAAAATACACTAATTCATCATTAGATTTATCAGGAAACCTTATTTTGTGTTACAACCTGGGCCAATACCTTCCCTTCCCACTCACCTGATTTTCCAGGTGTGGTTAAACTGGTTATGCTTTCACCTGACTCAGTTTCTCCATATGGTTCTTCAGTTGTACCTGATTAATGAGATAATTGAAAATTATCTTTATGTGTTTCATTTTAGGAAAAACAAACCTACCACTATTTAAGTATATTTAAAATTTAGATGTTAATACTAAACCTAGAATATCTCTTAATCTTTTCTCCAAATATTTGGTGCTTGATTAATATAACAAACTCATTATCATGATGAGTCTAAGCTAACTTGCATTGGAATACCAACAGATACCCAGGTAAGTCTTGACTGCTTGTTTCCCAGCAGTGGTGGTTATAGAGCCTGATGCTCCAGCTGTGCTTCCCCTGTCTGAACCTGTTGTAGCTCCCACTGACACTCTGGTTGCACCTGGTCAAAAATAAAAGCAGGAGGGATAAAAACATAAACTTCTTAAGAAGTCTGTGGACTCACTTCAAAACAATAATGTTCTACAAAGCTCCCATCTTTAGTAAACAAGTTGAGTTCTAAATATTCTAATTCTGACAAATGTATATAGTTCAAAAGTAGAAATCTGAACAAAATTAAAATTGCTTACAATAAATGGTCTATTTTCAGTGAACTTGACTTGCCTTCAGATGTGGTAACCTCATTCCTTAACATCCCAGTGGTTATCCCAGTTGATGATCCACTTGTCCCTGATCCTTCTGGTGATGGTCCAGTTGTCCCTGAAACTTCATATGATGGTACAGTTGTTCCTGATGCTCCAGATGATGGTTGAGTTGTCCCTAAACCTAAAATAGCTGATCTAGTTGTCCTTGATTCTCCATTTGATGGTCCAGCTGTCACTGATCCTCCAGCTGGTGATGCAGTTGTCCTGGATCTTGCTGGCATAGCTGTATCTGAAACTAAAACAAGTAGTCTAGTTGCTCCTGCTCCTCTAGATGATATTCCAGTTATTCCTGGTGCCCCAGCTGATGGTCCAGATGTCTCTGAACCTATAACAGATGGGGCAGTTGTACCTGATCCTCCAGATGTTGATCCTGTGGTCACTGAACCTTCAGCTGATGGTCCAGTCCTCTGTGATGCTACAGATGGTTCAGTTATCCTTGAATTTACAACAGGTGGTCCAATTGTCTCTGCTCTTTCAGGTAATCTTACAGTTGTCCCTGATCCTTTAGTTGATGGTCTAATTGTCCTTGAATCACTGACTGATGATATAGCTGATCCTAATATTTCAATTGATTCAGTGGTCTGTAATCCTGATGATCCAGTTTTGGCTGATCCTTTGGTCGATGGCCCAGTTGTTCCTGGTTCTATAGCTGGTGGTACAGTTGTCCCTAATCCTTCAGATGATTGTGGAGTTGTCCCTGAACCTAAAATAGATGGTCCTGTTGTTCCTGATCCTCCAAAAGATGGCTGAGTGGTCCCTGCTGCCCCAAATCCTTGTACAGTTGTTCCTGCTTCTTCAATTAATTGTCCAGTTGTCTGTGATTCTCCTATGGATGGTCCAGTAGTCTCTGACCTTACAACAGAGGTTTCAGTTGTTTCTGATAATCCAGAAAATATTCCAGTTGTCCTTGATCCTTCAGCTGAAGGTCCACTTGTTCCTAACTCATGTAATGTTCTAGATGTCCCTGTAAATCCTGCTGATGGCAAAGATGTTCCTGATTCTACAACAGATGGTCCAGTTGTCCCAAATCCACCCATTGATTGTCCACTTGTCTTTGATATACCAACTGATGATATACTTGTTCCTAATAGTTCAGATGGTGGTCCAGTGATGGATATATCTCCAGATGATAATCCACTTGTCCCAATCACTCCATATGATGGTTCAGTTGTGCCTGAACCTATAACGGATGGTCTAGTTACCCTTGATTCTTCAGATGATGGCAGGGTTGTCCCTGAACCAAAACTTGATGATCCTGTCATTCCTGACAATCCACTAGATGGTCTTGAGGTCTCTGATCCTAGGGCTGATTGTACAGTTGTCTTTGATTCTTCAGTTGATTGTTCAGTTGTCCATGATCCTACTATAGATGTTGCAGTAGTCTCTAACATTGCAACAGAGGTTTTGGTTGTTTCTGATACTCCAGCTAATGATCCAGTTGTCCTTGATCTGCTAGCTGATAGTCCTGTGGTCCCTGATCCTCTAGCTGCTGTTTCAGTTGTCTCTGATCCTAAAACTGGTGGTCCAGTTGATTCTGTCAATCCTGGTGCTGATGAAGGTATTCCTAATCCTACAACGGATGGTGCAGTTGTCCCTGATCCTCCAGTAGATGGTTGACTTGTCCTTGATATTCCAACAGAAGATCTAGTTGTTCTGAATACTTCAGTTGATGATCCAGTGGACCCAGATTCCCAGGATGACAGTCCACTTGTGACTGATCCTGTAGCAGATACTCCAGTAGAGCCCGACTTTACCGATAAAGGTCTAGTTGACCTTAATTTTTCAGAAGATGGTAAGGTCGTCCCTGAACCTAAAATAAATTGTCCTGTAGTTTCTGATCCTCCATGGAATAGTCCTGTAGTCCCTGACCCTCCAGATTCTAGACCTGTTGCCCCTGCTTCCTCAGCAGATTGTCCAGTTGTCTGTGTTCCTCCTATGGATGTACTCATAGTTGCTGAACTTACAACAGAGATTTCAGTTGTTTCTGATCTTCGAGAAAATGATTCAGTTGTCCCTGATCCTTTAGCTGATGGTCCAGTTGTTGCTAAACCAGCTGATGGTCCAGGTGTCCCTGTCAATCTTGACGGGAGAGATGTTCCTAATCCTACAGCAGATAGTCCAGTTGTCTCTAACCCACCAGATGATAGTCCAGTTGTCCTAGATATACCAGGTGATGATCTAGTTGTTCCTAATTCTCCAGCTGATGGTCCAATTGTCCCTTTCACTTCAGATGATGGTCCAGTTATACCTGTCACTCCAGATGATGCCCCAGTTGTCCCTGAACCTACAACAGGCAGTCTAGTTGTCCCTGAAACCAAAACAGATTGTCCTGTTGTTTCTGATCCTTCATGGAATTGTCCTGTGGTCCCTGAACCTCCAGCTGTTGGTCCTATTGTCCCAGCTTCTTCAACAGATTTTCCAGTTGTCTGGATTCCTCCTATGTAGGGACCACTAGTACCTGAATTTATAATAGAGACTGATGTTGTTTCTGATCTTCCAGAAAATGATCCAGTTGTCCCTGCTCCTTCAGCTGATGGCCCAGTTGTTCCTAACCCATGTGACGGGCTAGATGTCCCTACCAATCCTACTGATGATACAGATGTTCCTGACTCTACAACAGATGGTCCTGCTGTCATCCCAGATCCACCCATTGATAATCCAGTTGTTTCTGATATACCAGCTGATGAACTAGTTGTTACTAATTCCTCAGCTGATGGTCCAGTTATTCCTGTCATTCCAGATAATGGTCCAGTTATGCTTTCCACTCTAGATGATGGCACAGTTGTCCCTGAACCTACAACAAATCTTCCAGTTGTTCCTGACCCTCCTCGAAATGGTCCTGTTGTCCTTGCTTCTTTAGCTGACAGCCCAGTTGTCTGGATTCCTCCATTGTAGAGACCACTAGCACCTGAATTTACAGTAGAGGTTGCTGTTGTTTCTGATCTTCCAGTGAATGATCCAGTTGGCTCTGGACCAGACATCCCTGTCAATCCTACTGATGGTACAGATGTTCCTGATTCTACAAAAAATGGTCCTCTTGTCATTCTAGATCCACGTGTTGATGGTCCAGTTGTCTCTGATATACCAGCTGATGATCTGGTTGTTCCTAATACTTCAGATGATGGTCCAGTGGACTCAGATACTCCAGATGACAGTCCAGTTGTGGCTGATCCAGTAGCTGATACTCCAGTTGTGCCTGTCTTTACCAACGAAGATCTAGTTGTCCTTATTTCTTTAGAAGATGGTAAGGTAATCCCTGAACCTAAAGTAGATTGTTTTGTTGTTCCTGATCGTCCATGGAATGGTCCTGTGGTCCCTGATTCTCCAGCTGTTAGTTCTGTTGTCCCTGCTTCTTTGGCTGACAGTCCAGTTGTCTGTGATCCTCCTGTAAATGGACCAATAGTCTCTGAACTTACAACAGAGGTGGAAGTTGTTTCTGATATTCCAGAATATACTCCAGTTATTCCTGATCCTTCAGCTGATGATCCAGTTGTTGCGAATCCAGGTGATGGACCAGAGGTCCCTGTCAATCCTACTGATGGTACAGATATGCCTGATCCTACAAAAGATGGTCCTGTTGTAACCCCAGATCCACTCATTAATGCCCCAGTGTTCTCCGATATACCAGCTGATGATCTACTTGTTCCCAATTCCGTAGTTGATGATCCAGTTATTCCTGTCACTCCAGATGATGGTACAGTTGTTCCTGAACTGACAACAGATTTTCTTGTTGTTTCTGAACCTAAAACAGAATATACTGTTGTTCCTGATACTCCATGGAACAGTCCTGTGGTCCCTGAAGCTCCACCAGCTCGTTCTGTTATACCAGTTTCCTCAGCAGGTGGTCCGGTTGTATGAGATCCTCTTGTGGACAGACCAGTAATCCCTGCACTAACAACAGAGGTTTCAGTTGTTTCTGATTTTCCAGCCAATAACTCAGTTGTCCTCAATACTACAGATGATTGTCCAGTTGTTACGAATGCAGGTGATGGACCATAGGTCCCTGTCAATCCTGTTGATGGTACAGATGTTCCTGATCCAACAACAGACATTACAGTTGTCCCTGAACCTCCAGAAAATAGACGAGTTGTACTTGATATATGGGTTGATGATCTAGTTTTACCAATTACTTCAGATGATGGTTCAGTGGACTCAGATACTCCAGATGACAGTGCAGTTGTGGCTGATCTTATAGCCAGTACTCCAGTTGTGCTGGACTTTACAAATGAAGGTCTAGTTGTCCTTATTTCTTTAGATGTTGGTAGGGTTGTCCCTGAACCTAAAACAGGTTGTCTTGTTGTTCCTGATCGTCCATGGAATGGTCCTGTGGTCCCTGATCCCCCAGCTGCTTGCTCTGTTGTCTCTGCCTCTTGGGCTGACAGTCTAGTTGTCTGTGATGCTCCTGTGGCTGTACTGGTAGTGCCTGAACTTACAATGGAGGTCACAGTGGTTTCTGATCTTCCAGCCAATGACTCAGTTGTCCTCAACCCTACAGATGATTGTCCAGTTGTTGCTATACCAGGTGATGGACCAGAGGTACCTGTCAATCCTGCTGATGGGACAGATGTTTCTGATCGTACAACAGATGGTCCAGTTGTCCCTGACCCACCAGAAAATAGTCCTGTTGTACTTGATATACGAGTTGATGATCTAGTTGTTCTGAATACTTCAGATGATGGCTCAGTGGACTCAGATACACTAGGTGAGTGTCCAATTGTGGCTGATCCTGTAGCTGATATTCCTGTGGTGCTGGACTTTAGAAAGGAAGGTTTAGTTCTCCTTATTTCTTCAGATGATGGCCCAGTCGTCCATGAACTTAAAACGGATCGTCCTGTTGCTCCTGAACGTCCATGGAATGGTCCTGTGGTCCCTGATCTTCCAGCTGCTTGTTCTGTTGTCCCTGCCTCTTTGGCTGACAGTACAGTTGTCTGTGATCCTCCTGTGGATGGACTGGTAGTGCCTGAACTT
>NC_064809.1:66175971-66227956 GCF_023721935.1 Panthera uncia | reverse complement strand
TGGACTGGTAGTGCCTGAACTTACAATGGAGGTCGCAGTGGTTTCTGGTCTTCCATCCAATGACTCAATTGTCCTCGATCCTACAGATGACTGTCCAGTTGTTGCAAACCCAGATGACTGACCAGAGGTCCCTGTCAATCCTGCTGATGGTACAGATGTTCCTGGTCCTACAACAGATGGTCTAGTTTTCCCTGACCCACCGGACAATAGTCTAGTTGTGCTTGATATACCAGCTGATGATCCAGTTGTTCCTAATTCTCCAGCTGGTGGTTCAATTTTCCCTGTCACTCTAGTAGATTGTCCAGGTATACCCATCACTCCAGGTGATATTCCACTTGTTCCTGAACTTACAACTGATGGTCTAGTTGTCTCTGAACCTAAAACAGATTGTTCTGTTGTTCCTGATACTCCAGGGAATGGTTCTGTGGTCCCTGATCCCTCAGATGTTGGTCCTATAGTCCTTGTCTCTTCAGGTGATAGTACAGTTGTATGGATTTCTCCTATGTAGGGACCACTAGTTCCTGAACTTACAAAAGCAGTTGCCGTTCTTCCTGAATTTCCAGCAAATGATCCAGTTGTTTCTGCTCCTTCAGCTGATGGCCCAGTTGTTACTAACCCAGGTGATGGGCCAGATATCTTTGTCCAACCTACTGATGGTACAGATGTTTCTGACCCTACAACCGATGGTCCTTCTGTCATCCCAGATCTACCCGTTGATAGTCTAGTTGTTTCTGATATACCAGCTGGTGATCTAGTTGTCCCTAATACCTCAGCTGATGGTCCAGTGGTGTCTGAATCTCCAGATGATGATCTCATGGTCTCTGTGTGTCCGGGTAATGGTCTGGTTGTCTCTGAACCTAAAACAGATGGTCTAGTGGTCCCTGATTCTTCAGATAATGGGTGAATTGTCCTTGAAACAAAAACAGATGACACTGATGTTCCTGATCCTCCAATGAATTGCCCTGTCATCCCTGATCCTCTAGCTTCTTGCCCAGTTGTTCCTGCATCTTTAGTTGACCATCCCATTGTCTGTGATCCTCTTACAGGTGTTTCAGTAATCCCTAAAGTTATAACAAAGGTTTTTGTTGTTTCTGATCCTTCAGCTAATGTTCCAGTTTCTCCTGATGCTCCCGCTGACAGTGTTGTGGTCCCTGATCCTCTAGCTGCTGTTCCAGTTGTCTCTGGTCCCCCAATTGATGATCCAGTTGACCCTGTCAATCTTGTAGATGATGTAGATTTTACTAATCCTGCAATAGGTGCTGTAGTTGTTTGTGATACTTTTGTTGATGGTCCAGTTGTTCCTAACCCAAATGATGATCCAGATGTCCCTGTTAATCCTACTGATGTTACTGATGTTCCTGATTCTGTTTCTGAACGTCCAGTTATCCCTGACCTTCCAGTTGATGGTCCAATTGTCCTTGACATACCAGATGATGATCTAGTTGTTCCTAATTCTCCAGATGATGGTCCAATTGTCCTTTTCACTCCAGATGATGCTCTGGTTGTCCCTGAACCTACAAAAAACAGTCTACTTGAAGGTATAGTTGTTCCTGGACCTACAACAGATAGTCTGGTTGTCCCTGAACCTAAAAGAGATTGTCCTGTTTTTCCTGATCCTCCATGGAATGGTCCTGTGGTCCCTGAACCTCCAGCTGTTGGTCCTGTTGTCCCAGCTTCTTCAGCAGATTGTCCAGTCATCTGTGATTTTACTGTGTAGGGACCAGCAGTCCCTGAAATTACAACAGGGGTTACTGTTGTTCCTGAATTCCCAGCAAATGATCCAGTTGTCCCTGCTCCTTTAGCTGATGGCCCAGTTATTCCTAACCCATGTGATAGGTCAGATGTCCCAGTCAATCCTACCGATGATACAGCTGTTCCTGATTCTACAAAAAATGGTCCTGTTGCCATCCCAGATCCAACTGTTGATGGTCCAGTTGTCTCTGATATACCAGCTGATGATCTTGTTGTTCCTAATGCTTCAGATGATGCTTCAGTGGACTCAGACACTCCAGATGACAGTCCACTTGTGGCTGATCCTGGAGTCAATACTGCAGTTGTACCTGACTTTACCAATGAAGGTCTAGTTGTCCTTATTTCTTTAGAAGTTGGTAAGGTCATCCCTGAACTTAAAACAGATTGTCTTGTTGTTCTTGATCGTCCATGGAACAGTCCTGTGGTCCCTGATATTCCAGCTGCTTGTTCTGTTGTCCCTGCTTCTTTGGCTGACAGTCCAGTTGTCTGTGATCCTCCTGTGGATGGACTGGTAGTGCCTGAACTTACAATGGAGGTTGCAGTGGTTTCTGATCTTCCATCCAATGACTCAGTTGTCCTCGATCCTACAGATGATTGTCCAGTTGTTGCAAACCAAGGTGATAGACCAGAGGTCCCTGTCAATCCTGCTGATGGTACAGATGTTCCTGATCCTACAACAGATGGTCCAGTTGTCCCTGACCCACCAGACAATAGTCCAGTTGTGCTTGATATACCAGATGCTGATTTAGTTGTTCCTAATACTTCAGCTGTTAGTCCTGTAGTATCTGAATCTCGAGATGATGATTTAGTTGTTCTTGTCACTCCAGATGATGTTCCAATTGTCCCTGAACCTAAAACAGATGTAGTTTTTCCTAATCCTTCAGATGTGTGAGTTGTCCCTAAACCCAGAACAGGTGTTTCTGTTTTTTCTGATTCTTCAGTGGATGGTCCTGTAGTCCCTGATCCTCCAGCTGCTAGTCCACTTGTCTGGGCTTCACCTGATTGTTCAGTTGTCTGTGATCCTCCTGTGGATGGTCCAGTATTTCCTGACTTTAGAACAGAGCTTTCAGTTGTTTGTGATACTCCAGCAAGTAATGTAGTTGTCCCTGATCCTTCAGCTGATGGTCCAGGTGTTGTTAACCCAAGTGATGGTTCAGTTGCTCCTGTCAATCCTTCTGATGGTACAGATGTTCTTGAATCTACAACAGATGGTTCAGTTGTCTCTGATCCTTTAACTGATGATCTTGTTGTTGCTGATCCTCCCAGTGATGGTCCTGTTTTCCCTGTCACTACAGATGACAATACAGTTGTCCCTGATCCTTCAGCTGATATTCTAGTTGTCCCTGATCTTCCCTCAGATGGCCCAGTTGTTCCACCTCCTTCAACATAGTGTCCAGTTGTTCCTGTAAAAATAAATAGTAAAAATACAATTTTGTTTATAAGATATATCGTGGGATTTTTGTTGTTGTTGTTAAACTAGGAGCTTTCTCCACTATAGCTTTCAAGGCATCTTCATGGGCACCACCAGATTTCATACCTTTTATTCTACAGTGTAACTTCTTCCTGTTTATTCATCTAGCAGTACTTTACTGGGTATCTTGTGTGGTATTGTATAAGTTCTCAGAAACATATAAATATTACTCATTTTACCATTGGAACTACCCTATGGCATATATAGTACTACTTTCCCTTTTTATAGAGTAGAAACTAAAGCAAATATAGTTGAAATAGCTTTTCAAAAATGATGTAGCTAGTAATTAGAGAGTTCTCAGTTTCATGAAGCATTCCTAGTTGAATGGGAGAGACATACAGACACATAAATTAAGTTATATACAAACAAACAAATCCACACACAAGAAAAGTGTCAAAGCACTAACATAAAGTGAGGTAATACTGACCAACTGGGATTCTTTTTAGACTGCTTGGATAACAGACCTCTCTGAAAAAATGTCTTTTATTTTGAGATATGACAAAAACGCAGAAAACTATGTGAAACTCTAGGGAAATAGAACTCAGGCAGTGGGAACAGCTAGGGCAAAAGCCATAAGGCTGAAATGAACTATTTGTGCTAGAGAAGCAAAAGTAGAAGGTGAATGTATTTGGAAAATTGGAAGTTACAGGGAGGACATGCCAACAACTTAGCATCACCCAGAATACTCTGATATGAGACCCTTATATCAAGAATTCCACTAAGGGAACAGATGAGGTTGGAAACCTTGGATTTGTTGAGACATGGATCTACACAGTAGTGTGTGTGTATGGTGCCTATTTACATCAAAGCTTCATTACTTGGGCTAGCAGCAAATAACCTACTGCCTACCATATCTTCAATCCTTCTGGAAGGTTCTCTTTCATAGAACCTGTTGTTTTATTTTGTTAATAAAAGTAAAGCCTCTGAATCCTTTACCAGATTGGGAACTCTTATTCATCATTTCACATATTCACCGGATATCCACCAGATATTTATTAAGTCAGGCACTAAGCTAGGCACTGGGAATGCAAATGTAAACTAGCATAGGCAAGGTAACAAGACCTTTCTCTAGTTTTGATAGTAATTCACCATTGTACTAGACAGTGGCTGTCTAGTAATGAAAAATGACTGGATGAAGATTCAATCATCTAGGCCCTGTTTTAGCCTCCAAACATATTCACCTATGACTAAAGTAAACACATTGATTTTTTAATTTATAAAATGTGAATAATCACTAATATATTGTCAATTGCACTAGGTGGTTATATGATTCGAGTAAGTGAATATATGTGAAAACACTTTGTCCATCTTATACTTAGTATAATTTTATGTGATTATCATTTTTATTTTTTGCTAAAACAGGTTAAGATGACTTACAAATAATGTTATACAATAGTAAATGACTACCTCATATCTTTATTTCATTTAATAAGTTGTATTCAATATATCCAGTAAAAAACAAAGTATAAAAACAGTTTTATTTTACCAATTAAATTTTTAAGCACTTTTTTTTTCCTATTTCATGAGAAATATTTACCAGTCCCCTTTCTTTCTCTCTTTCTTTTTTTTCTCCTCTCTGGTCCGTATCTTTGATCCTTTGGAACGAGTTAAATATTATGAAACACAAACATTGTTTAGTAAGGTGTGGCTATACCCACTGCATATTGCATACCCTCATTGTATATTTTCCTGTAAGGTGAGTTTTGAGCAAATGAGGTATGTAGAGTCATGTCCTATTTGCAAATTCTAGAAAAGAAGAATTTTTTAAACCAAAGTGTGGAGATTTTAAGTAGCAAACTATTTGCTGAATGTTTAGACAATTCAGAAGGCAATGTTACTGAATATTCTTAGGAAAGGGAAAGCTGTTCATCAAGGTTCTAGATCATTTTTCTATTCAATAATGAACTTATAAAGAAATATATTAATATTTCAAATCATGACTTTTTTAATACTAAAGAACCATGACATTTTTCTAATACTAAAGATAGCGGGTTTTTGAAAATAGATTGCAAAAAGAAAAATTCTAACTTGAACATCCCTGTTGATGGCTGAGAATCATTTAATATCCAGAAGCCTATTATTCAACAAAGAAAAGAATTTATTGAACTCTTAAATATTTCTGTTATGGGAAAATCATATTATCAAGCAATGAAATGCAAAAACACTATTATTTAGTACTTTTATATTTATATTTGTTTGTTGTATAAGTGATTTTTTGTAGAGCCACTCAAACCTTAGATGAAGAAATGTAACTAACTGGATGAGGAAACATCCCTAACTCAAAAACAACATTTAAGGACCAAATATGAGATGAAATGTTAGATGGTTACTATTACATTTTTAATTAACTCAGTTATAGTTGTATCCGGTAACATTCCAGTGATGTCTGCATTGGCCATGCATTCCAGTGACATCTGCATTGGCCACATCAGATTCAAAATGCTGCATTAGTCTTGTTTAGTAACGGGGAACACCTGAACTGTCAGATCACTGGCACACTGTCATGTGTTGTTCTGAAAACCCAACAGTGCACAAATACTGAACAAAAAAAATGTAATGGCAATCTTTCTAAGTGATTCACATAATATTTGAATTGTAGTGTGCCAATTTTTAAGCAGGAAGGATTTCCAACTAAAATAAACATTCTACTGACTGGTCTTTTATAAACAAGTTTCTACATTGACAGATTTTTGTGACTTTTTGTATTTAGCTAATCTCACCTAGTTTATCTGAAGAGCTTGTAGTACCACTGCGGGGTGACCCAGGTTTATTTTCATCTCTACTAGTTGTAATACCGGATGTTCCAGTTGTACCTGCTATAAAGGAAAAATGGATTGGGTTCATTCCCAGAATATCTTAAGCTATGAGATCACCAAATCTGACTTAAATGAACTTCCAACAAAAGATTACCAAAATATTTGTTTTTCTTTTTAAAAAAAATGTTTTAAACATTTATTTATTTTTGAGACAGAGAAAGAGCATGAACAGGGGAGGGGCAGAGAGAGAGGGAGACACAGAATCCGAAACAGGCTCCAGGCTCTGAGCTGTCAGCACAGAGCCCGATGCGAGGCTCGAACTCATGGACCGTGAGACTATGACCTGGGCCGAAGTCGGACACTTAACTGACCGAGCCACCCAGGTGCCCCTCTGTTTTTCTAGATCAATGATATTACCCTGTATACATTTTCAAAGACGTGTTTTGACATACATTTATTTATTTTTTCACTGGATTCTCATCACAATCCCACTCAATAAATTACATTCCCATTTTTTACTGATAAGAAAACTGAAGTTACAGATGTTAAGTGATTCATTCACTTAATTGCATGAATTGCATGATACTAGTTCTAGGAAAAGTATTGACATTTGAATACTGCTCAGGCAGGCTGTTTATTCGGGATTTTTTTTCTTCCCATCTGAAATGGTTATTGAAAATTTATCAAATGTATTTTTAGCCTGTATGTAGTTTTTTTTATTTCTCTTAGCTCTATTAGTATGAACCATAAATATATATAATTTTTTGAGAGAGAGAGAGAGCAGGGGAGGGACAGAGAGAGAGAGAGAGAGAGAATCCCAAGCAGGCTCCGCACTGTCAGCACAGAACCTAACGTGGGGCTTGAGTTCAGGGGCTCAAACACATGAACAGTGAGATCATGGCCTGAGCCAAAATCAAGAATTGAATTTTTAACCAAGTGAGCCACCCAGGTGGCCCTAGTATGAACTATATCTAGCGGACTTCCTAATTTTGAAAAAAATTTCACCAAAACTTAATAGAAACTATTTTTAAACATTATTTTAGTGTGCTTTTGGATTCCAATTTCAGCCATTTGTCATTTGCTATGCACTCTTAAATTGCTCCCTTTTTTTTTTTTTTTTTTGCTTCTTTATTTCTATTTTGATAGGTTCTATTTTCACAGTAACACTTTTATATAATCCCATGAGCACACTCCCAATTTTCTTTCAGGTAGTATCTATTGTTTCTCAACAAATAATAATAATTATTATATACTTATTATTATGTAATTATTATTATTAATATAAGTATTATTATTTCTTCTTCACTTCTCTTCTTCTTCTGTGCTTTCCACTTTAGATACCATTTTCTTTCTTAATATTCATTGTTTTTACTTCTTTAATAAATGTGAACTTATCTGGCTCATGGACTTTAAATAATTTGACTACTATCTAATCAATAAGACTATCTCATCTTCCTTCTTATTCCTATCTATCTATTTATTAATATGATATTTTTAGTTGGTTAAATATGTGACATTTATGTATTTTTATTCAGCCTTTCTTTCAACTTTTGTTCTAATTTTAGAGCTATAGTTAAAAATAGTGCCCTCTATAGGGGCACCTGGGTGGCTCAGTTGGTTAAGCAACTGGCTCTTGGTTTCAGCTCATGATCTCATGGTGTGAGTTTGAGCCCTGTGTCGGGTTCCTGGCTCTGTGCTGACAGTGAGGAGCTTGCTTGGAATTCTCTTTCTCCCTCTCTCTCTCTCTCATTCTCTCTCTCTCTCTCTCCCCCTCCCCCATGAGTATTCTCTCTCTCTCTTTCAAAATAAGTAAACTTTACAATTCTTTTTTTTTTTTTTAACTTTTGTTTACTTTTGAGAGACAGAGCACAAGCAGTTGAGGGGCAGAGAGGGAGACACAGAATCCGAAGCAGGCTCCAGGCTCTGAGCTGTCAGCACAGAACCCAACAAGGGGCCTGAACTCACAAACAGCGAGATCATGACCTGAGCCGAAGTCCAATGCTTAACCAACTGAGCCACCCAGGTGCCCCAATAAATAAACTTTAAAAGGAAATAGTGCTATAACTTTTGGTCATTTTCAAAGCATCTCTTTGTTGCTTAATGCACTCACTCTACAGTGATTTTATTATGAAGGGCTCCATGGGTGTATATTTCTCTGAATTCCTTCATGTTTTCAAGTATTTCCTGATAGTTTGATACTTGAATTACATTTAGCTCGATTTAAAAACATTTAGCCTACATTTCTCTTCCTTGAGTTTCTTAATGATCCTACTTTATCTCACTAAGCCTGATACCAACCTGAATTTCTTTCATTTTAAAAGACTTTCTTTTTGCCTCAAGGTCCAGAGACTGTATCTTTCAAATCTGACAGTTTTCTAAAATAACTCACTAAATTGACCATTCAGGATTAATTCTTCCTGATATATGGAAGATCCTTTCAACATGTAAATTTAGGATTTCCCTTTTAATTACGGGACACTTGTCCTGACTTACAGTTTTACACATTGTTTCATTGTTTTTTCTTCTTCAGAAACTGAAATATATATATATATATATATATATATATATATATATATATATATATATGATATTTTTTTCTATTTCCTGCAACTATGTCTTTCTCTGATCCACTTTATTATTTTTTAAGTCTGAAATATTTTGGGGGATCTTTCCAATTCTGTCTTCTGCCTCTCCTGCTATGATTTCAATATCATGTATATTCTCTTTTGGGTAGCTTGTAACTTGGTCCTTATTTTTAAGATAATTTTTTTTCCAATATTACTCCTGAGTTTTCATCAGTTCCAATTTAACCTCTTCCTACTGTTTATCTATTTTTACCCTCAAGTTTCATAATTTATAGTTCTGACACCTATATCTGCAGTTTATTTCTTAATTTAAATTCTGTTTCCTCTGTTTCGTGACTAGATTTTTAGAATTTGCTTGCTGTTGCTGAAAATTGTTCAAAATGTATATGAGTGAATAGCTTTATATAGATATTAGCATTTTCTTTTTCTTTTTCATGTTTTTTTGTATTGGATTTTCTTGAAACAATGATGGCAGGAGATCCTATGCAGTAGGGACAGAGAGGCTTTTGCAATGGCTCACCAGATTTTGCAGATCAGGAGCTTCGTCTTAGGTTGTTTATGGTGAAGGGAAGCTTCTTCTTTATTTTTTAAAGTTTATTTATTTATTTTGAGAGAGAGAGAGAGAGAGAGAGAGAGAGAGAGAGAGAGAGAGAGAGAATCCCAAGCAGGCTCCATGCTGTCAGTGCAGAGCCTGATGTGGGGTTTCAACTAATGAACCATGAGATCACGACCTGAGCCAAAATCAAGAGCTGGATGTTCAACCCAGGCACCCCGAGAAACTTCTTTTTAAGTGGCTTCTTTCTTTTGTCTGTCTTCTAATTCTTTTTTTTTTTAATTTTTTTTTTTAACGTTTATTTATTTTTGAGACAGAGGGAGACAGAGCATGAATGGGGGAGGGTCAGAGAGAGAGGGAGACACAGAATCTGAAACAGGCTCCAGGCTCTGAGCTGTCAGCACAGAGCCCGACGCGGGGCTCAAACTCACAGACTGCGAGATCATGACCTGAGCCGAAGTCGGCTGCTCAACCGACTGAGCCACCCAGGCGCCCCTGTCTGTCTTCTAATTCTTAATTACTATCCTGTTTTCTTGAGGTTCTCGGCTTTAAATATTTCTCTTTTTTCTTTGACACCCAGGCTGCAAGGATTCTTCTACCTTCCAGTGCCCTTCCCTTGCCTTCACACAGTCTAGTGCCTTCTCATGGTTCTATGACTGCCAGTCCTCATTCCATGAACTCTCCAATCTTATTTCTTTCAACTCCACATCCACAAGAGCTCTGACTTGTGAGGTCTCAGATCTTCTCTCAGTAGTCTCCATTCAGGGTATGGCCCTTTCCCTCCAGGGATAAATCCTAGTTGATGCTCTCTATGTTCTTCCACTATTAAGTACTTCTTTATATTCCCCTTTCTTCTTGGATGCCCTGACCTGAATCTCAGCTCCACTATGAGCCCCAGAGTCATCTTTCCCAGTCATTGAAGTCTTAGTCTCCTCTCTCCTTCTAACCTCTCTAGGTGTGGGCTCTGTGATATTTATGGTTTGTAGAAGGAAGTGTGTGTAGATCTAATGTATGCAGCCAACATTTTCCTGACTCCTTTTTCCCCATTGGGTCTTTGAGTGTAAATGCTACTCAATTCTAAGATCATAAAAGCAAATTAAAAACCAGGTTAGTCCAGATCACACCCTGCTGAGGAAGGTATGGTTGAACACAGCTGGAAAGTCAGGACCAGCGTTGTCTGCTTTCCCAGGACTTGGAGTTCTAGTGCCTGCTTCCCCAGGGGTGTTGTCACCTCTGGTTCTGGAAGTGGCTTTAGGCAATACCCTAGGCATGGCTTAATTTTACAATAGAAAGAAGAATTAGGTAATTAAAATATGAAATGGATAATCTTTTGAGAATGGCTTATATAAGGACAAATGAAAATTTAAAACAAAAGGCTTAATTCTTTCTGGTGAAAGTAAGGAAAGAGACTTTCCCTTTCCTTTGCTTAGAACACAAATTTGTAATTTTAGGTTTTTTTCTCTTTGAAATGTGTGTAAATCTCCAAAACATCTAAATAGGCCTAATGACCTAGGTCATTCTAGGTCTTTCTCAAGGACCCAGGGGCTCTTTGAAATGTAAACATCAAGGGAGATAGTACCCTTATCTCCCTCTAGTTATAAAACTTCCTCTTGTCAAGTGGCTCAGTTGGTAAGTGTCAGACTTTGGCTCAGGTCATGATCTCAGTTCTTGGGTTTGAAGCCAGTCTGGGGCTCTGTGCTGACAGCTTGGAGCCTGCTTCAGATTCTGTGTCTCCCTCTCTCTTTGCGCCTCCCTTGCTGGTGCACTCTTTCTCTCTCTCAAATAAACTCAAAAATAAATAAACATTAAAAAAAAAAAAAAAAAAAAACCTTCCTCCTTCAAGACTGGAGTTAATTTTCTCTGTATAAAATCAACTAACCAAATTGTCATCCCAACTACTAAGTGAATTTAAGATGAACTATGTATAATAAATGGGGTTTTAAGGTCCTCTTACTTTAGAACTAGTAATTTTTCTTAAGAATATGTATGTAAAGGGCTGTCTGCTTGGTGAGATTCCTTTCTGTTTTTACAATCTCTTAGTAAATTGTCTGTAATTTGCATCACTTTCTAGTTTAAGGCTCATTCAATTATAAAACTGTTTTCTTTCTCTACTACCTTTATGGACTGGGTCTCTGGGCTGAGAGAAGATTTTGTTTTCAAACATATTACCCCAACAACTGAAATACGACTGTTGTTATTCCCATGAAATTGAATATATCTCTAAAATTCTACCCAACTCACTTATGTTTTGAGTTTTTGCTTGTTAAAGTGTATAGATATAGTACACTGATCATAATATCATATAATGTTCAAACTAGAATAATCCTGTTGTTTTTAACCCTATCTAATCAGTTCTCTTACTAGAATTTCCTCTTGAGTTCCCATTCCAATGCTTGTCACTGAACATTTCTTTGATATTGACTATTTTCTGTCTTACATGGTATTTGCCTTTGCATGTATATAAATATTCATTTCTCCTGCTCAAAATACAAGTTCTAAGAAAACAAGTACATTACTATTCTCCTGTGTTCTCTGGAGCATCAGTCTGATGCTCTGTGTAACATCAGTCTGATGTTACACACACAACAAATAGCTCTTGATTTATTTCTGATCTTCTTCAGTTTTGACATTACACAAATAATGATAATTAAATTCTTCAGGAAGCTTTGTCTCTGTAAAAATCGTAAGTAAAGAAATCACATTTCTCTTGTCTGGATTCATTCTGATTATGTTCATTCAGTACCTGAGGCTCGGGAAGTGTTTTCACCAACAGTTCCAGTGGTGGCTGCATTCTCCCCTTCAGTTGTTCCTAATTGAGAAGAACAATGGTGCTCAGTCCACAGTGGGGTTGCCAGATTTAGCAAATGATAACACAAGACATCCAGTTAAATTGGAATTCCAGATAAACAACAATCATGCCAATGGGACATACTTATAACAAAGTATTCTTTATTTATGTGAAATTCAAATTTAAATGACATCCTGTGTTTTCACCTGGAAATTCTAGTCTGCATCGATGGTTGTAATGAAAATGCCCAAGCTACTCATATTCATTTGTCCTAAAATAACAGCCATTAAAACTATAGCCATTGCTAAATTCATTTAAATGTCTCATAAAAACCTGAGGTCTCAGCTAAGCTCATGATGGAGCACCACCAAAATGCCCAGGTGAGCCTGTGCCTTGTCTGCTGAATTCCCAGCTGGGCTGCTATCAGTGAAAGGTCATCTAGTTGTGATGCCATCACCAGTTCCAGTGGTAGTTCCAACAGGTTCTCCTGTTACACTTGATAAACACAGTACTGGGACAGCATGTACATTACTGTAGCTTTAATCTAGTACTTTGGCATTTTTGAAGGGAAGATTTGGAGAAACCAGAAAAAAAATATCATACTGAAAACTTACTTCTTTTTGTACCATTCAACATCCTTCTTGGGCATTCGATTAACTAAAACAAGTTAAATCAGCAGGGTTCTGACAAAAGACTCTTCTGTTTTGTTCGGGGGATTTTGTTTTGTTTTTACAAAAACCATGGTCTCTGAATGACATTCTCTACTCACCTAACTTGCCTTCAGATTGTGTCACTTCACTACTTGGGGGTCTAGTTGCATCACTAGCTGATGATCCGGTAGTCCCTTTCAAAATCAAAAATAAATATGAATCATGATCTTTGGTGAAGCAGAACAGATTGTGCTGTTCTCTGCTTTCAAAATACTTTTCATATATTTGTTTACATATTGTTTCACATATTTGTTCATTTCTCTACTCAGTTCTAATTTGTAGCCAAGATTGGAAACCATGACCCTAATCCCACTCCAGACTCACAGTTTCAGAAGTCCTCAAGCAGGAATCTAGCAGTTTAAAATATATCACGTTTTGCTCTATATCACATCTGAGCTGATGTTGGAGAAACACTGCCATTAGGCTCATAAAAACAGGGATACTGAATACGTGCAGTAATAATTAAAACTAATCACTCAGAAGCCACTGGCAGCTTCCCTAAGGTCGGTAAGAAGTTGCTTTAGACCTTGCACTTCCATACCTGGTCTGCCTCCCATGGTCGAGCCCGGGGCAGTTGTGTCTCCATTTGTGTTCTCACGCCCAGGTGCTGTTGTGAAGCCCTCTGAAACCTCTGGGGTCCCTGACACAACAGTGGGGAAAGGGGTTTACTTCTCGAGTTGCAGGATTCTATATATCACTCTTTTCTGATAGGACAGCATTGAGGTTTCCAAGATAAAAGAATCTTGACTCCTAGGATTTCTGCAGCTAGATATCTAATATCAGCCTAATATCATACAGAGCTTAATCTTTTTTTAAGGTTATTTATTTTGAGAGAAAGAGAGAGTGGGGGAGGAGCAGAGAGAGAGGAAAAGAGAGAGAACCCCAAGCAGGCTCTGCGATGGCATCTTGGAGCCCGATGTGAGTCTTGAACTCAAAAACTGTGAGACTGTGATCTGATCCGAAGTCAGATGCTTAACTAACTGAGCACCCAGGTGCCCCACATAGAGCTTAATCTTTAGTTCAACCTGTGGTATATTCAGTGTATTTAATAGGCGCTAAAATGTGTATCTGACTTGCCTGGTTTCCCTGGGCTTGTCGCCCCTGTGCTTGGTTCCCTGGGTGTGCTGTCTTCACCTCCTCTTGCTGGTGCAGTAGGGCTGCCTGTTGTTCCTCCTGATAAAATACAGCAGTTTCAGAAATACACTAGACCTAAATCAACTCATTTAATCTTATAGAAATCCTCCAGAGTTGGCAGTATTATCATTCCCACTGATGACGTGGTGAAGTGAAGTGCTCCAGGCCACCCAGTTATTTGGCAACAGATCCAGGAGCCAAACCCAGGCAGTCTCACCCTGGAGTTGATACTCCAAATGTGCTTCTCAAATCAACTGTGGTAAGAGAGCAATTTTGTAAAATTTCCAATCTGCCCTATTTTGGGGGGAGGAAGGGGGAGAATGCCATAAAAGTGAAGAAATGAAAATTTAAAAAGTGAAACCAAAGAAAACATAAAATTTTATTCAATAGATACAAAATCACTGTGTCAAACTGCTGCTCAATTCTTACCACATCATGGACCAGTGAAACAAACAGTTCTGGATGGCATGCCTTTGTGGACCAAACTTGGAGCAGCCCTGCTCAAAACCATTGTACAGATTGTCTGATCCCCAAAAGAGATAGCTGATTGACTCATCATCATGACCCAGTAATTCTGATTCAAATTTTTGGAAATATAAACTAGATGGTCATTACCCTAAGAGTTCAGTAAATTCACTGATCTAACTGGAATCGACCAGTGTCTTGACTTGTGCTACTGTACATTATATCTTTTAATATGTTATTTTTATGCAAACTGTAATTTATTATAGTATTTAAAACAAAAATTTTAAATCAAGAAATCTGCTAGAGGAAAACAAATGTAGGAAAATAAAACCAGGCCATGGATTCATTAATAAATATGTAAAGCGAAGTCCCACTGCATATACTAAAGAAATGATTTTTAATGGTATGTAAAGGAGTTTTGATTTATCCTAAAAGCAATCAGAACAATTGTCGAATGACCTGAAGACAGTTGAATTTTTGGAAGTTCATTCTGGCGTGGTATTGACTAAAGAGTAAATTGGGACAGAAGTGGGGAAAGAGTGGAAATGTTCTCAACTTTGATATGCATCAGTTGCTTAAAGGGCTTGTTAATACGGTTTGTTGGGCTTCACTTCAAAAGCTTCTGAATCAAAGCAGATGGGCCTGAAAATCTGCATTTCTAAAAAATTCCCAGGAGACACTGAGGCTGATGGTCTTGGAACCACACTTTGAACACCTGTGGTTAGAGGAAGATGAGCCATGTGGACAACTGCAGGTATTAAGTGGAAACTGTTTAACACCTGAGCAAAAAGCAGAGGCAAATGTGACTCAGAGGAATTTTAAGAGGTGTTTGAAATTACTGACTGATTAAGGGACAGGCTTGTTTGTTTTTAATTAAAATCATCTATGCTTAAAAAATGTCAATAATATTTTATTCTTGAAACCAACAATAGTTAAAATTTAGTCAATGATGCACAATGATAAGCATATTCTCACTGGCTTTTCTTGGATGCATGCTCTTATGCACAGATCACAAAACTGCGGGGCCATTACAGAGGAGGATAAGAGTTCTGGGTTCTAATCCTGCCTCTGCCAGTTTTGAGACCTTTTATTATTTTCTTCTTTCTGGGCATAAAAATACCTAACTGCCATGGTGGTAATGTGAATTAAATTACATATTTTCCATTTGAGAATAACTCAGAAGTTTTAGTGTGCCATATAAATATTATTGAATATATAAATGCAATATAAAGTGCAAGTGGGGGATAGGCAAAGAGAGAGAGAGAGAGAGACAGACAGACAGACAGACAGACAGACAGAATCACAAATAGGATCTGCCCTGTCAGCGCAGAGCCCAGTGTGGGGCTCCATGTTATAAACGGTGAGATTAGGACCTGAGGCAAAAATCAAGAGTTGGATGCTTAAATGACTGAGCCACCCAGGCACCCCCTAAAGTTCTACATTTTAATTATGTATAAAAAATACCTAAGGCTGATATTGTACCTAACTCAGATATCTTTATTTTATACACTATTGTCCTGAGAAGCATTGCCTGAAACCAGTTGCTTAGCTGTGGATGGTATACTTTGTTCTGAATTCAGTTTACCTGCCATGTGCCCAGGACTGGTGGGGGCGGGGTACACTACAGTCGTGCCTGCAGTGCCAGCACTGACGGTCACGGGAAAGGGAGTTCCAATAACACCTGCGAAAAACATGAAATGAGCTTCTCATGTCAAGTATACTTGGATTTTGTTTCCAATGGGTGGGTGATTTAACTATTCAGTCAGTTCCCACTCCAGAAAATGAAAGTGTGAATCCAGTGTCTTTTTGTCCAGAGTTCCCTAAGATTTTGTTCTACTATAATTTCCTCAAAGATTTTGGTTTAGTTTTTACTATTTTGTTGTTGTTATTGCTTTTTTTTTTTTACAGTTATGTTCTAGGCATCTTAAATTGGGTCATGCTAAGTCTTCATATATTTGTCTCAATGAGGTTGCTTTCAAATAAATGGAATCTTAAGCTCTAATCACACTGTCACTCAGGGATAATAACAATGATGAAATATCATGAAAGAGCTAATTGCAACTTTTACACTTAGAATGCCTAAAAGAGCAAAATACATCATTAGATATACACATGTTTTCTCTTATCCTATATATTACTTTTTTAAATTTTGAGTTTGATGTTATTTATTTCTGTTATACTCTACTAATAGTTACTGATAAGGAAAAAAATAAAACTGGAAACCATATTATAGCCAGCCAATATAAACTGGTCGAAAACAAGATAAATTCAGGCTTTTTAAAGAATTTTAAATCAGTGGGAAAAGCTCAATAAATTACTTGTTCGCAACGTTTTGTCAAAAGCAAAACTCTCATATAAATTCTTTCTTAAAAACCCAAAGTTACTAATAATTTTCCCTGTTAGATTTTTTTTTCACATATAAAACCGGGAATTAATATACTAACCTGTAGTAAAAGGTTCACTCAGAAGAGTTAGAGTTGTCCCTGATAAGAAAAAGAGAAATGATGTAAATTTGTCTGAACTCAAGGGAAAATACTGAAAAGATTGCTGGATTGTTAGTTTTCAATATGTAGTAGTTTGTAATATATTTAGCACTGAGAGTTAATAATAAAATTTGATTTCAGTTTTAAAATAATGATATCATGGGGCGCCTGGGTGGCTCAGTTGGTTAAGCGTCCGACTTCGGCTCAGGTCATGATCTCACGGTCTGTGAGTTCGAACCCCGTGTCAGGCTCTGTGCTGACAGCTCAGAGGCTGGAGCCTGCTTCAGATTCTGTGTCTCCCTCTCTCTGACCCTCCCCTGTTCATGCTCTGTCTCTCTCTGTCTCAAAAATAAAAAAACGTCAAAATTAAATAATGATATCATAATGTACTTTACAATGCATATGTGTATGTGTGAAGGGGCATGGATATGCATGTGTATACTATACACACATATGCTGAATTCCAAATACAAGGTAAATGCAATAAATGTATATCAATAATGACAAAGTTAATTCTGTGTTAGCAGAAGCTAATGTTGAAGTTAATGACTTCTTTTACTCTGTTTCTGGTGGTCAGTGCCTTCCATAGTTGTCTACCAAGTGGCATTTAGTCTATATTTGGAGTAGTGGGAAGAAGAAATATTTTTTAGGATTTGTTTTTATAATTTTATATAGTAGGTTTATGGAGATAAATTTGTAGTTACCAGTAAACTCCTGAAGGAAGAGGCCATATTTTTACTTTGCCTTCCCAGTGCCTGCCCCTCCAACCATTCCTGCCAGGAATACATTAGCAGTTTATTAACTGTTTATTGCCAGGGGTGCGGTGTACTCAAAATTAAGCCTTTGTTAAAATCTGTTTTTCATAAATAGCAAAATCAGCTATTTTCTGTATTTTCATCTTAGTCTCTATTGAAAAGCCCTGCAAATCTATTATTTATATGGAAATTCACACTTTACAACATTATAGTATTTTGCAACTTACAAAAGAAGAAGAAAAAGTGTCTCACACAACCTCTCTATTTGATCCTCATTCTTTGTTCAGCCACCATGGCTGCTTTTCAGCGTCTCATACCTGCTATTTGCAGTTCCCTGGCCTTGGAACACAGTTCCTTATTCTTCTCCAAGTTAAACCTTCACTGGTCAGTTCTCAACTCATCTTTTCCTCAGCCTTTCCTGACCATCTTGACTTGTTCAAATCTCTTCTCCACCTAACTCACTCCCATTTTAAGCACTTCATAGCTCTTGTCATTGACGGAAATTTCCATTTGTATTTGTAATTGCTTGATTGATATCCATCTTCCTCACTAGACTATAGGTTTTATGAACACAGGGATTGTATCTATTTTAACTCATCTTTATATCTCTAATGATAGCAGAGTGCCTAGCACCTAATAGGTGATAGATAAGTATTTGATAATAGAAGGAAAGAAGGAAAAATATTATGCTTATTCTGCATATAAAGAATTGGGCTCAGAAAAGCTATGTGATTTCTACAAGATAGATGCTAGTCAGTGACAATGCTGGGACTAAATCCAAGTCATCCAGTACCTAGGACTATAACCCAAATGGCTTTTTATATAATATAAAAATATTACGTATAAAATATCTATGTATAAAAATATCTATGTATAATGAACTACCACTTGTAGTTTTTTTAATTATCCATTCATTATATCAATGGAAATGTTATAAGGTAGACTAGAAATATATAATACCACATCAAATAAATAATAAAATATCCTTTCTTGATTACTTCAAATATGGATATTATAAATATGTTAAGTAGTTTGAGAGAAGGTTTATGTGAGAATTCTCAAAATTAGTGTCAAGCTTTAGTTGAGAAGAATTTTTAAATCAGTGTCAAGAAGACCACCAACAGACCAATTCAGATCTTATCTTTTCTCATGGATGAACACATTAATTGGACACTGAATTAAAATGCCTTGCTGATCTGGATGCAAGGATCACATAGAAAGACTATTATTCCATGGCCCACAGAGACTATCAAGATTATCATGATGCAGCAGGATACATCGTGATACTTCAAAAGAATATGTTGCAGATTTCATTTCCCAGTATAGATATAACCTTTAGGGAACTGCAGTGATTCCAGTTTGAGCTCTTTCAAATTGAGCACAATAACATTTAATTAAAAGCAGCGTTATCACATGGAACAGAATCAAAATCTTCTCCACAGTTTCCACATTTGAATATTCTCTGATCAAATGGAGTCAAGGGGAACATAGTGGCTCACCATAGATGGTAGAGCACAGACTGCAAATATTTTTAGCGTATGAAGGAGAGAACACATTTATAGGCCTTTCCTCACAATTGGTATGGCTAACATGGCAACAGGCTCCAAAGTGGATCTCCAGGACCCATCTTAAATCAGGGCCAGAAGATTTATCTAAACTAGTCACAGATTGGAGTACATACCAGTTGGGCTACTATATATAATATAGCAGTTATTTCCCCCCACAAATAAACTTTGGAAGATATGTCTAAAATTGTTGATATAGTGATAAAAATATGGATAAGTTTTTACTAACATGAATAGAGAAGAATCCACTTTTCTTCATGGGTTAATGACCAAAACTGATAAAGCATTACTGTTCTCATTAATTTTGGCATCCATAACCACTGCAATTACAGTTAATATTTTCCTTCACTTACAAATGAACACATATGCTTAAAGGACTTGATATTGTGAATTACTATGTATCAGCTGCTTTGTTGCCAAGAGGTAACTGCTCATAATAAGAGCTGCCAAAATATCGATAGCTCTGTGCATTATGAACTAATAATCCACTCCAAAAATTTTCAAAGTGATTGTGTTGATTTATTTTTACCTCATAAGCTTAATTAAAAAATAATTTAATTTACCTTGTTTATTTTCCACCACATAATAGACTGAATAATTAAAATAAAATCTTGCAATTAATTTTCCAGCTACTACTAAGATTTTCTGATTAAAGAATCATTTTAATTTTTATAAAAGTATTATTTTGCCATTTTCCCTGAGTGGATTCCATTTTGCTTAATATTAACTTCTGAAAGATAAGCTTAAGGAGTATCCATAATATTTTTCCTAATAAACAAAAATTTTGGTACTTCAAAGTTTGCAGTTTTTCTAAAATATGATATTTCTGAAAAAAATAACCCAGGTTTTGATCCAGAAAGTAGTTGGGTTTCTGATTATAAAAAATACTAAACTTCTTTGCTAAAATCTAAGTTCATTTACACAATAAATTATTCTTTATAAAAATGTTAATAGTAACTGGTCACCTGGGTGGCTCAGTCAGTTGAGTGTCTGACTCTTGGTTTTGGCTCAGGTCAGGAGCTCACGGTTTGTGAGTGAGAGCCCCACATCAGGCTCTGCGCTAACAGTGCAGAGCCTGCTTGGAATTCTCTCTCTCCCTCTCTTTGCCTATCCCCTACTTGCTTTCTCTGTTTCTCTCTCAAAATAAATAAACTTAAAAAAAAACTTAGTAATAATAGAGTTGATTTCACTGAGTCTTACTGTGTATTATTCTAAGCTGCACCATTACATTTACTCTTTACTCAAGTCCTGTAATAAAGATATTATATCCTTCCCACTTAATAAATGAGAAAACTAATGTTCAGAGTGTTTGAAGATTTAAACTAGGGTCATACAGCTAGTAAGTAGAACAGAAGAGATTCAAATTCTTATTTTTCTGCTTCTACTTCCCACTACACTGAGGTGACTTTCTATAATATCCCAATGTAATTATTTTCTTTCTATGATGGATACTATTTTAGAATAAGCTCCTTATGCAAATTAGTTGTAACACTCTAAGATTTTAACTTTTTGAGAAAGTAAAAAAAATGCATTTTAAGATATCAAATCATTATGTCACAAAACCCACTTTTTAATTATATGAACCAATATCCCATATGGTCAATGAGCTTTTTTATAGTTTAATAGAAAATTACTACATAAATCATAAATTTTAACACAACTACCAAATTGAAATTGGAATCTGAAATTATATGCAACTATTTCAATAACTAATTTATATTAAATTCAATTTTATTCTCTTTCTTAAATACACAGCAGCATTAGGACTGGAATCTAGAAAAAGATGTCCTGAATTTTAATCCTCTCTGTGCTTCTTATTAGCAGACAACCTTGGACACATAACTTAAACTTCTTGTGCTTCCATTTCCTCATTTGTAAATTGGGGAAAATAATGGCACTTACTTCACAGAGTTTTCTGTATCAAATGAGATAATATGTGTCAAATACTTAGAAAACTGCTCAGTAAATGTTAGCTCTGTGTCAAGATCTGTCAATTTCAACAGGAAAAAAACCATAATTGCATAATATTTCTTCTAAAACTAACATACTTATTGGAATGGTTGGCTAGGCATCTCTCAGGATATTTTAACCCTTTGAAAGCATTTACTGTATAGAAAAAAAATAGATATATAATGCATGGAGAAAAGCTTAAGCTTTGCAAATTGCTTCCCTTGTGATTTTAAAGTTATCTTCAATGTTTTTCTAAATTAATTAAAAGTACACTTCACTCCTATGCTATTTAACTCAAAGAAATGTGCAACAGTATAATCATACCATAACTTCTATACAAGATGCTTGAATATAAAATCAAATAAATCATCAATCCCTCTCCTGAGGACCTAGTCACTTCTCTTATCTGGCCTTCCATCCACTTGAGAAATGTCATTTAAATTTATGGAAAGAAACTTTAAAATAATTTGTTTAATCTTTTCAAGTTATAGATTAAAAAATAATAATGGTCAGTAAAAAGTACTTGATTCAGGGAAGTATTCCATCTAGTACTTGATAAAAAATAAATCTTGGGACAGATATCATATGTTTTGCTCATATGTGGATCTTGAGAAACTTAACAGAAGACCATGGGGGAAGGGAAGGGGGAAAAAAAAAGTTACAGAGAGGGAGGGAGGCAAACCACAAGAGACTCTTAATTACAGAGAACAAATTGAGGGTGGATGGGGGGGTGGGGAGAGGGAAAATGGGTGATGGACATTTAGGAGGGCACTTGTTGGGATGAGCACTGGGTGTTGTATGTAAGCCAATTTGACAATAAATTATATTCAAAAAAATAAAATAAATCTTGGGGCGCCTGGGTGGCTCAGTCAGTTAAGTGTCTGACTTTGGCTCACTCAGGTCACGATCTTGCAGTTTGTGAGCTCGAGCCCTGCATCGGGTTCTCTGCTGTCAGTGAGGAGCCTGCTTCAGATCCTCTGTCTCCCTCTCTCAAAAATAAATGAACATGTAAAAAATCAGTCAATCAATCGTGGGGCACCTGGGTGGCTCAGTTGGTTAAGCATCCGACTTTGGCTCAGGTCATGATCTCAGGTCATGAGTTCGAGACCCACATTGGACTCTCAGCTGTCAGTGTGGCACCTGCTTTGGAACCTCTATTTCCCTCTCTCTCTGCCCCTCCTCCACTTGTGTGCAAGCACACATGCTCTCTCTCAAAAATAAATAAACTTTTAAAAAGATAAAAATAAGCCTTACCTATGTGTTCAAGAAATATAGGTTTTTATACCTATAAATTTTATAACTGTAAATTGAAATCTTAAGACAAAGTAGAAAATAAAAGTAGAAAAGCTTTGACTAAATTAAATCGGCCCATGAATCACATTGGTTCAATTCAAACATACTAACATATTATCCAAAATGAAACTACACTTAGAACACTGAGACCATAAACCAAAATTCTGGGTGAAATGGGTTCCCATATCTAAGAATGAAATCCTTCTACCTACTTCCAAGAGTTCATGAAGAGACAGTACATATTCAAAATGATGTGTCTTCCTAGCTATAATATCTGGAAAATGTTAAACTTTTACTTTTAAGTAGCTATTTAAATATTTTAGTTGATGTATACTATATTTAGAAAGTAACAAGAAACTTTGCCAGTGATGAGGACGAAACCCATATTTCAGCACCCATTTTCTCATCACTGATCAAGCAGTTCACCCTTAGAAAGCTGAAAAACAAAAAATCATTAT
This sequence comes from Panthera uncia, assembly GCF_023721935.1. Lineage (NCBI taxonomy): Eukaryota > Metazoa > Chordata > Mammalia > Carnivora > Felidae > Panthera > Panthera uncia. Next base: position 66,205,238 of record NC_064809.1, on the reverse strand, counting down.
GTAGCTATGGATTCATCCCAGTTTGTCAAATGCTGTTCAACTTTTAAACCATGGACGTCAGTAAAAGAAGTGGAATGTAGCTTTCAAGTCTACAATTTGTAAGGCAACTACTCCACAAAAAGAATGTATTTCTTTTAAAAGTGTTCAAAAGGCGAACACTATAAGCGGTTTTATTTTTACTATATTATGATGCTTATTGGATGAATTTAGAAAAAACAAGTTTAAAAAGGAAACATATGTTGGTATGTCTTAAAATGAAATGTCTTATTCTTACATGGAAAATGAAAAACAACATCACCAGGCTTGGCTTTTTTTGTTTTCCTTTTAGAACTTCAAAATAAAATGCCCGGTAAACATATGACTAGTATTTTCTAAGATTGTTCTGAGTGACATCCTCACTTCATATAGATTGTTATGATTCCTGAGTTGGGGGTAAATGGACATGTTGTCTCTTATGGTTGTTAAAATTCAGAAACTTCCATTTTATTCCGAATATTTTGTACCCAGTCCAGGAGTCTATAGCACATGCTGAGGTAGACAATTTATGATTGTCCAGTTAATCAAATCCACCAAGATGAATGAGAGGTATGAGCCAAGCCTACCAGTCACAGCTTTTTTTGGGGAAACTAAATAAGTTATTACTTGAGTAACTTCTAAATTCCTCTTGATATAAATGATATAGGCATAGTCTCAGAAAAGATATGGGACAGTGAATGAGAAGCTAAAATTTAAATCAAGTTTTACCACTACCATTCATTTAAAATTGAGATTTAATTAATAATCAAAATTTTGTCTGCCTCAGTTCATCTGGGAAAAAAGCATTTACAGATTTATTCCAGCAACAAGATAAGCTATACATACATTATTAACGAATGCTGAAAATGTCTCAATAATTTGATAACTTGATAAGCAACGTTTTCTGTGTATTGGGATTATTTGACTAAATTTATTTAAAACACATACAATTTGTGGCACAATTGGACAATTTTAACATAAAAAATTGTTTTTGTCTCCTGATTTTAGAATAATGTTGGGGCGACCTTAATGATTTATGTCTTTGAAATGATAATTTCTGATAATAATTTCTGTATTTCATGGATGATAAGGAAAAGAAAAACAATGCTAGTTTCTCTCTGTATCACACCAGAAAATTCCTTTTCTTCTGATCTTCATAACTCTGGAAAAATTATTTAAGCTCTTTGTATCTCATTCCCTGCAAAATGATGAAGACAGAGGGGTCCACGGAATATTACTTAATCAGGCAATTGTTGAGATTTAATGAGATAATGAATGAAAAAGTGTATCTAATCACTAGAATACAGTAAACCCTCCTTTAAAGTTGTTATTACCAAAGGAAATAATCATCAAAACTAAAAGGCAACCAATAGAGTGGGAGAAGATATTTGAAAATGACATATCAGATAAAGGGTTAGTATCCAAAATCTATAAAGAACTTATCCAACTCAACACCCAAAAAACAAATAATCCAGTGAAGAAATGGACAAAAGACATGAATAGACACTTCTCCAAAGAAAACATCCAGATGGCCAACCGACACATGAAAAAATGCTCAACATCACTCATCATCAGAGAAATACAAATCAAAACCACAAGGAGATATCACCTCACACCTGTCAGAATGGCTAAGCAACAACAGATATTGGCAAAAGATATTGGAGAAAGAGGATCTCTTTTGCACTGCTGGTGGGAATGCAAACTGGTGCAGCCACTCTGGAAAACAGTATGCAGGTTCCTTAAATATTAAAAATAGATCTACAGCAATTGCACTCCTAGGTATTTACCCAAGGAATACAGGTGTGCTCTTTCGAATGGGCACATGCACCCCAACGTGTATAGCAGCACTATCAACAATAGCCAAAGTATGGAAAGAGTCCAAATATCCATCGATGGATGAATGAATAAAGAAGATGTGGTATATACATACAATGGAGTATTACTCAGCAATCAAAAATAATGAAATCTTGCCATTTGCAGCTACATGGATGGAACTAGAGGGTATTTTGCTAAGCAAAATTAGTCAGTCAAAGAAAGACAAATATCATGTGACTTCACTCATATGAGGACTATAAGATACAAAACAGATGAACATAAGGGAAGGGAAGCAAAAATGATATAAAAACAGAGAGGGGGACAAAACATAAGAGACTCTTAAATATGGAGAAGAAACAGAGGGTTGCTAGAGGGGTTGTGGGAGGGAGGATGGGCTAAATGAATAAGGGACACTAAGGAATCTACTCCTGAAATCATTGCTGCACTATATGCTAACTAACATGGATGTAAATTAAAAAATAAATAAATTGTTTTTAAAAAGTTGTTATTAGCTATTTCTTACAAAATAGTACTAAAGTGGCATTTTAGTAAATTATTAATATTATACTTCTGGAACATGAAATACCTAACTAGAAATTCAATGAAATGAAATAAAACACTAGGATTTGGGAAAGCTAAGCATAAATTATAATTAATACCTCATGAATTCTGGGGGGAAAAATCAGCCAGGTAATCTCTCCTACAATTCAACTATACATTAGATTTATGATTTTTTAAATACTATGGTGAAAATAATTAATGAAATTTTTGTAGTGTTTTAAGGTTAATTAAACATTTTACATCTACAATTTCATCCGTTGCTCACAAAAACTACTTCAGTAATCTATTCATGACCTGTTGTTTTATATAAAAATTTGCTTGCTATAATACAAAGTGTCGACAAAATGAAATTTCCATAATATTATGTTCAAAACTGAATTCTTGGGGATATAAAAACAATGAAAGGAAATACATGTATAAACTAAACAAAAATCAATCCAGTTTTCATATTTCTGAGTATAGGATACTCAGAATATCCTATCCTGTGTATATAGGATGTGATATAGGATGCAGATAACATCTTTACATTGAAATAGTTATCAAAATTGCTTATGACTCATGCACAACTGTACAATGCATCAAATCCATAGTCAAGAGTAGTTCTATTTCTTTAAATGGTCACAATATTCAAAAGTTTTAATAGCTGAACAAATGATTTTAACTAAAAGATAGCTATATAAAATGAAATTAATCTTCATGGAAACAGAAGTGGGATGAGAATTAGAAGTTTAGTCATTGCTAATGACTGAAATAATACATGGCCAGAAAAATTTTCTGCAGTATAAGAAACAACATAGAAGGACTTTGGGGATGAAATTTTTACTATGTCTTGGGAAATACACTTACACTTGTAGAATAGAGAAAAATACTTCTAAAACCTGTCAGTCTTTCCAAGATTTACACTGAGCAAGTCAGTAGTGCTTAGTGTTGCTAATAACATGCAACATGAAAGAGAGTTTGACAAAAATTAAACATGTTAGTTTAGGCATTTTTAATGATATTCCATACTATGATGGGCTGATACTTAAGAAGTATATTTGCCCTTTGAATATAAAAAATATATTAATTACCAAATAAATCAGACACTGCTGATAATTACAAAATACCCAAAATTATAGTTGTAATTCTATATCATGATATAAAATTATAATCCAAAAGTAGTCTTGATTTTGCAGTGTACATTTGCATTTTATAGAAAGAAGATTAGCTGCAATGAATGAATGTATAAACTGTAAGAGTTTCAATACAATAATAGCTAACCAATAGTCTAACCTTCACCAGAAATTCTGTTGCCCCCCCACCCTAAAAAAATACCTGAATTATAAATTTGGGACGGGGAAAAAGAAGAGTCATTCATTTATTCTACAAATATTTAATGAATGATAACTATTACATAGCTTGGAACTAGGTGCATTTGGTAATACAGGTAGGGCAAAACACAGTCTGAGACTTTAAGGATGTAAACTAGACTTATCATGGTGATCATTTTGCAATATATATAAATACCAAGTTGCTATGAGGTACACCGGCAACTAATATAATGGTATGTGTCAATTTTACCTCAAAACATATCATGCATGTAAATATATATCCATTTTTTTAATAGAGAAAGAAATAAATAATAGGAGAAAGTGAAAGTATTCAGGTGGGGAAGAAAAAGCCCTAAATATAAACAAGTGGGTATATTGATTAAAATAGGCTTTAAGTTAAAAAAAAATGTTTAATATATGTAAAAAAAACCCTGCATTGTCATTTTACAAGTTTTCTGATTCACCCACCTATTGTTTCGCTGCTTGATGTTGTAATCACTGGAATGGAAGCTGCTGAATTAGAGAAAACAATGGAAAATAATTAGTTTTGCACAGAGGGAACATTATGTTTCTGAGAACATCTATGGTCATGTATAAAATGGGTCAACTTGAAATTAATGTTTCAAAGAAATTTAATCATATAGGTGGATAGATGTTAAAGTATAAAATTAAAGCTTTCAAATCCATAGACCACAAGTAAAAGGTCAAGAAAACATCATTTTGCATAACATTTTTTCCAAGGTCTTCCTCTAAAGCATTCTTAAAAACAAACAGAACAAAACAAAACAAAAGTCCCCATAAAATGTCATTAGAAAGATATAATAGTGCAAAAAGAAGTTTTGTTTTTGGGGTTTTTTTTTTTTTTTTTTTAAATGCCCTCTTGATTAAGTTGTGGGTGAAGATTATGGCTTACCTGCACCTGAGCTCCTGGTTACCAATGTTATTGCTATACAAAGAAGGAGGCAAATATTTGGAAATGTATGTTAAAATTGTGTTAAAAGACAAAATTAAAAGTATTTATTTAGAGATGTGTTTATATATATGTCTAATGCAAATAAATGATTAAATGTAACAGTTAAATGTATTAATCAGATGTCCACACGTTTCAAAACACTTTTTGTAGTCCTTAGGCTATTGCTTTACTACAAATCATTCAATTAACATTGAGATTCTTTGATATTAGTAAAGGATAAGTTGTAAATCATTTTTAAAGACTTTAACATAGAATGCTCTTCAGTAGTAGAATTTTCTTCACTTTCTCCAAATTAGTACGGAGAATGTTCTTTTTAGGATGCATAACCTCTGAATAGGGAAGATGCTCTTCACTAATATTACAACTGGATGTAGACCCTGCCTGCTATCTGGCATTTAGGAAATAAATACAGAATGACAAATTTGAAAAAAAGGGCCAAATTGCTGCATTGCAAATTCACCTTGCTGATGATTTAGAAGCTAAAAGGCAAACTTTTTTTTTTTTTTTTTTTACTACCTGCTTCGGTGCTTAATATGGAGGTAGCTGTTGTAGCTGAAACTGTGTAGGGAAGAAATTATTGAAGAAAAGTAAATTACTTGGATAATTTTACCAGGAAATTTAGTTTAAAAAATCACTTACCATAAACTAAGTGAAAATTTCTAAACCTGTGTTCAGAGGTTGTGACAAAATAATCTCTCATTTAAATAAAAAAAAATAAATAAACATAAATAATTCTATATATTTATTGTATGTCCCCCCCCCAAAAGTAATTTTTTCTGTTTTTATCATTTAACCAAAATCTCACAGGAATTTTATAAGGCCTATTTAAGGACCAAGAAATAAAGTTCAGAACCCTGACGTGGGATACCTTAGCTGTAAGTAAGTGATCAATAATAACTAAAAATTTAAATAGCATTTTACAGACAATAACACAACTTTAAATATAGTATCAAAATATAAGGCTTCCAATTTACTTCACGATCTCTTCACTGATATCTCTGAATATCGGTCTACAGGAAATAAAATTCCCCCTGAATCACACAGAACAGGAATACGGTTAAGTGCACTGCAGCAACTCTAACTATGCTTATATTGCCAGTAAGTTGCAAGTCCCAAAGCTAAAATTAGACTGCATTCTGTCAGCGCTCTTCCTGAGTGGACGTGACTGAAACATCCTTGGAGCTTACAGCCAATATAAGAGTTAAGAAAAAGAAAGTAACTTTTTATTTCTATATTTTTAAATTACCTCCCGGTGTAATCATGATTTTAAAATTTTACTCCATGGGAGACCACATTTAACTCATTTTCATTCCACATGTTCCAATTATTATCTAAAAATGTCAAGCTTTGGATGATGATATTTAACTAATAAGCATACATTACCTAATATATGTTCTAATCATATTCCTAGCTGAATACACTAGAGTAAAATGAAATAACATTTTGACAGATTTTCTAGTAACTGTTCATTCTAATTTGAAATTTTTGTATCAGATTTACCACCATATTTTTCACTGGCATAGACTGATGTGAAACTGTAAAGGATTATCCACAAAAAGAAATCAGAGCTACACATTGAAAACCATGATGATTTGGGGCACCTGGGTGGCTCAGGTGGTTAAGCGTCAGATTTCAGCTCAGGTCACGATTCATGGTTCACGAGTCCGAGCCCTGTGTCGGGCTCTGTGCTGACAGCTCAGAGCCTGGAGCCTGCTTAGCATTACGTGTCTCCCTCTCTTGCTCTCGCTCTCTCAAAAATAATAAACATTTTAAAACTTTTTAAAAAAAGAAAACCATGATGATTTTACCTGTGAATGTTGAATTTGTAGGAACAGTTTCTGAAATAAACATAAGTTACTATTATTGAGAAGAATGAAAAAGGGTGAAAAAGTCTAAAATCTCAAATTGCCAATGAATTATTTGTATCTTGTTTATTTTACTCCCTGCAATTTCTAATACAAACCAGGGAGTAGCTCATATATTTTTTTAAAGCTTATTGAGATTCATCTTTAAGATTTGTTGCTCATGAGTGTTCCCTCAATTATTTAATTCTATCTTATCTAATCCTGACCTTTCAGCTCCATCCCTTCATGAATCTATTTTGAGTGATGTCTTACTGCCTTAATTCCCAGAGCCTACAGATAGGCAAGGGCTTCCATGCAGCAGGAGGACTACCTACTTGCTAGTTGTTGGAAATGCCTTGGCAGCATTGGTTTTGAAATGACACAACATGAACAAATACACAGCAATGGAATTGTCCAAACCACTGAGGGGGGAACAGTTTAAGCCTTAAGTACCTACTCCTTTTGCTGTTGATGATCTGAAAGGATCCCAAACCCCATACCTTGTCTTCCCTAATTCAATTAGAATAAAATGCAAAGACTCACCACTGCACTCCAACTCTCCTGCGATGCAATAGCTGAAAGTTAAATTAAAAAAAAAAAAATGAGGTTGAAATTTTAACTCCTACTGGCATACACCTCCCGAATTTGAAACAAAAAACAGTCTAACCATGAGAATCGAAACAATACCAAATAAGGGAACAATAAATAATCATTTCCCCAAAGGACGTTTATTTTTTGGTGTACTGTACCACTATTCCTAATCATTTCACTGCAGTGTTCTTGACACCTAAAAAAATGCTTTGCAGTCAAGCTGTACAGTTAGTTCTTACATTTTCAGCTTTAAACCTGACATCTTGGCCATGCTGCTCTTGTAGAGACTTCTCCTCTTTGCTTCCATGTCACTGTCTGAAGCCTGTAAACATGATCTTGCATTTATAGAATTAAAACTTTCTTTTTACCTAAAATTACAAGTGACATTTTCTGTTCCTGTTTTCCTCATTATAAGATTTAACAAGCCATTTGTTGACATATGGATTTACTGAAAATATGAAATAACTAGCATTACTGACAGAAAATTGAACCTAATGCTAGCCTTATCATTTAGAAATAGGAAAGCTAAAAATTATACATGTACACTTAATTTTTTTTTATAAATGAAAATGCAAGGAACAGAATTGCTTCTTAGAAAGTTAATAGAGAACGTACCATGTTCTTCCACAGTTATCCTGAATCACTCCACCTGCTGGTATGATATCATTATAGAAGCAGCTGCACTCAGATAAACTGACGCATTTCATGGTGTTCTCATCCAGATAAGGAGCGCTATCTGGGCACTTAGCATAACATCCTGTATGAAAGATGACCCATGGTTCATTTCTGTTTACAGAAACTTGTCACATTGCATTATATATTCGTAAAGTTACTTAAATGCCTACATGAACTGAAGTAGATAATAGCAGCTCTTAATAAAAACATATAAATTGTACAGGATTCAGATCTTCTTGCAATGGAATATCAACCTAAGAACTGAGAACTTATACATTTTCACTGATTTATTTTTCTAAAATGTTTCCTGAAGTATTTTAAAATAATTTGCAACTTTAATGATGGTATGATGTTGAATGTAATACAACACTTTGATAAATACATATCTTGAAAAGTGATTCTTTTCTATTCTAAATATCTATTTTTTGTAAGGATAGAGGAAGATCCAGGTGTCATAATGAAATGAGCTGAAAAGATCCCAGAGACTGGGATCTAACACAGAGGTGACTCTGGGAAGTTACTGCATCTTCTTATTTTCTTGCCACTTCTTCCTTTCCAAGATATGAAATGCTAAGAAGAAAGTGCTGTTGACGTGTGGGATATAGTTAATTGGACTATATAATACATTGCATTCTGAAACTACATTCTCAACAAACTATATTGTCTAATGAAAGGTATAAAAATTGACAATGGGACCGAAGCACTGCATTCTCCCCACTGCTTGTCTGTCTTATTAAACAGATAATATATGTCTAGAGGAAATGTTTCATTTTTTATGTTTATTTATTTTTGAGAGATAGAGAGACAGAGACAGAGCATGAGCGAGGGAGGGACAGAGAGAGAGAGAGAGAGAGAGAGAGACTCATTATCTGAAGCAGGCTCCGGGGTCTGAGCTGTCACCTGAGAGCCCAGTGCAGGGCTCCAACCCACAAACCGTGAGATCATGACCTGAGCCGAAGTTGGCCACTCAACCGACTGAGCCACCCAAGGGCCCCTAGAGAAAATGTTTCTTATGTAGAAATATTAATGTCATAACAAGTATAAATGCCTATTCGTTAAAGTACAGAATGTGAGGACCGGGGTGGCTCAGTCGGTTAAGCATCTGACTCTTGATTTCAGCTCTGGTCATGATTTCGTGGTTTGCGAGATGGAGCCCTGTGTAAGGCTCTACAGGAACAGTACCAAGCCAGGCTGGGATTCTTTGTCTCTCTCTCTCTCCCCTCACCATCAAAAATAAATAAATAAACATCAAGTAAATGAATGAATGAATATATAAATAAATAATAAAATGTAAGATTCTGAATTGGCAGAAATAACATTTTCAGTATTCAAATATCAATATAATTTGCACTACTTCATGGATATTACTAAAATTTACCTTACCTTCTAAAAGTGCAGAAAATTTCTGGCCAATAACTTGATCTTTGCAAGTTTTTGCAGTCACTGTACCACAAGGTTCATAGTGCCAACTGCATTCCCCAGGGGCATTGTAATAATCACAGTAGACAGCTGTAATTTAATTGTATCAAATTACTTCCATCTATTATGTAACAATTTTCACCTTTCCCTTTCCAAAGCATTTTTGAATGATATTAACAAATAAACAGACCTAGCGTATGTCATTCTACCTTATCAGGTTCCTTTGGCTTTATCCAAATTGCCAGATAAGCCAAAATAGCTCACAAAAAAACGGAGGGGGAGCATATAGGATCAAAACAGCACTTTTCTTTGACACCTCACAAAGTTGGTTTGGGGTAGAAAAGTAAACACTAATTTTCCCATTTTAAGGTATTTTAGGTCATAGTCTAGATTCATAGTTTTACTGTTCAAGACTAAATTGCAAAAATAAATCTCTGGGAAAAGGAGCCTCCTTTAATGTGTAAATAACAGTTCCTGAATGAGGTAACTAAAGATTTCAATATAACACTTTGCATAATAAAGAATAAAATGTGGATTCAATGTCAATATTTCTCATTGTCATATTTTCTCTCGTAATACTTTCCATTAGAAGGGAAAGAGCTGATTTCTACTAAAATTATCACATTCCATATATATCAATATATGTATCAAGACTAGGGCTCTATAAACGTTTTTAAGATAATGTGTAAGGACTTGAACCCAAAGTAGATGAGGTAAATGTTCAAGGACATATGGCTACACCAAGTTAGGTAAACAATTCATTGTTCATCTAAGTATGAATAAGAGATACTTTCCATCAGTATTTAATTTCTCCCGTTATAAGAACTTCAGAAACTCCAACTGAATTTGATGTAGTGTGCCAGGTGCTATACTTTTAAAAAATAGGGATTTTTCCCATTCATGTTCAAAACATATTAACATGTTTTGAAAACTTTCTAGGCACAAGAGTATGTATTTTATAGAAAACATGGAAAGAAGATTGATCACCTAACAAAACAATGCTATCTAATTACCTTTTATAAGAACAACACATGGACCTCACTTACGGCAGAGCTCTGGTTTTCTCCATCTGACACAGACTCCAACCGCACTGCACGCCTCTGCGTACATAGCCACAGCTGTGCAGAATCCCAGGTACTTCCCCTCCATGTCACATGCACAGGCTTCTTCAATGCATGCATCATAGTAGGCATTGGGGTCCACCTAGAGAACACGGCCCATGAGTCTCTGGGAGCAAAGCCTGTGCAGGTCCCTGCTCTCAGAGCCATACTACCTTGCTGTGGCAGTCTCTGAAGGTGCTGTCCCGGATGATCTCACATTTCCGCACAGCCCAGGCCTTACAGTACGGGTTTGAGTCACACGGGAAAGCTTGAGCTACTGTGTCTGAACATTCTTGACTGGTTTTCCAGCTATTTCCAAATTCCAGTGCTCCAGCAGCTACTGATGAATATCGTGTTGTGAAATCATCCTTGAGATCACCATTGTTATTTCCACAAAGACCACATACTTTGCCCTGTAGAGATCCGAAAGGGAAGTTAACAAGTAGGTTGTAGTAGGGATATAGATACATGAAGAGATGAGATCAGAAGGGAAAATTAACAAGTGAGTTGCACTATAGTGGTATACAGAGACAGAAACGTAAAGATGTTATGATCATTTATAGTATCATAGATCTATTTTATTTATTTTATTTTATTTTATTTTGTATTTTATTTTTGAAGAGAGAGCATGTGACAGGGGGAGGGGCACAGGGAGAGGGAGAGACAGTCTTAAGCAGGCTCCAACTCAGCATAGAGTCCATGCGGGGCTCCATCTCATGACCATGAGATCATGACCTGAGACAAAATCAAGAGTCAGACACTCAAGCCACTGACTCGCCCAGGTGCCCCCCCTTTTTTTTTTAAGTAGGCTCCATACCCAACATGTTGTTTCAACTCACAACCCTGAAATCAAGAGTTGACATGCTCTGCTGACCGAGTCAGCCAGGTGCCCCCACCATAAATCCATTTTAAATTCCAAATTTTAGAAGGAAATTAAAATCTGTGGATAAGATCCTGGTACTGTTTAACCCAAGATATCATATATCACAAAATGATCTAGTATCAAATAAGATAAATGCATTAAGAATTATTAAAAAATAATTATATTCACTAGCTTCAAATCATACGTGAGTAGACTCTTAGGCTCTTAGAATTTTTGTTCTAAGAAATATATTTAATTCTATATATTCACCAGCTACCTTAAAATTGTATTATGCAATAATCTCAAGTAACCAAATATGGTTAAACTAGAACGCTTCAGGTTTATTGCATTTAGTTTTCACCAGGTCCTATCATCTTTGATTACATTTCTTATTTCATCATAATGTTGAACAGTTGTGGAAGGCTTATTCTATGAAAGAAACTACCACTCTCTCACTTCCCACTGATGAATTGTCTCTACTTCTCAGAAACAGAAATTATTTTGTTTCCCCGTTAGTCACTTATTAGTGATATACATACATTCCAGTGTGGATCCAGTATAACAGAAACTCTTGTATTCTTGTCCCAAATTATGGTTATTCCATTCAAAAATTTCAGAATCAAGTACAGGCCAACAGTATGTACAGAATATGTATTTCCATTGATTTCACATTCCTTACTTTCTGTAGTTTTGGCTGCTGTTACTTTCCCATCATGCAGAACAACATTCTGATCCTATAAATTAAAAGACAGACTTATGATAACATCAGTTTTATCTGGCCACTCATAATCTGAGAGAAAAAATATATAAAGAGAAACAGTACCATACCTGAAAAGCAACTATGATTTTTCTTGAGCATGTAAGCCCATTTTCACAGCATGGGACGCTTTCAGTTAAGAGACGGAATGTGCCATTTTCACGACCACAATAATCCTTTAAAAGTAAATTATCATAATACTTTATAAATATCAGGGACGTGGAACTCAATTACAATATTTGCATCAGACAAAGAATTCTTAGACAGTGATACCTTAAACTCAATAAATTACCATATGCTGTGTTATGGAATGTCCAGAAGACAATAATTTAACTGCATATATGGAGAGGTAGCCCTCCCTGGCTGAATCCAACCTAGTTAATTTACTTTCATTCGGTCCTTTTGTAATATTTTATAAAAGTTTAGAATTATGACATATTACATAAGTATTTAAATTATATAACATGGCTTATAATCATTGATTTATTTCTAGGCTCTGTACATAACTAGATAAAGTTGTTTATTTCCCCTCACCGATTTTTATGAAATGTGCATAAATATAAAACAATATAAATTTAAAGCATAAAACAATCCAAATTTCAGGAAATTAGATATTTTTAGGAAGCAGCTTAGCAGCATGTAACAAGTGTGAACTCTGGAATCACACAGATCTGGTTTTGAATATGACATTTTCTACTTAGTTCATGTTGCTTAACCTCTCTAAGCCTCAATTTCTTCATCTGCATCATAGGAATAATAATATCAGTCTTTGAGTATTGCAGTGATTAAATGTAATCAATTTGCTTTGGCAAAGAAGCACTCATAAAGTGGTAACTGTCGTTGCTGATACCACTGTTGTTAAATATCTAGCATTCATTGAGCACTTAGTATGTGCTCCAATATTTGCCCAAATTCGGTTTCAAGGGAGCTGTTTCCATCCCCATTTTATAGATAAGGAAATGGAGACACAGAGGGCTTAAGGAATGTGCCCAAAGTCACACATCAGTGAAAGGGTAGAGCCAAGATTGAAATCTAGACCTACCGCCTCCCAAGTCAGCATGATACTGTTATATTGCACTGTCTTTGAGAAAGACTTAAGGGGCCATTTGTTTAAATTTCACATTTTGAGAATAAAATTCTCCAGAGAGCATCTGCAGATAAATAATAATTATTAAGTATAGAAGAATTGTGATAAAACACACTAGTAATTACCTCAAGAAATGAATACTGGCAGAGACCATCAAAGCTGTAACTTTTTCCATCAAAAGTTCTAACATGACCTTCCCCATAGATATGGCAGGTGGTTTGACATTCATTGTGTGTACAGCTCCAAGACCCTTTTATGCAAGTACTAAAAGAAAAAAAATGATAGAGTGAGGTAATTATATTATGCCAAGATTCACATTCTCACACTGTTTTTGTAAAGAAGCACAAAACCTTGTTTTGTATTGACTTAAATTTGGCAGTTGTCTTCATTATATCATGTTAACCATAGAAAATGTCAAATAAAGGTTCTATTTCATAAAATATAGCCTAGAGAATATAGTCAATAATATTGTAATAACTTTGTATGGCAACAGATGGTAACAACACTTATTGTGGTGAGTGCTGCATAGTGTATACAATTGTTGAATCACTAGGCTGTACACCTAAAACTAATAAAATATTGTATGTCAACAATACTTCAATAAAAAATAAAATAATAGTTTCTATTTAAAAAATAGCATTTTAACTCTATTTGACCATTATTCTTCAAATACCTCAAAGTATGACTTCTTTCCTATAAAATAAGAGCAGACTATACTTTCTAATATCCAAAACATATGAAATAGTCTTTTATTTTTTAAGGTTTTAATTTAAAGTTGATTTATTTTGAGAGAGACGGAGAAAGAGGCAAAGAGAGAGGGACAAAGAGAGAATTCCAAGCAGACTCTACACTGTCAGCACAGAACCCAAGCAGAACTCAAACCCACAAAATGCAAGATCATGACCTGAGCCAAAACCAAGAGTTGTCGCTTAACCAACTGAGCCACCCAGGTACCCCTATAGTAATTCTTTATTATGCACCATTTGTTGCAGCCAACCGAGGTAACACTTCCCTGGTCATACTCCTGTCCACCAAAAGAACATGGGCAGTCTTCAGGAAAGATACAGTTTCCTTTAGAATTTCGAACCATGCCAATTGGACAGTAGCACCCACGTTTGCAAGGCAAGTTCTCCTATGGGAACAAATATAAAATATACATCATCAGGTGCTGCTGTAACATGTCACATTATCAGCATCTATTTACCATGCATAAATACATACCAAGTATCCATTTAGAGCCAACATTTGACAAGTCAAAATAACACACAATAAATATGACCTTCGAATTCTTTTTCACTGATGTTTTGGTTGGCTTCTATCCTGACACAATGAAAAGTTTCAAAAAGTTTAACTGCAAAGCCATGTTCCTTACATCAAAACTAGGTATGTTCCGAGTGCTACAGGTACTGTCAACTCTTCTCTGTGCCTTCGGGTCCCTGCAGTCAACAAATTCAGTCCCTCCGGAACAATTCTCTGCAGGATGAAGGAAGTTGTTAATCAAGGGCCTCTTGATGTGCTTCGTTGAACCCAAGTAGATATTGTAAACTTAAGTTATGATTTCAACACTTACGTAGGGTTAAATCAATGGGAGTCTGGCAAAGAAGAATTCCATCCCGACAGACACTGGAAATAGAAGAAAATTACATTTAAACATCAAACTTCAATGACAACTTCTTAATACACTGTTAGAGAAACTTTTACCCCTCATTCACAAGTTTTATCCAAGTAGATGGATGAGGCACACTGCCCAGAAATAACATGCACCCAGTTATAACATGCAGCCTTGTGCATATTATAGGAATATACAAGCAAGGTTCTATGGATATCAGAGAACACATGAAAAGGATGGCTGTATCTTGATGGATGAATTAGATCCAACAGATAACTGCTCATAAGATACAAAGCTGTGATGCAGGAAACAACAAGGTATGTTCCAATGACTTGTTTGGATATAAAGCAGTAAGCAGGATATGGAGAAGTGGTAAAAGCAAGGCAGGGCCAGATTTTGGATGGTCTTAAATGACGTGCAAGCTTACATCTATTCTTCAGGCAACTGTCACCATTAAAGCTCCTGAGCAAGTAAGTGGGACAATCAGAATAATGCTTCACGTTAGTCATTATAGAGGTAGTGCAAGAAATATGAGACACAGAGACAGGGCAAAGAGCAGCCAACTTAACCATCATGGTAGTGATGGGGATCTGAAATAGGGTAATGATAAAGAGACCATAATTTGGAGGCGGTAGCCCAGGTTTCACTAAAAAGGTAATCTACCTACTGATTCCTCAACATCTACAGAGAAAGTATCATGATCAAACCCCAACCAATGTCTTGTGTGCTGTAATAGAAAGAGTTTTTTACCTATGCTTTCCTTTTAAATGGCCAAGAAAAATCATCCATTTCTAAATGATAGTTTCATGGAACCAAAGAAAAGAGAGAAGGTGTATCCAAAATTTCTTGGAATGGCTACTTCATTTTTACAGCTACATTGTTAAGAATTGCTACCTCTGCCTATGGAATTAAAGATAAAGATAAATTACTTTGCCCAAAAGTGCAGAATCACAATCTCCTTAGCCATTACAAAAAGTCACAATTCTTCAACTTCTCTTACTGCCCAGGAACTTAGTTCAAATTCTTGAGTACAGCCTGACCACAGTCTACTTTTCCAGCCCAATCCTTTCCAGCCCAACGAGAACCTACATGCACAATACTTTTCAAGCATTTCCTATGTTAGTGTGTTCTGTTTACGCTATTGAAAATCTCTCTTCCTACCCCAATTTTGTCTGGAAAAAGTTTCAAATCCTAGTAAAATTCAAGTGCTAGTCTCCTCTGAAAAGTTCTTCTTATCTGCTCAGGCACTAACTGGCTCTTTCTGCTACCATATTATAGTATACAAACCATGCAAAAGCGAGCACCCTGCTCATTCTGTGAGACAAAGGCAATGTTCCTTCATCTTTGTAATTCTAGCCCTCAGCACAAGGCCTGGAACATGGCAAATATCTATTTAATAAGTGTTTGTTGAATGGTGAATGCTGAGAGACAACTAGAAAGCATCGTTTGAATATAAAATCATTTTTGTATCCTCTGTATGTAGGGCATGCTAGAATGTTTTTATATTGGTATTTGAAATCAAACAAAAGTAGAATAAATCAGTTAGAGCCATTATGATGCAGTGAGCACATCAGGTTAAAGGGAGCAATAACTAACTTTAATAAGAAATACAAATTTAAAAATGTGGTAGGTCTAAAGAAGACTTTAGGAGACGTCTATTTCTCTGGAAAGGACAGTCCCCTGATTTCAAAGTCATAACAAGTATATATGCAATTTCCATACCATTTATTGTCATCAATATGGATGAGTTTGCCTGGTTGTATGACCTCGTCATTTAGGTAGCAGTCACACTGAGATTTTGGAACACAATTCTCTTCATTATTATGGTACATTCCATCAGGGCAAGTGCATCCATCAACTGGAACATCTTCTACATCACAGCTCCTATCTCTCTCTGACAATGATCGACAAGAACTATTGCAGGCTTTTACATTGTACTTGAAAACCAGGCCACTTGGGCAAGAGTGATCTGTTGGTATAGGAATAAAAAATATTAAATATGTATTCATCCAGGAAAAGTAGCAATTCTATTTCATCTTGATGTTTATAGATATTATAGTGAATTATTCACAATTGAGGTTATGAATAGTCAAGAAAAAGTTACTTGCTGTTCACTGGTATTTTTCATTCTTTTTTTTATTTGCAGTCAATATTGAGTCCCTACTATATGTTTACATATTCTGCTGGGGATAAAGCCCATAAACAAGATAGGAAATACACTGCTATCATGTGACTTATATTTCTGGGGAAAGGACAATTGTGGCACGTGCTATAAAGAAGCAAGATGGGAAGCTCTAAGTATGTACAACTGGGAGCTTGCAGTCCATGTAGAGCAGGAAAGCTTCCTAGAGAAAGGTAATTCTATGCCTGGGGAACAGCCTATGTCAGAAGACAGGGAAATTCTTTCAAAGAGCAAGAAGAGTAGAAGGTATAAGCCCAGACACAAAATCAGTGATTAGAACTTGCAGGGCCCTCTTAGTTTGCTCTTTAGCCTTAGAGCAATGAGAAGCCATTGACTCATTTTAGACTGAAATATCAAATGATCAGGTTAGGTGTTTTTTTTTATTTTTTTTAACATTTATTTATTTTTTAAGAGACAGAGAGAGACAGAGCATGAGCAGGGGAGGTGGAGAGAGAGGGAGACACAGAATCTGAAGCAGGCTCCCGGCTCTGAGCTGTCAGCACACAGCCCAACGCGGGCTCAAACTCATGAACCGTGAGATCATGACCTGAGCCAAAGTTGGTCGCTTAACTGACTGAGTCACCCAGGCGCCCCGATCAGGTTAGTTTTAGTTGGTTTTACTTTAAAGATTATCCTGACTTCTTTGTAGAAAAAGTGGATATTAAAGGAAGCAATTGATATAACCCAGGAGAAAAAAAAAAGAGGTTTTTTTTTTTTTTTGAAGTAGGTTGGTGGCCATAGAGATGGAGAGATGCGAATGTATTTGAGAGAAATTTCGGAAGTGAACTTGACAGACCTTTGATGGGAAATGAGCTATGAGGTATTGTGATCTACAAGACATGTATTTCTATAAAGGTTTCTTTTTTTTGGGTAAGCCAAGTATTTTTCTGAAGTCATATTCAAATACTACAATAAATATGTTTAAAAAAATGCAAGATTCAATAAATATGATAGTTGAACTCCTAATTTAGTTATTTTTATTTTCTTAAAAATGTCACTAATATTTAACACTTTAAAATGTAGTAGGAGTTGGAATATTAAATTTCAGCATATAATAACTGAACAGAAACCCATGTTAATACATAAATATGTATATATTCTGTTCTTATTTAAATCAAGATCAAAGAATCAAGAAGTAAAACTGCATGGATAACTCAAACATATTTAAAAAAAAACCAGGAAATCATCTTTGAAAGAACCAAGTATAAGTTTGTAAATACGTTTCTAAACTACACACACACACACACACACACACACACACACACACACACACACTATAGTAAAAGTGAGAAGGGAGTCATCTAAAGCCCCTGTCCTGCTTACCACATAGTCCAGTTCTCCATTCCACTATGTATGTTTCTTTCTCAGCACACGCTTTTACATAGTTGCCTAAAATCGTGCACAAACAATCTTCACTGTTGTCACAAGTGCAAGTGTATTTTTTGCATTCCTTTAAGGTAAGAAATAAATGCATATTACTTTATGAAAATGTTCACAAGAACAGGTAAACTGGGTATCTTAATTCAGTTTATAACCACTCCTCTTCCTTGAAAATAATCTGTCTTGAACTTTGGGAAATACTTCCTTTTGAAATATGCAAAGTAGTATATCAATTATTAACTAAGTTTTCCACAAACTTAGAAAACTCAGAAAGAGGAACTTATTTATTCAAGATTTTTCTCATTCCAGGGGTGCCTGGGTGGCTCAGTAGGTTAAGTGTCCAACTTCAGCTCAGTTCATGAGCTCATTGTTCGTGGGTTCGAGCCCCACATCGTTCTCTGTGCTGACAACTCAGGGCCTGTTTCCCTATCTCTCTGCATTCCCCAGCTCACGCTCTGTCTCTCTCTCTCTCTCAAAAAAAAATAAATAAATATTAAAAAAAAAGATTTTTCTCATTCCAACTTATTTGCCAGTAATGTTTTTTTTAATTAGTATATCTAACAACTGAATAATGTTAAGTTTAAAGCTATGTCTTAATGTACTGACAGTGCCTGTTATTTGAAAAATTTTAATGTCTACAGGCTTCTATTGATATTATCAGAATAGTTTGCAAAAAGAGCTGTTAATCTTAGACCCTCACATACCTCATGATATAGTTTAGGATTCACAATTGGATGGCAGGAAGCAAAAGGCCCACTTGAATCAAGAAGAATTCCACAGTGCTTTTCAGCATATCTTTCTGGAAGAAATTTAATGCACTCAAAATTAGTATCAGTAATGTCATAATTTTTAATTGAAAATGTGTGATTGTGTGTTTAAAGTGTTTTTGCGGGGCACCTGGGTGGCTCAGTTGGTTAAGAGCTTAACTCTTGATTCTGCTTCAGGTCATGATCTCAGGATCATGAGATAGAGCCCCATATCAGGCTCTGAGCAGAGCATGGAGCCTGCTTGGGATTCTCTCTCTCCCTTGCTCTCTGCCCCTCGCTGCACCCCCAACCCCCGGCCACCACAAAATAAATAAACTTTAAAAAGTTAAACAGTAAAATGTTTTTGCTAGAACATATCTAACTTATTATCAATATATACAAAAATAGCATGATATAACCAGAAACACCTTAAACTAAGAGGCAAAATCTTTCTTTTTTTAAATTGAAGTACAAACACACAATATTACACTAGTTTTAGGTGTACAACATAGGGATTGGACAACTCTATACATTATGCTGCATTCACAAGTGTAGTTACCATCTGTCACCATACAATGCTATTCCAATACCAATACCACTGAATATATTCCCTATGCTGTTTCTTTCAGCCCAATGACTTACTTATTCCATAACTGGAATAAGTGGAAAAATCTTTATTAGCTTCATATATTTGTACTAAATCAGTTAACCTGTTTGCAAAATGCAATTTCTACCAAAAAAAAAAAAAATGGGACTAAGGGAACCAGATTATTTATTCAGGTACATAGCAAGTGGGTAAATGAAATCATCACAACACCAGCACCACCTCGCCCCATTGCCACAATAATCATGTCAGTTTTAGGACAAGCAGTATCAACAATTCAAACACACATTTTATTTTTTACGGGCTGAATTGATATTTGGTTGCTTCGTAAATCACTTCTTGTATTAAATTAACAGAAAATGAAGTTCACAAAAATAACATCTGAGTAACAAATGCTTTGCTCAATGATTTGCAAATACTTAAAGATGATGTCAGTGACTAGAAGAAGGATTGCTACTTTTTTAAACCATCTTTCAATTGGCTTTTAAAAGTTACTGTCACCAGGATGCAATAAAGAAGCTGACTGAATCTATTAAGAGGACATTGAGGCCAATTGTTTCTAGGTGTGCCTGGGTGGCTCAGTCAGTTAAGCATCTGACTTTGATCTCATGATTTGTGAGTTTGAGTCTGGAGACTGCTTTGGATTCTGTGTCCCTCTCTCTCTCTCTGCTCCTCCCCTGCTTGTGCTCTCGCTCTCTCTCAAAAATAAATAAATAAACATTTAAAAAATAAATAAAAATAAAAGGACATTGAGGCCAATTATTCCTAAAATTTTGACAAACTTGTAACCAGGTATTACCATTTTTTATGTTAATATTACTAACAGCTTATTACAGCAGTTTCATTTTCTGTATTTTATTTTAAGTTAAATACAAAAGATTGAAAATAGAAATAGTTAATTTATATAGCTCTCAAAAGTGTTAATATAGTCTCCTTAACAAAAATTGGCTTGGGTTCTTATGAGATATACATTTGTTTTCATTTATTCTCATTTTAATTATTTTCATTGCAACACCTGCAAAACAAAATAACATGAAAATTGAACCTTCAAATGCATATTACCATGTGGATGTTAATGCTTCTATCAACCCCTTTCATTAGTCAAAACAAGTAGATGAAACTTTCAAAAGAAATTGCTTTGTAATTTTTAAATATTGTCAAAAGCTGATCAGACGTGTGCTTCAAATATGGAGATTAATTTAGAGACAACTGATTAACATATAAACAATATATTTTAACTTACTTTCCATTGAATTCCATTATTTACGAAAGAAGTAACATAAAGTATTTGTTAAAATCAACAACACTAAGTATGGGAAAAATCAGAGCAAGTCTTTGATTCAAAATACTTGAATTATCAGAAACAGACCGATAAATACAGAGGACAAACTGATGTTTGCCCGAGGGGAAGGAGATTGGGGGATGGGCAAAATGGGTGAAGGGGAATGGGAGATACAGACTTGTAGTTATGGAATGCATAAGTCCCAGGGATAAAAGGTGCAGTATAGGGGATGTAATCCGTTGTGTTGTAATGACATGGTATGGTGACAGACAGTAGCTACACTTGTGGTAAGCATGACATATTGTATAGACTCGTAGAATCACAATGCTGTGCACCTGAAATCAACGTAACATTGGGTGTCACCTGTACTTCAATAAAAATATTTTAATTAAATAAATAAAAATAAAATACTTGGGTGACAGATTCATCTTTAACCCTTATTAAGTACACTCTATCTGGAGTCCATTATCAACATCAACCTTAATGGAGATAACAACTACGTCCGTGCTCTTCATGAGTGTTTGTGGGAATAAATGGAACCAATATTTATGGAAATCTTCGGTAAGCTAAAACATGAGCTGAATCCTACAAGTGTAAAGTTCTCCTCGTAAGATCTGTATTTGGGGGTTGGTATAATCAACAGACATGATAGCAGTAGTTAGGAGATGTGGATCTAGCTACAGCTCTATTGTTAAGTAGCTGAGCAATTTGGGGGAGTCTCATTTTTTCAACCAATGATCATTTCCATGCCTAAAATAAAGGGTAAGAATAATAAATGAAATGATTTCCTCTAACCCTACTATTCTATAGCTATGGAGAAAATTGTCAAAGAAGGAAAAGAATGGGTATAGAAAAAGACAAATATGTTGATCCCTCTCCCCAATGAAAGATGTGTTTTCTAGTTGCGCTCTCAGCCAGCCAGACTGTCTCTCCGCTGTTCCCTGTAAAACAGGTACAGTAAAACAAGCACTAGCTAAAAGCAGGATTATCTGAGTCTCATATTATTAACAGAATAAGTATACAATTCCTAGTACCAAATATTTAATCACAGAGTTTAATGTTCAATTACCAATACCTTTTTCTATACTGATGCACGAAGTGGGGTTTCCTTTAGGACAGGGCATCATTTCCCAAGAATCAGCAAATGCCTGAGACGTTTTCTCCAATATATTCTGACTTGATATGAAATCATCCTCTGCTCTGTTGTTGTAGGAACCACAGAGTCCTGTATAGAGCACAGAACAAATTTTAACATTTCCTCACCTACTCACCTTTTTGGATTCATAGTCTCACCTCATATTCAGTTCTTCACTCAAATCAAAACACATAGAAGCTACCTGAGCGTGTATGTCTTGGTTAGTCTTTACACATACAAGCAAAATTCATGACACTTCAGGTTAATATCCCATTTTATTCAAATACCAGGAGCACTGAGACACTATTTTCCATAAATATTGTGTGTTTCCTGTTTGTCACTATAGCTTACTTAACCTCCTCTGACAAGGTGGGGGGAAACATGCTTACAAATAGGATGTTTGGGACTGCACATTTTCAGTTGTAGTGTGGAGAGTTGAATCATGTTAAGGGCCATATGCATTTGATCTGGATCCAGGGATTACATTTTTTTCCCTATGTATAAATAAGTCACCTTTTCAAGTAAAGACATGGTGCAAAAGCTTAGACTTTTGAAATTAGTAGCTGTGGGATTTGCCACTGTTTTGTTTTATCTGACATCCATGACACTATGTGGGAGCTGATTTCTATGACAGAAAACAGCAGTGAAAGATAAGAACATGTGATCTATCAGCAGGAAGACAAATTGTAATGTAGTTTGTGTTTGAAACTTGATATTCAAAAGATGTCTAAGTATAATATTTTCATCTTCTACAGGCAAAAGCTCTGATAATCTACATTAGCAAAGTGATATATATCCTATCTTATCAAACCTGACTTTAAAACGCCTTAATTTAAAAACCTTAAATTTGTGGAAAACCATTTAGGAATAGATTTTGTAACAAATAAAACCATCTTTACTGTAAGTTGAAACTGTTTGACTGCAATATTGAAAGGAATATTAAGTAAAAATGCTTTATGGCGTAATGTCAGTAATTGAGAAACAATTGAAAATTAAAATAAGTGATAGTAACATTAGAACCTTGGAAATAAAAACATATCCAGGGGACTTACCTACAGTGTCTGTGAATTGGTTGGGTGGCATGGAAACATATAATTGCATCACAGGAACAATCTGTATCTGCATCTTTACATGAAAGTTTGTTTCTACTTGAAGGTATGAGGAAGATGCTTTGAAGATCTGCATTTGGTCTGTTAAAATAGTTATTAACATTAAGAGTAATAATTTAAATAGTGAACAATTTTTAATTCATTAAAATGGTTTTATATTTTCATATGTGTTAAAAAACACACATTTGATATCCTTAAAAATTGAATAAGTGAATGCATCTTACATTTAAGTGGATTTATTAAACTTACCTGAATAATAATAACCTTGATTTCTAATCTTATCATTTGTGACTGTTCCATCTCTATTGAATATATATTTGTCAACTGAAATAGACTGATATTTAAAACAATTGTTAGTTCATGTTATTTTGTAATACTAATTCATTTTAATGCAATATATGCACCTTCATTTTTATGCCATAAAGTGTTTAATTTTACTAGATTAATTTTATTTTATTATTTTAATAATAAATAAAATACAAATAAAATAATATTATATTTTTATTATATATAATTACTATGATGATGATAAATAAATAATAATTATCATTTACTAATAATAAAAACAGATACAGAGTGCTAACGGGGGAGGGACAGAGAGATAGGGAGACACAGAATCTGAAGCAGGCTCCAGGCTCTGGGCTGTTAGCACAGAGCCTGACTCAGGTCTTGAACCCATGAACGGGGAGATCATGACCTGAGCCGAAGTTGGATGCTGAACTGACTGAGCCACCCAGGCACTCCTTACATTAGTTTTTAATATCTAAAATATAGAACATTTTTTAAGCACTCCTCATATGTTTTTTCATTGCTTCTTATACCAGTTCTTTGAGAAGGATTGTAAGGAACTTCCATCCCTAATTTGTAGATGAGAAAACTGAAACTCAAGAAGATAACTTAAATTTCTAAATGTCAAAAGCCTTCTAAGTACCAAAGGCAAGTCTCAATGTCCTCCCTCACCATTTAGGTCTATTTCCTTTTACAATGTCACTTCCAAATACATGAAATTCTAAACAAATATAATTGCCTTTTAAATGGCCCACAGAATTTAATAATTTAATAAGCACATTAGTTGATCTGTAATTAGTGCATTAGTTGTATACGTATGATAACTTTTATGTACTTAAGGATCCTTAGAAGTATCTACCTCTTCCAGGGACATTATCAATTTTCTGTACAATATCACTTGTTATTTCAATTTACAAAGTAAAGCCTCTCTTCTACCACAAAAATTCTGAATTTGTGAAGTAATTGATTTTATTTTGCTCTGGATAAACTTTAGGGAGTAGACTACTCACCGAATTCAAGAGGAGTGTAACACTATTTAAGCACGTTCCTGACTGACCATTTGGACAGGGACGAAGTTCAACGCTAATAGACCAATCTTTATCCTGTTAAAAAACGCATTTCATTGATATATTTATTAAATGTCATTGATTATATGCTATTACTGCATGATTCATTCACAATGCATGTTTGCATTTAAAACATGTACAATTCCTACATATAATCTGTCTGCTCTGAAAGTAAAACCTCGTTCAGTCCATGGTAAGTGTAGAAATGGCCACTTTACAGAAGGTCCAAGTATCTTCCATAAACTATATCTGATTGGTGGGTTATTATAGTCTGATTGGTGGGTTTTCATAGTCCTCATTTTTTTCTTTTATCTTTACTTTTTGTTATCTCCTCCAAGGGAATGTGCTGCATTGCAGAGACGAATAGGAATTAGAGATGACATAGCTTGTTTATTCTCTGGACAATCCACAATGTCTGTTTAAACCCAATGTGAAAGGTATTTAATTTGTAAAACCATAATATAAGTCATGTCAAACATTGACTTCCAGTTCTCTCCGCACGATCTAGGAATCTAATATAGGAGAAGCAAATATTCCACATATTTTGGTGTTATTTCCCTTTCAGTTTGCCCGTCCCCCACCCTCACAGATTATGTGAGGAGCATAAAAGGAAGAAAGATTTGTAAAATGGTCTTTTAGTAGCCAGGACAGAATTGTTCAGACTACTGGACTTGAGGCATCCCTCTCACTTTAGGAGTCACAAATTCTGCTCATCTTGGTTCCTTACCAAAAGATTAAACAAAATTATATTTTCAGGCTGGCTATAGGCACAAGATACAAGATGGAATTCCCCTTTTATTGAAATCCAGATTACTTAAAATTTTAGTACTGAACAGGATTTAAAAGTCAGGATAGCTTCTATCATACTAGTGATATTATATTATAAAAACTAAAAATAAATGTAAAGGCGTAACTATGAAAAAGGAAGATGTTTCATGGAACATAAAAGATAGTTTCAATTGAGGCACTAGTGAAAACATGCAAAGAAAAGTAGAAGAAAATATTTTTCCAGTGTACTTAGAAAATTATTAGTGATGAAGGGAATTTTGGGGTTTGTTGGTTTGTTTAGCACTTTCTTAGAAAAGAAGTGCAGGTAATACTTATGGTCAATGTCAACATGTGACAGAAAACAGATACCAAAATATGTAACAAATAATTGAAGGGCTGCTTGTTATTTATTTTTTACATAGTAATTTGAAGTGAAGATTGTGTTTTAAATTGGATGAAAAACAGCTTGGCACGTGCATCAGTTTTCTCAACTGTTCCAGGCTATTACGTACGTGGATGGCCAAGAAATGACAGTTTCCAGGATGGTTATATTTAACACCGTCAAAGGTGGTGATTGAACTTCCTTCCACCTTACATCTTCCAGGACATAATGCTTCAGTGCAAGACCACTTTGCTTCTTGGCATGTGCTGGTAAAATGCAATGGTTACATTAAAGGTCATCAGCTGTGTTTTCTCTATGGCCAAAATAAATATGCCAACATTAAAAATCAAAATTTAAACTAAGACATTTACTTAAGTTTTATTAGACCATCTTTTTTTAAGTTTTTAAGTAATCTCTACAACCCAACATGGGGTTCGAACTCATGACCCCAAGATCAAGAGTCACATGTCTTCAAACAGAGCCAGCCAGGAGCCCCTATTAGACCACCTTTGTTTCCCACTCAACATCTCAACTCTGATCAAATGTCTCATGGATGGTAGCATCCTGTTTTTTTTAAAGACTTGAATTCCATGAACTAAAATAATAGCTTCGGCCTGAATTAAACATATAAAAACTTTCAAACTGGATTTCAGGTTTGTTTAAATGGAACCCATTTCACTACTAGTACT
This sequence comes from Panthera uncia, assembly GCF_023721935.1. Lineage (NCBI taxonomy): Eukaryota > Metazoa > Chordata > Mammalia > Carnivora > Felidae > Panthera > Panthera uncia. The sequence goes on along the minus strand of NC_064809.1, from coordinate 66,178,988 downwards.
AAGACACCTGCTAAATGCCACACTGTAGACCTGCAGTGTTCAATATAGCATAGACACATATAGCTATTGATTACTTGAAAGTGACTCATCCAGATTGAGATCTGCTGTAAACGTAAAATACACACAGACTTCTAAGACTTAATCTGAAAAATGGATCATAAAATCTCTCATTAACTTTGCATACTAATTTCATTTTTAAATGATAATACTGTATTTTGGGTATATAAAATACAGAATTAAAATTCATTCTACCTCTTTCTTTTTGCTTTTTAAAAATGCATCAACTAAAAAGTGTTAAATTATATATGTGGGTCATATTTGTGACTCACGTGATATTTCTCCTGTTTAGCACTGTCATAGATATTCAATAAATCATAGCTATTGTTATATACAATTATTACTAATGCATTATGACCACACTAACAAGAACATTTCTCATTTATAAAGAACATATTATAATATCAATAATAGATTAGCTTTCATTGAGTCAGATTATTTCCCTACAAGGGCATAATACATTTCTAGAAAAGTCCTCTGGACTTCTGCACAAATTTGGAGTTTCAGAGAAAAGTTGTAATGAGGAATGGGGAACTCTCTCTGATCAACATATTGCTGCTGAACTCAAATAGTCCACACTAATTTTTGGCCCATTAAAATTCACTCATTAAATATATCCATAAATATTATAAATATATATAATACATAAATAAAAATATATAAATAAAGATTAAATATGCCTTCACCAATGTAGCCTCATAAATATTATTTGAAAAGTATTGGATTATTTCTGATTATACATTTCATTAAATATTCTTGGCATTTTGCACAATTATTGTTTCCTTGTTGTAACCATACTCATATTATTCTTTGCTCTATATTTGCAACCACTAATTGGCTTACTATTTGAAACACTATTTCAGTTAGTGAAAAGCATTACCTTTTAAAGATACATAGAAAGTGTATACTTTTATTTTAAAAACACACTAAACTTTCCTTAAAAGATAAAAGGCAAATATGAACACAGAAAATACAGTGAGGTTGCATTTTATTTCTGGAAAGTTTAATTTAAGGGTGCACTTAGGAATTATTTCAAAATGATTAAACTATTAGTATTATTTTGCTATTAATAAAATGTGGGCAAAAAGCATGCACATACCACTGAGAACCACAAGGACCATCTCGGACTTCTCCTGACTGATAGATCTTTCCATTTGATTCACAGGGACATTTAGCCTTTAATACACATCTCCCTTTTTCTCCAATATCGTCCAATAGGTAACCTGGAATAAATACATTGTATTAATCTCAGAATTATATAAACATCAGTAAATTCTCAAGCAGTGAATTGTGAAATCACTCTTGAGCTAGTTGTTTTTTTTTAATAAATTTTTTAAGTGTATATTTGTTTTTAAGACAGGGAGAGACAGAGCATGAGTGGAGGAGGGGTGGAGAGAGGGAAACACAGAATCCGAGGCAGGCTCCGGGCTCTGAGCCATCAGCACAGAGCTCAGTGCAAGACTCAGGTCTCAAACCCACAACTGTGGGATTATGATCTGAACCTAAGTCTGACGCTTAACTGACTGAGCCACCCAGGTGCTCCTGAACTAGTTCCTTCAAGTGTAAACATCCACTTGAAATGGTAAGTTCCATTTAAGCAATTACTCCAGTTTGAGAACTGGCAAGAGTATAATTTACTGAGCCATAGAGTATTTCTACTGAGCCCAATATAAGACTAGAGGATGATCTGTGGAGCACCATGGCCCTTAGGTACCATAGACATAGACATACACATTAACTTTGTAAGTCTCTCTCTTGCCCTCTTCTGCAGTTTGCTAGAAGGATGGATTATGAATAGATGATTTCATTAAATATCTAGTTAGAAATAAGACCCACCAGCTTTCTCCTCTAAGGTTTTGATGGTTTCCTGTCTCACATTCAGGTCCTTTATCCATTTTGAGTTTATTTTTGTGAATGGTGTGAGAAAGTGGTCTAGTTTCAACCTTCTGCATGTTGCTGTCCAGTTCCCCCAGCACCATTTGTTAAAGAGACTGTCTTTTTTCCATTGGATGTTCTTTCCTGCTTTGTCAAAGATGAGTTGGTCATACGCTTGTGGGTCTAGTTCTGGGGTTTCTATTCTATTCCATTGGTCTATGTGTCTGTTTTTATGCCAATACCATGCTGTCTTGATGATGACAGCTTTGTAGTAGAGGCTAAAGTCTGGGATTGTGATGCCTCCTGTTTTGGTCTTCTTCTTCAAAATTACTTTGGCTATTCGGGGTCTTTTGTGGTTCCATATGAATTTTAGGATTGCTTGTTCTAGTTTCGAGAAGAATGCTGGTACAATTTTGATTGGGATTGCATTGAATGTGTAGATAGCTTTGGGTAGTATTGACATTTTGACAATATTTATTCTTCCAATCCATGAGCAGGGAATGACCTCTCTGACCTCAGCCGTAGCAATCTCTTACTCGACACATCCCCAAAGGCAAGGGAATTAAAAGCAAAAGTGAATTACTGGGACCTTATGAAGATAAAAAGCCTCTGCACAGCAAAGGAAACAACCAACAAAACTAAAAGGCAACCAACGGAATGGGAAAAGATATTTGCAAATGACATATCAGACAAAGGGCTAGTATCCAAAATCTATAAAGAGCTCACCAAACTCCACACCCGAAAAACAAATAACCCAGTGAAGAAATGGGCAGAGAACATGAATAGACACTTCTCTAAAGAAGACATCCGGATGGCCAACAGGCACATGAAAAGATGTTCAACGTCGCTCCTTATCAGGGAAATACAAATCAAAACCACACTCAGATATCACCTCACGCCAGTCAGAGTGGCCAAAATGAACAAATCAGGAGACTATAGATGCTGGAGAGGAGGTGGAGAAATGGGAACCCTCTTGCACTGTTGGTGGGAATGCAAATTGGTGCAGCCGCTCTGGAAAGCAGTGTGGAGGTTCCTCAGAAAATTAAAAATAGACCTACCCTATGACCCAGCAATAGCACTGCTAG
>NC_064809.1:66132428-66175961 GCF_023721935.1 Panthera uncia | reverse complement strand
CTCTCAACAATAGCCAAATTATGGAAAGAGCCTAAATGTCCATCAACTGATGAATGGATAAAGAAATTGTGGTTTATATACACAATGGAGTACTACGTGGCAATGAGAAAGAATGAAATATGGCCTTTTGTAGCAACGTGGATGGAACTGGAGAGTGTGATGCTAAGTGAAATAAGCCATACAGAGAAAGACAGATACCATATGTGTTCACTCTTATGTGGATCCTGAGAAACTTAACAGAAACCCATGGGGGAGGGGAAGGAAAAAAAAAAAAAAAAAAAGAGGTTATAGTGGGAGAGAGCCAAAGCATAAGAGACTCTTAAAAACTGAGAACAAACTGAGGGTTGATGGGGGGTGGGAGATGAGTATTGAGGAGGGCACCTTTTGGGATGAGCACTGGGTGTTGTATGGAAACCAATTTGACAATAAACTTCATATATTGAAAAAAAACCAAAAAACAAAAACCAAAAACCAAAAATAAACATTAAAAAATTAAAAAAATAAATGAAAGGTAATAAATGAATACTACAAAGAAGAAAATATTAAAAAATAATGCAACCTATCCTAAACAACAATAACACAACAACAGGGGACACCCGGGTTGCTCTGCCATTTAAATGTCTGACTCTTGATTTCAGCTCAGGTCATGATCTCGCATTTGTGAAATGGAGTCCTATGTCCTCTAGCTTCACACTGAGTGTGGAGCCTACTTAAGATTCTCTCTCCCTCTCCTTCTGTCCGCCCCCTCACATACGTGCACACATGTGTGCACATGTGCTCTCTCAATAAATAGATGATAGATAGATAGATAGATAGACAGACAGACATATGCAACCTATCAAATTCAATGTGACAGAACTACAAAAGTGCAGAAAATTCAGAGAGGGCTATTTTCAAGTATTGTAGTCAAAATAATTACCTATAACTCTTTCAAAAAGAAAGCAAAGTATACAAAGTATGACAATTCAGATTGGCTACCTGGGGCAAAAGTAAGGGAGAACAGAAAGTAGTTTTTAGGGACACAGGACATGGATTTCCACAGCATAAGAGCCCATCAATATCCATCAGCAGACTTAATGGAGAGGTGAAGCATGTCAGCTTACAGACAAACTAAAACTCTGTGCAAAAAAATCAGAATTTTACACTAATATATAGTAAATATCATAATGTTTTAGGAAAAAACTTATTTTAGCATCTACAGCTAAACTAAAGCTGAGAAATAGACTATAAGGACATTAGAGAAAAAGTAGTTGCACAATTCCAAGAATAAGGCATGACTGCTTAGAAGAGGATGTTGGGTATCTAAATTGAAACAAAGGGAAGTAGTGCTGAAATTTGCTGCTAGGTGAAATATAAATCTCTTACCTGCACGCCATCTTCACAAACATCATAGCTTTTACTAACGGCTTTGGGACAATCACCAGGAATTTTACTATTGGCAATGTGTTCATTGATCTCATCTCCTGAAAATGAAAACAAGGCTTAGTTCAAGAGATTCATTATGTACATATACATTATTTTCAAGCTAAATACAGCTAAGTTGACAACATAAATTTTGTTTTATTTTAATGATTTCTTATTCTTTATACAAATGCAAATTTCTGTTAGATTTATCCAAATGTGAGTAATTATTTTCTAATTTTCTTTCAGGAAGCAATTTTCTTAGACCTAATGCATTGAAATCTTACCTGGAGTGCTGTTGAAGTTACCACAGAGACCACAAGTTGGATATTTCTTGTGAAGAGTAAGCTTTTAAAAAAAATTACATGTACATGTTTATAAAATATTGAAAATACCTCAAAATGTAATTTAACCAAGCCAAAGGACAGTGTCTATTCATTTTCAATTCTATCTAAGCTGGTTACTTAGGAAGTACTATAGGACGTTTTTTAAATGACCAGGATCTAGAAGTTGGAAATTTCCTGACTCCATCTCTTACTAACTATGTGTCTTTGGGTAGATAATTTAACTTTTATTAGCCTGAATTTCCTGAGTTCTATCACCTATAAAATAAGATTGATAACAGTATGTACTTCAATGTATTTTAAATATTAAATAAGATAATGCTTAGCACGTGAATAATATATAGAGATTTCTCAGTAAACGTTAGCTCTTATTTTCCTTATAATGTATTCTTTTCGTAACTGAAAGCAAAGAACAAAAGGCCCAAGAATGTAAGAAAATCAGAGACAGACTTACTGAGAGTTTGTTATTTTTGTCCCACATTAAAGACATGATTCCTCTGCGGCTATTCAGGACATTATGTTCTCCATATTTTTTAATGTGTATCAATTTATTGTTATATGGCATCTGTACACTGAAAAGTTTAAAGCACAAGTACACATGAGGGTAAGAATAGTATATGTTTTTCTAATAATTCATGTTCTATATTTAGTATCTCAAATATAATACTGGCTAGTAAATATTGCAGCTTTGTTTTTCCTACCATTTCAGAAGAGACACAATGGCTTTGTTTTTCCAATTTTTGAAAGACTTTTAAAGAACAATGAATAAATCTTTGGGGCTTTGGAGAAATTAAAAAGAAGAAACTGGTGCAGTGTAAGGAATAAATGATCAAATGATTTGAAATGTTCACAAGGAGAATATCATGTCTCAACTCCTTATCCTGAAAACTATTCAAATATTACACCCTTCCAAATATGAATTGCTACTTCTAAAAACAATGACCTAAATTTAATCTATTGAAAAATCTCATATTTTTAACAACAAACATACAAATGAAAATTGAAATACTCTATTAACAGATGTGTTGAATATGCATGTTGTTCCAAATCTAAGTACTCAAAATAGGGAAACAACAAAACTAGTTGTTTGTCCCCACCATGTTATAGGAATAAATATAGTATCTTACAATTCCACATATAACAAAATCTTCTGTCAGACTCCTGTCCAATAGTTTAATATAATGAATGTGAGCACCAAAATAGGAAAAGAGTATCGTCTTTTCCTAGTCAATCTTTTCTCTTTTTGCTCAGGTTACTGTAAATCTTTTTAATGTTCATTTACTTTTGAGAGAGATAGAGAGACCAAGCGTGAGCAGGGGTAGTGCAGAGAGAGAGTGAGACATAGAATCTGAAGCAGGCTCCAGGCTCTGAGCTGTCAGCACAGAGCCTGATGCAGGGCTTGAACCTAGGAACCAGGAGATCATGACCTGAGCTGAAGTCAGATGACTAGCCACCTGAGCCACCCAGGCACCCCTCTTTTTGCTCAGGATAGTTTAAGTCATTCTATAGTATTTTTCCATAACACTGTGGCATTTACCTTTCTTCATTAACTAGGATGATATCACCAAAAATAGAGACGTCATTAGTGTCGATTTTAACTATTATTTTTTCAATATCACTATTATTGTTTCTTTTGATCTCAATATTGAAATCTTCTCCGGATTCCACGCAATGACGGCAGAAGGTGTATGCGCATGACGAGTCAAAGGAAAAGATGCGGCCATTGAAAGCTTTATATGCTCCTTTGCCCCAAGTAGAAGCTTCGCCTACAAAATATTTAGAGTAGAATATTCATGGTTCTGTGTTTTTTTTAAGTGTTTGTGTACCAAGATAAAACATTACTGAAAGTTTCTGTTCTTCCCAGCCACTACCTTAAATAAGTACTTTTCTTTCTCACACAGAGCAAAAACACACTAAAAGTAGTGCCTGAATCCTTGGGAATACACAATGGTTGCTGTTCTGTCTCAAACAAAACATGAATAAAAATATCTTGTTTCCTATGGGAAAGGGAAATTGTCTCTACTGTGGGGAGGTATATATGATCGGAGTTGTGGTCTGTTTGCCTGTTTATTTTGCTTTTTGTAGAAATAGTCTTTCTAATGTTACACGAGTTGGTTACCATATATCAATTAAGTATAAAGAATATTGTTTTTCTATGTACATGTATATGTGCATATGTATGTATGTTATATACGTTCATGTATATGTGTTATGTGCATATGTGTATATATGTATCTTTGAGGAAAATAGTATGAATGTGAGTCATTCAGACATAAAATGATAAAATGGATAGGTGACCGGCAAATGTTTACAACTAGTTTCAAAATATTGGTTAGGTACTGGCTGGCTTGGACATAAAAATATGGGTAGAAAACAAAGTCCTTTTTACTTACCAATAATTGTATTTGTTTCTGAGTATTTCGGAGTTGCTTCTGGAATGTGGGATCCTTTTTCTATTTAACATAATGCATAGATTATTTAAACTTAAAAACATTACATTGATTCTAAATATACAGAATATTTGGGTTTCTACGTAGGAATTTAGAAGCTGATATTGAAGGCCATCAGTGGGTTTCTTTATCCTGATCATACAATTTGATTTTGTGAGAACTGTGATTTGCCACAGTCATGTACATGATGATCTCTGAATTGTACCATATTTTTGGTACAATTAGCCATAGTATTTTCAGAAATCATTATGAGCTTATTCATTCTGAGTCATGTACAATTACTAACATATGCTGTATCCCTTACAGAACTATATTTTCAACTTCATAAACCGAACTTTGCTAGCATACTTTCATTGGGAGTCACTAGCTAAACATGCCCAAGGTAGATTTTACTAAATCAGTCCACTGTGTAATACTAATAATTCAATTATCTATATATGAAGAGAACTTCATTCTACTGATCAAAGGGGAAAATTCATATACCTTGAAACCTTCCCCTGATTATTTTTAATGCATTGACCCTTGTATGTAACCAAGTAAATTTATATGAAATCTTAGAGCAGTTAAGCAAGCAGAATAGAAAAGCAACAACAACACAAATGAATATTTTGATAGAACTATAAAATATTTTTCACGTGTTATTTATTGTGTATCTTGAGGCCACTTGCCTTTACTACAGTTGTCTTTTCTTAGGTAATATAATATAACATAATATCTTTATAAATTATTTTTAAAGCCATTTAAAAATAGTGTATCTAAAATGACAAAGGAGAAGTTGTATTATGCTTTATTTAGGTTCCCTTAAAGTATAATTTAATCTACCTTATTAATGAAATTATTTAAAATATGCAGTCAGTGATCTAAACTTTAGTACTCAAAGAGAAGCATTTAGAAGCTCAATTCAACATGGAAAATACATAATAATATCATGTCCTAGTAAATCAATAATCCACAGAGCACTTAAATTTCAGAATTATGTATATATGTATAAACACACAGATACATACACATACATCATATATATGCATTGTTAAGCACTGGAAGTCATAAGTCAAACTACCTGGTGTAGTGAGTGGTGCAGAGGTACTGTGGTCGGCTGGGCTTGTGACACCTATTTTAATATGAAATAGTTAGTCTGTATATACATACTACTTGGTAAAATATGAAAAAAAAATGTTTTTAAAATCTAATGGATAAACCATGGATCCAAGTTCAGCAATACTAATGCTAGCAGATTTAGAACAATGTGAAGCTATATATATATATATATATATATATATATATATATATATATATGTATATATATGTATACATATATATACATATATGTACATATATATATGTATATATATGTATATATATATATATACATATATATATATATATATAAAATCAACTTAACAACCTGTGGGAGTAACAAAATTAAATGTCTTGCCACCAAATGAAATGATCAAATTAACTTACTCCAGATCAATTGTCTTAAAATGTGTTTAGGAAAAGAGAAAGGTTTGCATAAACAGGGTCCAGGGTCTCCTATCCCAGTTTCAGTCACACTCCCACTTTGAATTGCTTTACATTTGGAAAATCTAGCTACCATTTTAAGATGTCAACTGAACAAAGGATTCTGCACTCACAGAAACTGGAAGTCTGAAAACAACTGATCTAGTTGAACTGAGAGTTCATCTCAACATGTCTAATGTTAAGACAATAATGCCAACAGATCCAGAACTTGCCACTTCAAAGCCACTAGATTTACTGCTATTAGATACACTACCGGAAAGAACACTAATTAAAACAAGTCTGTCTCATTTGAAAAACATGAAAGCAGTCAAAAGTTGGTATCCAAACAGCAGAGAAGTCTCAGATTGGTAACCACTCCACAACAGAAAGAGGAGAGACAACTATTTCTTAATACATTTTTCAGGAACACATCCTAAACTGGAATACCTGAGCTAATGGCAGCAGATCTAGGGGTTAAAAATTCAGTGTCTCTTAAACCATTTTACTAACTGGTTTTAAACAAGGTCAATGGCAATAAATAATCAGTGATCTCAAATTTCTCAGTTCCACTGAAGTGTTGACCTCAAAACTGATGTCCAAAGATTAAGAACAATCCAAAAGTGAATTATTATTTCTTTATTACCAAGCCTTTTCTGAACAGATTCATTGATAGTCAATCCTGACTGAGGTCAACCATTACTACACTAAGTATATCTCTTGCTAACTAGACTTTACCTTTTAAGAACATATCAATCCCAAAGTTGATTTCTAAGTATGAATCCTGAATATCTTTCAGATCACTTAAGTCATTAGAAGTGAATCTACTGCCCACAGTTCTGAGATCACTTAGTCTAGTGGCACCCAAGACTTTCTAATAGAAGAATCAAAATAGTCCGCATATCACAATAAATACTACCACAAATTCTTAGACTGTTCACTCTAATGCTTCCATTAAGAAGAAATATTAAATTTTGAGATTTTCAAAAAGGATGGAATTTGTTTAGTCTTATCAGAAATAAACTTGCAAAATAATTTAAAGTCCAGATCCAGAGCACAAAGATCAAACCCAACAAATCACCTCTTCACATATGTGACTCCAAATCAATTTTGCATAAAGGCAACAAAAACAACTCCACATAAATATAATCATAGCCACAAAATTCATTCCACGCTCTACAAAAAATATTAAATGATTTTTTTCCTGATCACGTCTAAATACAGTTTATCATTTCAGGATTTTGTCTTGCTTTTTATATCATTATTGATGTTTATGATTTTCATTGTTATTTTATAACATATGTTAGAATCCTGACCCTCTAAATGCCAGACATAAATCCCAATTCTCGGCCATGGGAACCAGACCCAATAACATCCTTTCCAGTATCACAGGTACCTGTGCCACTAACGCCAGTTTCACCAAATTCATTTGGTCCAGAAGTACCAACACCAAGTCCAGCTGCACCCTTCCTTCCTCCACCACTTCCAGAACCAGAAGACCAAGTATTTTCTCCTAATGGAAAATCAATTAATTGATTAAAAGTGTGATTAAAAGAAATGAAGAAGGAAGAAACTAATTTGTATTTCTTGGGAACAGAGTCCAGGTGAAGATACCTGTGCCACTGACATCAGATCCAGGACTCAAGTATCCAGCCCCCACGATTCCACTGCCACTCTCTCCATTCCTACCAATTCCACTGATTCCAAATCCCTGCTGATCAGATGACCCCAAATTGAATCCTGAGTCTTCAGAGATACCACCAGAATATTCATCCCCATTTCTTGCATTTGAGTCACCTGCTGAATACAAAATGATGGTCATGAGAATTATTTTTTATGCATACCATGATTCAGAATTTTTCTCTGCACAGAAATTAACCATAAATACCTAGAGCCCTGGAACTATAGCCTCCAGTACCTCCTACTCTATTTCCATCCAAGTCTGTACCACCATGGCCATTGGATTTGAACCAGAATCTCCAAAACGAAATTGAGTTTCACCTTTCCTTTCTCCATTTTCAAAATTAGACAACCAAGTCCTTCCCTCTATTGGAAAATTCTTAGTGTTACTTTTAAAAATGATCAAAAAATTGAAACCCATTTCAGTTTCCCCAAGAGTCCAGGTTAGGAGAATGCCCAAGTTGTGGGCATTGGACCTGAGATTCAAGGATCCAGACAAAACACACATGGTACTGCTCATTCTGTCAATCCCCTGCCTCCAAATTCCTTTTTACCAAATACCCACATACCAAATCCTGAATATTCAAACTTTTCACCAGCATGCTCACCACCACTTCTTGCACTGGTACTTCTACCAGAATATTAAAAGTTTGTCAACAGGATATATTTAATAATTATAAATTATTAAATTCATTAATTATAAATTTTATAATTGAGAAATTTTTAAGCAAAAAATTAACTGTCAACATTCATACCACTAAAATCAGATTCTCTGGTACCTTTTATTACATTTTCATTAAGGCCAATGTCATCAAATCGATTTGAACCAGAATCTCCAAAATCAAATTTAGCTTCACGTTTCCTTTCTCCATGTTTCAAATCAAAGGATGAGGACTTTTCCACTAACAGAGAAATAAAAATGTTATAAAATAATAGATGAAAGGCTGAAATCAATTTAGATTTCACCTGAGCAGAGTCCAAGATTATTAGACTACCTGAGCCACTGACATCAGATTCCCTGCTGCTCTTACTCCAGTCAGATCCTCTGCTTCCAAATCCCTTTTGACCAAGCTTCTCAAAACCATATCTCAAATTTTCTGATATGCCATCAAAAAGACTATCTCTAATTCTTGCACTGATGCCACCTGCAGAATGTAAAATGATTGTTGTCAGAACATTTTCCAATAAATTTTATGATTCAAATATTGTTTATGCACAGAAATTAAACATCAACACCTAAAACATGAAACTATATTCATCATTATATTTTATCCCATTTTCACTAAGGCCAATGTCACCACAGCAATTTGAACCAGAATCTCAAAAACCAAAATCAGTTCCAAATATCTTTCCCTCAAGTCCAAAATCAAAATACCCAGGCCTTCCCACTAATAGAAAATTCAAAATAATATCAAAATAAAAGAATGACTGTTTGAAATCCAATTGGATTTCTCAGGAACAGAGACTGAGTGGAATACTTGAGCTATCAGCATCTTAAACCAGCATCTTAAACCAGTATCACCTCCAGAATATAAAATGACATCACAGAGTACATTGAAAACGTTTCATGATTCAGAAATTTTTATGCATAAAAATGAGATATCAATACCTAGATCATTGGAAATGGGTCCTCCAGAACTACCCACTTGATTTCCTTCAATTTTTATTTTGCTATTAATGCCACTGCCACCAAATGAACTCGAACCAGAAGCTCCAAAACCAAATGCATTATCGCCCTTCCTTTTTCCAAGTTCCCAACCAAAAGACCCGGTTCCAACTGACAGAAAAATTAAAATGTTATTAAAAATTAATTTTACTTAGTTAGTTGATTGTTAAATATTTAAAAAGTGTATTTTTAAACAAGTAGTTAATTAATGTTAAATTTTCTGGAATGAGTCTTAGTTGGAATACCTGGGCTACGGGCATCAAATCCAAAACCTATTGATTCACCCCCAGCAGATCGTCTGTTGCTCATTTCACTCCAGTCAGCTCTACCAATGTCCAATCCCTTTTGATCAGATGTCCCCAAACCAAATCCCAAATTCCCAGAGACACTGCTACTAAATCCATCCCTATGTCTTGTGTTGGTGTTATCTGCTGAAATGAAAAAAAAAAAAAAAAGATTGTTACCAGGTAATAATTAAATACAACTTATGACTCTACTTTTTATGCACAAAACCTAAATAGTAATACTTAGATCACTGGAACTTGATTTTCCAGTTCCCTACTCATTTTTATGAATGTTCCCTATTTCATTTTTTAGCAAAGTGTTTTTGTTCAAAACCACTGACACCCACTCCACATGAGCCAGAATTACCAAGACCACATACAAATTCGCCCTTCTTTCCACCACCAAGACCAAAATCAAAAGGCAAGTGTAAAACTCAACAGTTGTCAAGAGCAAAACCAAAGGATGTAAATTATTTGTATTTTTTTCTTAAAAGTCTGGATCAGAATTCCTGAGCACTGATATAAGAGCCAAAACCCATGGATTTACCAACAAGCTCCTTTCTATTCTTCCGTTTTCCACCAATTACCACATCTTTTAAGACAAATTTCTCTGACACAAAAATAGCTAGATTTAATGTACTTTATTGGCCCTAACTTCTTCCACCAACTGTAATCTCCAAAATATAAAATGCTACTTATTCACACTTTTGTAATTTTTTTTTCTGGCATTCTTTTTCAAGAAACTAGTTAAAATAGGAGTGTTGAAACTTCAGAAGTTAGCATCACAAAAGTACAGAAACATGTGACCAAAATTTTTCTGTTCCTTATGACAAAACTTGGGAACAAGAGAGCTTAAGTGGCTTTCCCAAAGTCCACAGAAGGTTAGCAGGAAAGATTGGGGATAGAAACTGGATCTCTCCCTACCAGATCCAAGCCCCTTCATAAAAGCATTAAATCTAATTGTCTCTTCATTAAAATGTTTAAGTTGCTGATTTCTGTTAAAGATAATACAGATCCTTTAAGAATCAAACAGAATTTAAAAATCATTTCCATGAGTTCCTCTAATATTAAAATCTGTATTGGTCAAAAGAAACACCCTGCTTTGCTAATTGACTTTTTCTGTCAAAAGCAGAAACTAAGAAACAACTTAGAATACCTGTTTCACTGGGAGCAGAATTAGAGTCAGCTAATCCACTTACTGCATTCACATCAAATCCACTTTGGCCAGATGGACCCCTACCAATGTCATTTTGATTTGAAGCAGTGCCACCAAATTCAACACCACCAGAGATACCATTGGCAAAACCACTTGCTGAACGGGTTTTCTCTACCACACAAAAATACAATCATTATCAGAGAAAAGTTGCATTCATTCATAATGTACAACAAATTAATCTATATACATTACTTGAACTAGGCCTTCATTATAGGTTCAAAAAAATCCCTCCCCTCTATACAACTTTCCATATATAATTCCACAAAGTGTAATCAGGGGTATGCGTGACAACCAATTTACCATGAGGTTTGAGAATTCCATAAGAAAACTGAAGCATTGAGGCCATTTAAGAAAATCTCACTGTGTTCTGTAGAACATGAGCAAACAATTAACACCTCGGTATTGTAAACAAGAGCAAATATATCTGCATTAACTTATAGGTCATACTGAATTTGTCAGTCCCAAGACAGATGACTGGACAGACAGGAAACTTTTACCCTTCCTGAAATATTTCAACTGCACCCTTGCACCCAAAGCTGTTTCTCCCTTTTCAGTTATCATCACTCGGACTCAAATTTCAATATAAATATTGAAGTTATTTTCCTCATTGGATCTCTTTCTTTTCTGGTTGTTTGTTTGTTTGTTTGTTTGTTTATAGGTATGAACTATAGAGATTTCAGGGGCTAGGAAAGTAAAGTAAAAGTTGGCCAATTGGGAGAAGTATGTAGAAGCAGAGAGAACATGTCTCATCTATAGAAAGTTAATTTTCTCTCAAACAAAACAAAATTGCAGTCTATAAAATGTTTAGAAACCCTGTTTTATAGTATTACTCAGACAACTGAGTACGTAATTTAAAGAGAGAATCATGGTATTGAAAATAAACTGTGGTTGGAGATGAAAACATGTGTAGAGAAACCTTACACTAAATTTGGGTCCCAGAAGTATCTTAATTAATTTAAACAATATAAAAATGATTTATAATTATAATAATAGCTCCAAGTAGAAAAATAGCATAAGAAAATTAAACCTATCAGGAAAAAAATGTAACTTAATATAAACATCTTGGCCAAAACTCTCTAAAGACAGAATTCATCAGTCTCATTGGCCCTGAAATTAGTTTTTTTTATATTCTCCACTATTAATATTAAGGCCATGTGCTGCAAATAATACAAAAATTATCAGGTTGTCCTAAATGAAAAAAAGCACTTGTTTCCTAGGTAAGCATTTTTCTCTAACAGTACCTGCTGGAGTGTCTTTTAACACTAAACTATCAGTATCTCGATGTTTTCTCCACCGATCTTCAGCCCTTTCGCGAGCATTAAATCCAAGGTCAAGGAGTGAACCAACAAGAGATTTCTTTCTTCTGTTTGGGTCAGCAAAGTTCAAATTACTGAACAAAAAGCCACCTAATGTGAATAACAGAAGATCATGTTTGAAAACTGTATTGCTAGCACAAGAAGGTGATTTGATTGTGACGCTTTGAAAGCATATGTTTTTTCCTCATTTTTCTGGCAGTCCTTGGAGTTACATACACTGCTTATTGACTTCATTGCCATAACCATATCTTTTTGTCATGGTTCTAAGACTTCAACAAAGAGAGATAAATAGAGCTGTGAAGATTTCACTGTTGTGTGCTAGACATTCTTCTCACAGACAGGGCAGACACCTCTCCAGCTGTTTTCCTCGCCATTGCTAGGCCCCGAGTTCCAGTGTCCCACCTTCCCCCATCAAAATTGTCTGTTGTGTTGAAACCACGCTGTCCTTGGCTTAGTAAGAGCTGGTAAAGTTAAGATAACATACCTAATTCTCTTTTCTGTTTTTCTGCAAAGAAAAAAAGGTGAAAGTATTTATTTATAAATTATAGCATTCACTTCCTTCAGGTATCAGCTTAAATGCCATCTCAATGAGGTATACTCTGACAATTTAAAATTGCCACCCCCATTCTAACGCTCCCAATTATCATTGTATTACTTTAATTTATTCCAGAGATTCTATCACCTTGTAATATACCGTGTTTACTACTTATGTTTATTGCTTATTGACTGTCTCCTTCATCTAGATTTTAAGCTCTATGAACTCAAGGTTTTTTGCCTGTTTTCGTCACTAAGGTATCCCAGGTGTCTAGATTCTGAATCTTAATATCTAAATATCTTAGTTTGATGCCAAAGCAGAGAGAAATAAGGCAGCATTCAGTCGTGGGAAACCTATAGGCTTTTGAATCAAACCTATCTGGACTCCCAGACCTGCCATCAGAATGGCCTTTGACAATGTCTCTCTTAGACTCAAGCAAGAGGGGTTCCTACTTGGAACCATTCAAGTCTCACTCTGACCTTCTTCAGGCCATGGTTCTCCTTGGAGGGCAAAGAATAAAGGCAGAGGGGTCAGGGACACCTGGTGGCTTAGTCAGCTAAGCGACCAACTCTGGCTCAGGTCATGATCTCATGCCTCATGAGTTCGAACCCCTCATTGGGCTCTCTGCTGTCAGTGCAGAGCCCGCTTCAGTTCCTGACTCCCTCTCTCCCTGCCTCTCCCCAGCTCATGCTTTATCTCTCAAAAATAAATTTAAAAAAACAAAAGGGGGACAAAAGGGCAGAGGGGTCAAAATACACCAACCCAGAGCCTGTGCCCTCCTCCGTCCCTCACTGTAGACCCTACTAAGTCCCCAGAGCCCTATAGTTCCAAGCCTGTTCTCAGGATCTTCATAAGCATCCTTCCCAAGACCATTCCCCTAAGGTGAGACCACACTGCAGTGACGAGAATCTCTAGGCCTGGGGGGAATGATCAGGGAGTGCCTGTTTGCAGAAGAAACAGATTGTGCTGAGACACGCAGGCAAGGGTATCTCTCTGTGTAGGACAAAGCCAGAAATGGAAAGAGCAGGGAGATGGACACATTGGCAAGGCCACTACCCACTTGGCTCCTGCATGGAATCCAGTGATCTGAAAACTCTGCAATTATAATCAGGCCTTCTAAGTGGTGACAAATAGATTTTTGTCAAGTTGGAAGAAAAAAAACCATTTTATTTTAAATTTTGTTCCTTTATTTATGCATGTGCTATTCTTGCTTCAGGCTATGCCCCTGGATACATTTAATACTTATGAAACAAAGTTTCTTTGTCTGTTAAATGGAGACTACATAATAAATGATAATAAGTACTCAGTATGGAGCTAGGGTGCCTGGGTCAGTTAAGCACCCAACTTTGGCTCAGTTGGCTCTGGTCATGATCTCACGGTTTGTGGGTTCGAGCCCCACGTGGGGCTCTCTGCTGACAGCTCAGAGCTTGCAACTTGCTTCAGATTCTGTGTCTCCCTCTCTCTCTCTGGCTTCCGCCACTCAGGCTCTGTCTCTCTCTCTCTCTCTCTCTCTCTCTCTCTCTCTCTCTCTCAAAAATAGATAAACTTGTAAAAAAAAATAAGTACTCGATAGAGAGACCGTATCTTTTAATGTATTTTATTCTACTCAACAAACATCACATCAAACTCATGTAGAATTTTTATTTAATTTATTAAATCATGATAAATATTCACTATACTTATACCTCTCCTGAGTTCAACCCCATAGGTATATTAGATCTTTCATTTTATTAAACCAATGTTTCCACTGAACTTATTCATTCTATTGTTGAAATGAATGGCTTGGTATCTTAGCCAGTGGGCCATGTTTGTTTCTACTAACTTATTTGTCCCTTTTTTATATACAAAACTTACTCAGAAATACATTGTCATCGGGGTGACTAGCAGTAATGGTTAGTGTGTGTTTTGTATGTACCACATCTTAGACATGTAACAGTACCTTCCATATCCTATCTCTTTAATCCTCACAGCCTCCTATAAGGGTGATACTATTATCATTTCCTCACTTGTAGATGAGAAAACTGATACTTAAAAAAGGTTTCATGACTTGTCTAAGATCGCAAGGTAAAATCTGCCAAGAAATCCTTTTTTCTTATGCAAACTGTATAATGCCATCACCCCGTTTAAAGATAGATTGCTTATACAATGCTTAAAGATAAATAAAATGTTTACCTCATAGCTCAAAGATAGGTACAATTTATTCATTTATATTGCATACATTTTGCACAAATTTTTGGAAGAGTTAACTTACACTTCAGACCACAACATGAAATAGAAAAAATAAATAGATATAATTCTGTTCCTCTACCTTCATTCTATAGAGAAAAACTGCTGGATGACAGAGGTGAATATGGATGAACTACAGAGAAGGGGAGATTTTTAAAAGGAATGGCAACAAACAAGTTACATTGTCTGAAACCAGTAAAATCTAAAAATATCAAAAAACAAAGTCCTATACTGCCTTATGGATACTTTTCTCAAATATGTGAATCTTTGTCTCATTAAGGAATAAAGATTGTGGGAGATAACATTGCTCTGGAGTTTGACCAGTTTTATGTTGGCTGGTAGAGTGGCTGGTTGAAGCATCTTTGCTTGGCATTTTTATTCATCCAATGCAGCTCTAGCCTCAAAGATCCTCAAGTCCCTCCCAAATAATACCCAGACTTGCAATGTTCCCTGAAAGACACAGGAAAAAACTCAATTGCTAATAATTTCAGAAGATTCTCAAAGAAGTATAGAATTCCAAGTTCTCCCTCTCTTCATTCAAACTTCTTGAATAAGGACTTTCAGAAGAATGCTCAAGACTATTCTAATTAACATTCAGATTTTGTGCACTTGGAAGTAGATAAACTCTTTATCATTATAGTGAAACCTAATGAACCTGTCCATAGTTACGATGAGGTGATTTTGAGGTCTTTGAGACAACTGACCTGCTACTTATTCTCAGTTTGCCTTTACCTCAAAGAACACATTTTCCAATTGCATTTTATTGTATTTAGGTTGTAGAAAGACACAGAGATCTAAAATATCACATAATAAAAACATATAAAAGTAATCTTGGGCTATTTTGATTGGTATATATGTTAGACCAGAATCAAATTCAATCTATACTGACATTAGCAAAAATCCTTTTGTTAGATTTAAGAAAAAAACATAAATGCAGTCTTGATTTGTAGTGGCCAATTTTTCATATTGGTGGATAGGGAAACAAAATAATGGGTCATATTCAATGTTATTCAATGTTCTGAGGGAATCTGTAGTACCACTAATAGGACTAGGATCAATTTTAATTAAAACAATTCACTAAGAAATTAATCCTGTAATACAAAGTACTTATTTAAGGAAAGTAAATCCTTAAATCTAGATCCACATTTCACTTACAGGTTTAAAAATTTTCTATTTTATTTTTATTTTTTATTTTTTTAATTTTTTTTTTAACATTTATTTATTTTTGAGACAGAGAGAGACAGAGCATGAACAGGGGAGGGGCAGAGAGAGAGGGAGACACAGAATCTGAAACAGGCTCCAGGCTCTGAGCTGTCAGCACAGAGCCCGACGCGGGGTTCGAACTCACAGACCGCGAGATCGTGACCTGAGCCGAAGTCAGACGCTTAACCGACCAAGCCACCCAGGCGCCCCCTAAAAATTTTCTATTTTAAATGTCACCACCTTTATGAGATTAATTATTAAAATATCTGGCCCAGAGTCTATAAAAACACACTAGAGTATGTTTGTTTGTAACAAGGAATATTTCATTTTAAATGTTTTAGTGTTTTTTCAGAGGAGATCTATCTTCCCTCGAAATAAAAGCAGTCACTTTATTATTGTTTAGTATAAACAGTATAAGAAAAAAAAAAGCAATTTACCTGATGTGCTTTCAGCTATTTTTCCATCTGAAGAAAAACAAGGAGAATTGCTGTCATTAGTAGTTTCTCTGACAGATTTGCCAACAGAAAGTGAATTTTGATTACAGCCATTTCTTGTCCTTGGGAAGTGTTCCCACAGATATTCTCACTGAATTCAATACTCAGGCGTGAATATAGTAATTATCCATTGACCCTGGTGTATTTATACCCCTCCAGAACACCCCCATAAAGGGTAAAGTCTCCACTGGTCCTCCAGCCGGTTTAAAATACAGCCTAGTTGGAGGAATTAGAGCATAGCAAAAACAAACAAACAAACAAACAAACAAACAATAATTCTGGGAGGGCTGAAAAGGTGTAAAGCATTAATTACTATTCTGTTGTGAAATTCAGAAGTTTTAGTTAAAAGATTTTTTCAAAAATACTGGATATAACTAGTTAATTTGAATAAAATTCTACAATTTCTATTGTACCACTGAATATAAAAGTCATGTACATGCTACTTACGAATGATTTCTTATCATCAAGGTGAATTTTCTTCATATTTAAGTAAATGGCATGCAAATTTGCAAGCTTGTCAAGTTATAGTATAACTGAGTCAAAAACTCACAATAAGAGTGAGTATAATGAATGACAATTTACATAGAAGTACACATATTATGTTATATTTAAAGATAAACCTATTTTTATCATATACATAAAAGCACTGGTTTCTCAGAGATTTTTTTCAAAAACTATGTGAAATAAAACATTTAACAATGGTGGAGTGCCTGGGTGGCTCAGTTGTTTAAGCATTGGACTTCAGCTCGGGTCATGATCTCACGGTTCATGGGTTCAAGCCCTGCAATGGGCATCTGCTGTCAGCACGGAGCTTGCTTCAGATCCTCTGTCTCCCTCTTTCTCTGCCCCTCCCCTGCTCATTCTCTCTCTCTCTCTCTCTGTCTCTGTCTCTCTCAAATATAAAAAAACATTTAACAATGGCAATAGAATTTTGCATAAATTCACATTCAAGAAACCTCAAAAAAAAAAAAAACCACATTTTTTGTATAACATTTTAATTTTGGTACTTAATGGATTGTAGATTTTTTTTATGTTTCTCTATGCTCTATAATCTTCAAAAATTTCCTAAAACCAAACTGCCTACATCATTCAAATAAGAAAAACTTGCAGAAACTGGACTGTCCTAGAAAATCCAGGACTTATGATCAGCAAACCTATGCCAGAAACAAAGGCATAAATTAAGTCAAACCGGAAACAGAGCCAGTTATAAGATAAAGAGTTTCCCACGTGTTCTGATAAATTGTTGCCAAAACCAAGTTGTATGTAATTACACATACAACTACATATACACATATTTAGCCAAAGGCTATGAAGAAATGGTCTGGAGATACTTAATATAAATCCTTTGAAAGAAAATTGTACAATAACATTCTCCATATAGGTTAAACACCTGGAAAATTCTAATTATTTAAAATGTAGTTTGTAGTCCAAAAGTCATTCCCAAATCCTCTTGCAATAAATAGAGGTGTTACAAAAGCCATGCATGAACTTTACCCATCAGAAAGAAATCCCATGGGCCCCACTCAGCACACTTTCTCTTAAAACAGATGCAAGACTAACGAGCTTGGGGTGCCTGAGCGGCTCAGGACTCTTGATTTTGATGCAGGTCATGATCTCACCATTCTTGGGAACAGCCCCACATCAGGTCCACACTGACAGTGCAGTGCCTGCTTGAGATTCTTTCTCCCCCTCTCTGCCCCTCTCCTGCTCGTGTTCTCTCTCTCTCTCAAAATAAATAAATAAACATTAAAAAAAAAAAAAGACTAATGAGCTTGAATCAATGGTATTATCATCCCAACAGACTGAAAGCAAGGAATAAAAATTGGAACTGGGCATAAAAAACAGACATAATAACCCTATCAAGACACCCTATATTCGAACCCTATCGAATGTGGGTTCGAGCCTCATGTGGGGCTCTGTGCTGACAGCTCAGATCCTGGAGCCTGCTTCAGACTCTGTGTCTCCCTCTTTTTCTGCCCCTCCCTTGCTCTCTCTCTCTCTCTCTAAGATAAATAAACATTTTAAAAAAAGATACAGAGTTAAATGTTCAATAGAAATGGAAAGACAGAAAGGCAAATCAAAAGCATATACTTAGAAACCATCTTTAGGGTAGGGCCCAACTATCTTCCACACAGCATTAGATACCAAGGGCATCATTGCATGATATATAATGTGATAATTGGCATTCACTTTTATGTCTCCCCAAAAAGATTAGGCTGTGTTCAGAAGTTCCTTGTATTCTTGGGTAAAAAGATAGAGTATCTGCAGTTCATTTCAGAAATTTTACTTTGCAAAAAGTTGGTTATTTTCATATGGAAAATTCTTGTATGCAGAACGAACACTATAAACAATCCCAAATTATATTTCTAATTCAAAACAAGTATGATCTAATTACCTGTTTCATTACAGCTACTGTTCTCAGTATTGTGAATACCCAACAAAAATCATAGACCAAAATCCTATCCGTGAGGAGTTTACAATCATGTGAGATAAATGAGTAAGGAGTCATAGTATTTCATTCCCAAATCAAGTTTATACAAAACACATTGATTTCTGATTTCTATGATGGCAATGTAAACTGGTTCAGCTATTAGAGTAAATGGTATGGAGGTTTTTAAAAAATAAAAATAGAATGACCATACGACCCAGAAATTCCACTTCTGGGTAAATATCCAAAAGGAAATGGAATCACTATCTCAAGGAAGTATCGACACTACCATGTTCATTCCAACATCATTGATAATAGCCAACAACCTAAGTGTCCATCGACAGACAAATGGCTAAAGAAAGTGTCGCATATATACACATGGAATACTATTCAACCATAATAAAAGAAAATTCTGCCATTTGGGACAACATGGATGGACCTTAAGACATTATGCTAAGGGAAAAAGTCAGACAAAGAAAGACAAATACTGTATAATCTCATTTGTATGTGGAATCTAAAAACATTGAACTCACAGAAACAAAGTAAAATGGTGTCTTCCAGGGATTGGGCGTTGGGACAAATGGGGTGATGCTTATCAAAGGGTGCAAACTTCTAGTTCTAAGATGAATAGGTTCTGGGGATCTAATTAATAGCTCTTTAACTGTAGTTAGTAATACTGTATTGTATACTTGACAGTTGCTAAGAGAATAGATCTTAAAAATTCTCACCACACATACACACAAAAAGGTGATTATGTGAGATGTTAAGGGTGTTGAATAACCGTATTGTGGTAATCATTTTACAACGTACACATGTATCAAATCATGTTGTATATCTTAAATTTATGAAGTGTTATATGTCAATTGCATCTCAATAAACCTGTAAAAAAAAATCCCTATGTTCCAAAAGACGCAGGTTCAGAATACACCTTGATGTCTCAAAGTAAAGATAAATTTCTGGAAGATACAGACCTGATTCTTGTCTGTAAAATAGCGCTTCTCCATCTATTAAAAAAAGAAGAAGAAAAAGTATTAACAATTAGGTCATTTTATACTTCTCCCTACCATATTTTTTATAAGAAAATAATATTCTTCTTGTTTCCATTCTTTTAAGTTCAATCCAAGCAATCTACTTTTTATATCTGAAAATTATTATTTTTCAGCATTAATTTATTATTTTGGAGCTTTCTTATGTAAATGTAGGTAATTTATTTACCTATCAACATACTTAAAAATCTAAGTTTTCAATGTCAACTCACTGGAAAAACATATGGCCAAATAAATTAATACCACAAATTTATATTAGTCAGTATTTTATATCTTTTTCACATTATCAAAGCCTTTTACTGCTGTTAATCTGAAGTATATTTTCTGATTGAAATTTCACCTGATTTGATTTTGCCCTAAATATTTCTGGTTAGTGTCTTCACAAGCAGTGAATTAGACAAAAGACGAAAAAAAAAAAAAAAAAAAGAAAGAAAAGGAGAAAAGAACAAGAAAGAAAAAGTAATTATATAGATTTTACTCTACTGAGAAAACAGGATAATGCAGGAAAAATAATACTCGGTTAGGGTGCCTGTGTGGCTCAGTGGGTTAAACATCCAACCCTTGATTTCAGCTTCGGTCATGATCTCACAGTTCATGGGTTCAAGCCCAACATCTGGTTCTGTACTGACAGCACAGAGCCTGCTTGGGATTCTCTGTTTCCGTCTTTCTCTGCCTCTCCCCTGCTTGCACTCTCTCACTCTGTTTCTCAAAAATAAATAAATAGGGGCACCCAGGTGTTTCAGTTGGTTGAGTCTCCGACTTTTGATTTCCATTCAGGTCATGATCTCATGGTTCCTGAGTTCAAGCCCCATGTCGAGTCCTGCACTGGGCTCTGTGCTGGCGATGGGAGACTGCTTGAGATTCTCTCTCTCTCTCTCTCTCTCTCTCAATCTCTCTGTCCGTCTCCTTCTGCTCTTCCCCACACTCTCACTGTCTCTTGCTCTCTCTCAAAATAAGTAAACTTAAAAAATATAAAAACAAATAAACATTAAAAAATAATACTTGATTATACATACCTATTTCATGTCAGTTCTATATTTCATATCACTAAAGTTTTTTTCCACTTAGCCAGGGTACTGTTTTATTTTGTTCTGTTTTGTTTTTTCCTTTTCTTAGTACAGTTATGGTTAAACAATGTAATTTTTTCTTTTGATTGAACACATAATGCCTCCCAAATATCTGCCTTTACCAACTTCCACTCCTGAAGTCTTTACCATTCTATAATGTAAAGAAAATAAAGGGAATCTGTTTGGACTATGGAGCTGATTGACTAAGGAACAAAAATTCATTTCAACTAAGGCACCTGGAATTTCTGCAGAACGTTTTCTAGCTATGTTTCTTATATCTCAACATGGCTTTATTAATACATATAATCTCTTGTTTTTGTTTAAAAAACAACAACAACAACAACAACAACCAGAGTGCCTGGGTGGCTCAGTTGGTTAAATGTCCAACTCTTGATTTCGGCTCAGGTCATGATCTCACGGTTCATGAGATTGAGCCCCAGGACAGGCTTTGCACTGACAGTGCAGAGCCTGCTTGGGATTCTCTTTCCCTTCCTTTCTACAATCTTTCCCACTCATGCACATGCTCGCTCTCTCTTTAAAAATAAATAAATATTAAAAAAAAATCACCCATCTATGGAAATCCTATTTAAATATTCGTAATCATTCTTAAAGCCACCATAGATATTTAAGAATTTACTTCAGAAATTCTTTCCAATTCTCCAGTAAACTTAATATACTTCACTAAATACTTTTAAAACATTTTTTGTGATACAATATCATTTAATAAATGCTTTGAAAATAATGTGTTTTGTGCATTGTTATTTAAGAAATAAACACATTTATGCAAAGTAGAAGCAAAGAATATAACAAACTGATATATAAGATTATGAAAGTCACCATTACTTGAATAGTCATTTTCTAATGGTCCATCAGATGATTTCCCAGGTAGTTGGATTAAGGATAAAAATATTTTCTCTTAATCACAACAAATAATCATAGTCCTCCACATTCTAGCTTCTCATAGAAAAGTAAATAGTACTCTACTCGCAAATTTAAAAAATAGATTTTAAATTTAGATACAGAATGAATTTTCTCCCTTTTACCGAACTTTTTTCCTTATGTTCAGATGTTGTTGCTTTTCTTCTCTGTTTATAAATAGAACTAAAGAGCAAGAAATACATTTGTTTCTAAAGATTTTTTTCCATTTTGCTCAATTTTTAATTAACAAAATTAATGATGTCCTACTTTTCGATTAATATTAGAAATTAATTAACTGACTTTGTGAAATATCCAGAAAAGTTGTTAGTTTAAGAAATACTTTCCCTACAAAAAAAATTTTTGTGACAAACCAGCCTTTTAATTGGTGATTTGTAAAAATTGCAATTACCTGTGTGGGTCTTTAGTCTAAATGTGGATTTTAAGTTCAAGATAGGGTCATCAAAAGATAAACTGTGATAAGATAAATAACAAAAGTAATACCATGTGCATCTAGAGTAACCTATTCATTAATATTTCCTTAAAATAAACTCATTAAGCCTGAGTAGGATGAAAATCTAGTTTTCTTATTATCCTACTATCCTTACCATTATACTGAGGTAAAGGAAAATTTTATGATAGAGAAAAAGTTTGACACTAAACGTTTAAGCAAGTGCATAAATGGGTCTATCAAATTTGAAATGATTATTTAAATTAGTCCCTTACCTTTGCAGAAGACACAAAGGGCCACAACCAAATACAAAAAAATCAACTTCATGGTGGTGATTTGGGACCTAGAAATGGGGACCAGTCATCGTGAAGAACCAAATCTGTGAGGGACCCTGTAACCGTAGGTTTTATACCCACTATTACCTCTGTCTCTTATCATGGGCTAGGTGTGGTAAAGTTAGTGATGATAGAGCAAAGATAAATATAATAGCATGCCAAAGATGAAATCCGTTTCAAGTCAGTTTAGTGTCTTATTTCTGTGACATCTTCTATATTGGATCAGGTCCAGCTCATGACAAACCCAGACCATGCCTTCTTGCAACCCTTGTGCAAACAGCAAAGGCAGGAACAAAAAGCTCTAGGATTAAAAACCAAATATGCCAATGGTATACGTTTGTCTGTACCCTATTAATCATTGTAAAAGTCTTAATACCTCAAGAAACTCAAATAGTGTGATTCAATATTGTCATATTGTCTCTCCCTTAACAACAAAATGTATTTTAAACATTAACCTACCTTGAAACAAAGAACTCTTTGCCTACCAATATATTATTAGCTATTTCCTTGCAGAAATATATAATTATCACATAGGTATAAGTATAGGAGTAGATATACTAAGACATACAATGCACTACTATTACTGTAATGCTTTATTACTCACAAGGACACATGATATTCCAATGATCTACATGTTTACCATGACCTTTATCATAAAGTATATAAATAACTAGAAGACATGAAAATGAGAACAAAAGAAAAAGAATGTTATAGAACAAAAATAAAATTAAATAGAAAATACCACCCATGAATTATACATGTAGATATTCTAGGGTAGGAGGAGGAAGTTCAAGTCATGGTCTTGAGGTCTAGTCCATGCTGAGCAGGGTAGAGATGACTGACCATCAAAGGTGGACCTGAAACATAGAAGGGCCAACTCCATAGCTTTGATGATGTCTCTGTTTCTCATCTGCTCCCAATCACCGTCAAGGAACGGTTTCAGTACATTTGTGGGGAACATAGCATAATGTATAAACTTGTCAAATTACTAGGTTGTAAACATGAAACTAATGTAACATTGTGTGTCCACTATCCTCAAATAAAATAAAAAAAGAAAAGGATTTCAGTAGCCAAAGGGAAAACAATTCTCAGTTAATCTCTCCAGAAAAGCAGAAAAATCCCAGGAAAAGGGGAAAACTATGGATAAACATCCCTTTCCTTCCCCTTTATCCACTCATTCTCAACTAACCTGAAGGAAATAAATGAGCCCTGCATTCTCAGGGGGCTTTACCAATATAGAGTGAATGCTTTTATTTATGTGTTTCCTGTCCTCATCAAATCTTAGTTTACTAAGTGATTCCTTAAGTCATTTTGAAACAGGACAGAATTCAACAGGTTTAAATATTTTAAATGCATTCTCCTGTTTAAGGTAATGCATTTACTGAAGGCCATGCATTTTTTAATCTGACATCAGTGCAGTATCAGAGTTTTCTTCATGGGGCAGGGATTTGAGGGTGGGCAAACAATAGACTTAGGAGTGCTGTGCAGAGGACGCACTCCAAGAACAGAAGAGGAGGTAACATGTTGGAGGGGCTAAAGACCGACTTCACTGACTTTGTCCAAACCCCAGCTCTGACTGTTTAAATACTTTGCAGATAAAGACTGTGTATTGAAGATTTTTCTCCAACACAGAAAAAAAAAGTATAGTTAAGGGGCAACGTTTTCCTTTTGACATTTATGTATTTGTTGTTTAATCATACATGACTGCATTGTGAAGGAGATGTGGTCTTAGAGAGCCCATTTCTCAGATTATCATTATAACATTATTATTCTGCTATGTGTCAACAGTGGCCTACATAGACCAGAAGGGAATAAACTTACTTTGAGACTTTGGGGTAACTAAGAATACATGCAAGATGGGAACTTTTCCATAAACAGAGTTCGGCTGAAATGCTATGGAACCTCGAAGGAAGGTGGCATTCTTTTAGCTTGTGAGAATCAGGGAAAATTCCATGGAGGGGGTAGTCTAAGGACTGAACCTGAGAAAAGTAGATAAAACCTGGACATGCAGAATCACGGAGGATTCCAAGTGGAACATGCATTATGAAAAAGTCAAATGCAATTTCAAGCATTCTAATGTCTTGTCACCCACTTCTCTTTCTAGGTCACTCATTCTAGTAGTGCGATTCCAAGAATCTGCTGGTTCTCCTGGGGCCTACAATCCATTGATCCTGCTTCATTTCATTTATCTTCACTCCTCCCAACAATTCAAGTACCCTCATACTTGGCTTACATTCTACAGGGAGTTATTATCATCATTCCCTTGCATGTGCTCTTAATTCCGTTGAGTCCCCCCACCCCGCCCCGCCCTGTGCTTGCTTTCTTGGCAAAACCCCAACCATGGTTTAAATTAAACTCATTTCCTTTCCCTACCTAAACCATGCAGATGAACATGACAGTACAAAAATATAGTCATGCTAATTGTCTCTCTTAAATCTATTACCCCAAATGGGCCCTTAAGATAGTCAGGCACTTATATTTTCTAGTCTATTTGCTTTCACACTCTTCATATTTTCTCTTCTCTTCTCTAATATCTAATGCCTCCTTTCCATCCTCCCTCTCAGTTAATGACCCTACTTCCAATTTTACTGAGCAAATATAAGCCATCAAAGGAGAAACTCTATAAACTCCCATCCCCAATATATCCATCTACTGGTGTCTGGACCCTGTTCTGCCTGCCTCCTCGTTAATACACAAGAAGTCTCTGTGCCAGCATGGAAGGTCAATGCTCCCATTTGCACACTGGATTCCCTCCAAGAACATTAATGCCAGTAATTTGTTCACCTCTGTCCACATCACTAAGGCTTCTTTTCTCTTTTGGATTAATTCCAACAGTATAAATACTTGTTGTTATTTGTTCTTACTAAGAAAAATAAATATAACAAAAAATTAACTTTATGGTATCTGAACTATATCTTGATGAAGCTATTTTTTTAAAAAAAGTTGTTGAATTTACTTCCCTCCCTGCTCTTTTCCCATTTCTCTTCTCCCCTTAATTGTTTGACTTCACAAGAGTTACTGGTGTTCACTGACCCCAGTTCCTGATTTCTCATTCTCCCATGACCCATTAAGCTCTCACTCCATTATGGCACAAAAATAAGGAGCACAGGTGATCTTTTGTGAATCCAGTGGGGAGTAGTCAGTCTTCATTTTATTGACGTCTCAACATTTGATGCATGGTTGATCAATTCTTCCTTCTTAGAACACTTTGATTTCTGCAGTTTCCATGGTTTTCCTTCTTCCTTTGCTGCTCCCTCTCATTCTCCTCTGCTGAATCCTCCTCATTTCCAGCACTTCTGAACATGAAGGCTTGAGACTCAGTTTTGGAGCTCTTCTTTTTCTCTAGACACTTCACTCTCTTGGTGATTGTACCCAAGTTCTATGGATTTACATACCACTCAGATAGTCATGACCTCCGGGTTTATAAATCCAGCCCTGGACTATTCCCCTGCCTCCAAGCTTATTTTCCACATCTTCACCTGTGTGTCTAATAGGCAACTATACTTAATGCGCCCAGAATGAAACTCCAAACTCTCCTTCCACAAATGTGCTTCTCCCAGTGTCCTCTTTATCTCAGTTAATTGGGTTACCTCCCCCAAAATGTATAGCCATTCTTGAATTTTCATTTTCTTTCACCATCCCTCCCACGCACACCTATTGCATCAGAAAATCCTGTTGATTCTCAATTTAAAATACATCCAGACTAAAATCTCACCCACCTCCTCTGCTTCCCCTCATTCAGGCCACCAGCACCTCTGACCTAGATTGCTACCGTGGACTTCCAGCTAGTTTCCATTTTATAATCTCAGAACATCAGCCAGCATGGTCCTGTGCAAACTGACTCATACTATGTATTCTTCTACTCAAAACCCTGCAGGAACCACCCCCCCCCCTCACCAAATAAAACCAGCACTATGGTCTCCACGACCCTACTCCATCAGCCCCAATGCTGATCTCACCTCCTGCCTGCTTGCTCTCACTCTCCCTGTTCCAAACTGTGCTGTCACACTTTGCTCAGAGGCCTCTGTGCTGTCACCGTTGCTCACTAGACAGTCCTACCTCAGAGAGTCTGCATTTGCTGTCTCTGCTCCCTGGAATACGCTCCCCTCAGGTATCCACAGAATGTGCTCTTTCACCTCATTAAAACTTGCATTTTAATGACATACTTTGCAAATAGCTAGTATCCACTTCAACATGCTGTAATTATTTTTCCACCAAAATAACCTTTTTTAGGGTTATGATTAAACTTTAGCCTTAGTGAGTTAAAGCCTATCTATATATAAAAGTTCTTAAATATGGATAGTTTGCATATGTTTTAAACAGATGTCCAAAAAGATAGTTACATAACATAATCCTTTGGCACCATCAATGTTTTATACTATTAAAACTAAATATTTTAATTTCAAAACAAATTAATGCTCTTTTAAATGTCTTCTAAGTCATTTAATATGCCTATATAATTGCTAATTCTTCCCATAGATATCACTTCCTCATCTCATTTAAGTCTTTAAAAACCAGCTTCACATGGACACCTTCTCTGAATACTTTACAAACCTCACCGAACAGCACTTCTTCCCTCTAATCTCCTTTCTTTCTTGTTTTCTTTCTTTCTTTCCTTTCTTTCCTTTTTTTCCTTCTCTTTCTTTCCTTCTTTTCCTTTCTTTTTTTCTGTTTCTTTCTTTCTTTTCTTTCTTTCTCTGAGAGAGAGGGGGAGAGAGCATAAGGGAGAAGCAGAGGAAGAGGGGGAGAGAATCTTAAGCAGCTTCCACACCCAGCAAGGAGCCCCATGAGGGGCTCAATCTCCCCACCATGAGATCATGACCTGTCCTCTACTCTCTGTTCTATTTTTCTCCATAGCTTTTACCACCATCTAATGTATATTTTTAATTAATCTGTTTAATACATTTAATTATTGTCTGTCTTTAGAACTAGAATTTTTTAACGTTTATTTATTTATTTTTGAGAGGGGGCGGGGAGGGCAGAGAGAGAGACAGAGAGAGAGAGAGGGAGACACAGAAACCAAAGCAGGCTCCAGACTCTGAGCTGTTGGCACAGAGTTCGATGTGGGGCTTGAATACATGGACCACGAGATCATGACTGAGCTAAAGTCAGATGCTTAACTGACTGAGCCACCCTAGCTTGATCTAGAATTTAAATTCAATTAGGACAGGGATTTTTATGTGTTTTCTTGGCTGCAGAGTCCCAGTGCCTAGAAAAGAGCTTAGAACATGCTAGGTACTCACTAAATATTGAATAAGTAATTTAAGGAATAACTTATTGCGGTCAAAAATAAAGATTACATTAAATGATAATGGCAATAATAATGATAAACACATTTTAGTATTGAAGCCCTTTATAAAGAGATTTAATTCAATATAATATATTGAGTTAGACACAGTACAGTAAAACTGGGGAAATACTGATGGTTAGGAAAAAGTTACCACCATTTGAAACTTCTAGTCCAGATTCACCCTCAATTATTATAAGGGGAAAATGCCCTAACAGCTGTGTTTTGTTTCATTTCACCAGCTCAGTTGCCTGTAGTAAAATAAATAGTCCAAAGTCCTAGATCTTTTTCACTATCATGTTAATAACTACTGAAGAAATTGGGTTTATAGGTGTGAGAAGGTGGAGGCGGGACAGTAAAGTATCCTCCACCCTAAGAAACTACTTTAAGACCGAGAAGTGAAGCAAGCTGCTTCAATACATTGACAGGGTCAGTCAGGGTGACTTACTGAAGTGGAAGCAGGCAACCCCAGCGTTGTGCAGCTATTCTCAGCCCAGTTTGGACCGTAATCCACAGTTTTTGTAAAGCAAGGGGCATTGGGATGAAGCCAACGGGTAGTTATCTAAAATGGGAACTCCTGTGCACAGGTCATCTCTATTAGTTATCTAAAGTGGTGTTTTCTGTGCGCCACTTTAGGGAAGATCAGAACAAGCCTTCCTTCACTCAGGTCAGGGCACACATTAATCTCCAAGGGGCCTGGAACACGTAGCCCCAGGGAGATCATTGTGAGGGCATGAACAAGATGGAGTCAGTGTTGTCTGCACTCCCAAAACCATGTCCCTGAAAGCCAAGAAGACAATAAAATGCCAATATACTAGATTCATATTGATTGCCTCTCCATGAGTTTTTTTTAACGTTTTTTAATATCTATTGATTTTTGAGAGAGAGACAGAGCATGAGCTGGGTAGGGGAAGACAGACAGAGAGAGAGAGACAGAGAGAGACAGAGAGAGAGAGAGACAGAGAGACAGAATCCGAAGGAGGCTCCAGCCTCTGAGCTGTCAGCACAGAGCCCATCATGGGGCTTGAACCCACAGACCAAGAGATCATGGCCTGAGCCAAACTCGAATGCTTAACCGATAGAACCACACAGGCGCCCCAGTTTTATTTATTTTTGGGAGAGCGCAAGCTGGGGTGGGGCAGAGAGAGGGGGACAGAGGATCCTTCAGGCTCTGTGGTGACAGCTACAAACGACGTTTTCTGGATTCTAGTGCTTCTGTCTTCCCCAAGCCACTCCTTTCAAGACTACACTGCAGGTTTTCTTTTTTGCCTTCTAAAATTTTAAAGTATCAATGATTGATATTACTATAAGAGAACAGTTTTAAAATGAATTAAAACTACCAACTTGGCAAATGTTGAAGAGGATTCTTAGAAAGAAACTAAGTTTTCCAGAAGGCTGGCTCATTTTAGTTCTGGAATTTTTCATTAGTTAGCTTGTATTTTATAAGGAAATTAAACACTTTAACTCTTTTGTAACAACATACCCATCAGATAAAACCATCTAATAATATTAAAACATGTATTGCATAACAACTGTACATAGTGCAAAAGCATATCCACCAAAAAGAACAATAGTCAAATGTTTCCTTCTTGATTTAAAAGGATGTGGCTTAAGTGTCCGTACACTTAATGATATGCTGTCAAAGGAAAAGTCAACAGTTGAAAGAACAATAGCATCAGTATGGGCAAGACAGCTTATTTTTTTTAACTAACAGTTGTACCAGAAGCAAATACAGAAAATGTTAAACAGCATTTATTTGGATTATGGGACAAGAAGTTCCTTACTTTCATATATATTATGGTCTGATATTATATTGGAAAGTTGAGTGTCTGGAAATTTGAAAATTGTTGGGGCGCCTGGGTGGCGCAGTCGGTTAAGCGTCAGACTTCAGCCAGGTCACGATCTTGCGGTCTGTGAGTTCGAGCCCCGCGTCAGGCTCTGGGCTGATGGCTCGGAGCCTGGAGCCTGTTTCCGATTCTGTGTCTCCCTCTCTCTCTGCCCCTCCCCCGTTCATGCTCTGTCTCTCTCTGTCCCAAAAATAAATAAAAAACGTTGAAAAAAATTAAAAAAAAAAAGAAAATTGTTGTTATAAGGGAAGTTTCACACCAAGAAAAATAAAAATACAATTAAATTCTTGAATAAATATTATTTAAATTAATATAATTATTTAACGTACATTGTGCTTAACATCAGATATTGATAATAAACAATTTTTCATAGTAAATTACCGCCTTCAATTTAACACCTCAAAATTGTGTATAGTAATAGTTAGCAGGCAGACGAAACTGGTAATATCAGAACAGATTTTCTTTTTATTTTTAATGTTTATTTATTTATTTTGAGGGAGGGACAGAGAGAGCGCATACAAGTGGGAGAGGGGCAGAGAGGTAAAGGGAGAGAGAGAGTCCTAAGCAGGCTCTGCACTGGAGGTTTCCAATGTGGGTCTCGAACTCATCAACTGTTGAAATTATGACCTGAGCTGAAAAAAAGAGTTGGATGCCTAACTGAGCCACCCAGGTGCCCCAGAACAAATGTTCAAATATTGATTTTATAAGAGAGTAAAAAATTATGTCAGGGTTCTGAGTAGGATATGATATTGGCATTGATACAGCTATAGCATCCGCTTTCCTGAGTAAAATTTTAAGAAGAATTTGGACACTGGCCTTCTCTTGATAAGGTGGTCCATAGTAAGTCATATTCCAGACAGTTTTATTATCTATGTTTTCTCTCTGCATTAGTATCACTGAAACGCTTTCCTGTGCTCAACCTAAAGCCCTATTTTTAAACATCACCCTATCATTTGTCCTGCACAATTACCCCCATGGTTATTATATCAATTCCTTCTTTCCAGCTTTCTTCTACTTCTTAACATTCATGGCTGTATTTTCATCCTCATTGTGCCTTCATAGTTACACATTCTTCTCTACCCACTTCAGTTAGCTCTTCATTCTATAAACTGTCTCTAAATGATCGTCACATAATGGCTTCATCACGCTCATTTACTTTATTCAGCCCAGATGGATCCTCAGGGACTATCCCCCCATTTTCGATTCCACTGATCATCTCCTTCTTTAAACTATCCATGTCTCTGTCTGTCTCTTTCTGTTGTTTCTGAATATGGATGTTTTCCAGAGCCTTTTTCCCCAATATGTTCTCTGCCATCTCATCCTCTTCCCCATTTTGAAATGATGGTGTTAAGAGCTGAATTGCGTCCCCTCAAAAATTCAGATGTTGAAGTTCAATTCTATAGCACCTCAAAATGTAGCTATAGTTGGAGATAGGGTCTTTAAAGAGGCAATTAAAATAAAATGAGGTCATTGAA
Source organism: Panthera uncia (assembly GCF_023721935.1). Taxonomy (NCBI): domain Eukaryota; kingdom Metazoa; phylum Chordata; class Mammalia; order Carnivora; family Felidae; genus Panthera; species Panthera uncia. The sequence goes on along the minus strand of NC_064809.1, from coordinate 66,144,798 downwards.
GTAGACTCTAACCCACTATCACTTGTGTTCTTATAAGAAGAGGAAATTTGAGGCACTCCTGCATGGTTCAGTCGGTTAAGCGTCTGACTTCTCAGGTCAAGATCTCATGGTTCATGAGTTCGAGCCCTATGTCAGGTTCTGTGCTGACAGCTCAGAGCCTGGAACCTGATTCAGATTCTGTGTCTCCATCTCTCTCAGTCCCTCCCCCACTCACCCCTGTCTGTATCTCTCTCTTTCTCTCAAAAAAAAATAAACATTTAAAAAAAATAAGAAAAAAAAAGAAGAGGAAATTTGAACACAGACACATACACAGGAAAGATGGTCAGAGATACAAGGAGAAGATGACAATTTGCAAGCCAAATCTCCTGTCATACTTACAGTTTCCTACACCCTATATATATTTTCACATTTGTTATTATGTCAGATTTTATGTTTCACTATTCACATATTTAAACTTTTAGCTGGTCTCCTGCTCTGAGATGATCCTGAATCTTCTCTCTCATGTCTTATTTCTTGTAGCCTTTGTTTATTTGGACTGTATAATACTGCTTATTGTCTTTAAAAACTTATTTATATTAATTGGCTGATAGAATAAGTGTATATTCCTTCAGAGAAAATGCCAGTTTCCCTCTTCCAGGTGCCTAACACCACCGGTGGAACTACTTTCGGCAGCAAATCTTCTGATATTTTTTGGAAACACATGTGATGTAAATCTGGTCTATAAATCTATTATGACTTCAGAGTTACAATGGCTCTGATTCTTTTATCACCACCTTGCTATGCTCAACATCAACACAATTTTACTTGGAGGGAAGGGCTGTAAACGTGTGGGATGAGTAGGATCTGGTTTACCTGAGAGTTTACTTCTTTGGGGTTGCAGCTTTGAGGAACGAATCTTTAATTCGACCCCCACATTTGCTAGATCCTCATTTATGTCTTCTGTCCCATATGCTCCATAAGTCCTACAAAACCTCATCCCAATCATACTGGAATGAACAAATGTATTCAAAGCAATTGGTGACAGATATATGTGTTGTATTACTTTAGAGATGTATAGTGACTTTGGTTATCTCCCATAGATGTTGCTCAATGCCACCCAGAACTGAAAGACACCTTTCCTCGTTGGCTGGGAGCTGGTCAACTTGTCTTAATCCCTTTCCTACAGATGTCTCTGCTCAGAGTGTTGTCATGCTCAAGTTCATTCTGCCCTCTCCAGGCATCCCACATAATGCCTGGTCTACGTGGGTACAAATTTCTTCATGAAGTTAACGGAGGTCCTGTCATGTGTGTGGCACACCCAACTTCTTCCTCTGCCCCATCCTGCTTCCTTTCTACCCACCCCCCATCCATATGTGGACCCATAAAGTACTCCCTGAAAAACTTCCTGCACAAATTCCTATATCAGAGTTGGCTTGCCAACCTGTGACACATTTTCGCAATTGACTCTTATCTTAATTACGTTCTGGTGAGAGAATAAACTTGTATGATCTCAGCCCTTTAAAATTAAATGATTAAATTAATGGCTTGTGAGCCAGTTTATGGTAAGTTTTTATAAATGTTCTTTGTGTGGTTGAAAAAAAACACATATGGTAAAGATATAGTTTGCAATATTCTTTTTATTTCCATCATGTCAAAATCGCTCATCGTGCTATTCAAACCTCTGTCCTGATTTGTTCTTCTGTCTAGTTGCTCTATCAATTACTGAGAGAAGTTTGTTAAAATTTCTCACTCTTATGTGTCTAGTTATTTTGTGCAGTTTTGCTAATTTTACTTTATGTATTTGAAAATGTGTGATTATATAAATTCAAATGCATATTTTGCATATATATTTAAAAGTGGCATCTTCAAAATGAATTAAACACTTTGTATCATGAAGTGATCCTCTTTACTTCTAGTAATGATATTTGCCTTAGTGTTTAGTTTGTCTATTAATATAGCTTCCTTGGTTTCATTTTGGTTACCATTTGTGTGTCTGTGTGTATTTCTATTATTTTATTTTCAACATTTATGTATTTTTTTATTTTTAATGTTTATTTATTTTGAGAGTGGGAGAGAGTGAGAGAGAGAGAGAAAATGAGCAAGGGAGGGGCAGAGAGAGAGAGTGACACAGAATCTGAAGCAGGTTCCAGGCTCCAAGCTGTCAGCACAGAGCCCGACCCGGGTTTAAACTCATGAGCCGGGAGGTCATGACCTGAGCCAAAGTCAGACATTTAACGGAATGAGCCATCCAGGTGCCCAACATTTATGTATTTTTAAAATTTAGTTGTATCTCATAGTGAACAGATGGATTTTCATTTCTTATCAAGTCTGAAAAATCTTTTCTTAATTGGATCAAGTATATTTACATTTAATGTAAAAACTGATATATTGGATTGTCACCTAGGTTATATTTTTTGTCTGATTTTTTTTAAGATTCTAGTTGACTCATTTCTTGCCTTCATTTGGATTGAAAAATATTTTATAATTTCTTTTTTTCTCCTCAACTAATCTGTAAGTTACACATTCTGTCCTTATTCTTTTAGTGGTTACTCTAGAAAGAACAACACATATCTATTTATCAAAATGTAAATCGAAATGCCTTTGCCATCTTCCTTGTCAATTCAAGGACTTTAAGACATTTTTAATTTAATCAATAGTTCGAGTGATTCTGTTCTTAAACTATGGATGATGAGAATTTGGATTGCAGCCCCACGAAGGAGAACTCTTGGGCTGTCCCCCACAGTGGGAGATGATGGGGCGGTTCTATGCGTGCTTCCCACTTACAAGGAGATGTAGCCCTTCAGTGTCCCTGCCTAATGGAAACAGCCGTCTGTTTGAGTCCTAAGTGTGGGTGTGTTGGGATATAGTCTCTGCCCTCCAATCCACTCAAAGCTGAGGCATCTGAAGCTCAAGTTCCCTAGGACCATCAAATGCTCCCCCCAAGGGAGGGGGACAGCTTTGGTGCTCTGCTTACATCGCTGTGTTCCTACCCTCACTGATAATTCCATACCGTCTTGTCAGATCTTCCTTTTCATCTAAACTTTTTAGTTTTCAACAGGTGGACTTCTCCCAATCATTGCCATATTACTGGAAATGAAGCCAAGGTCAATTTGTTTTCATATTATTTTGATTCACACAAAATCAGTTTCTCCTAGCTGTCATTGAATAAAGGCAGAACAAATACTCAGTGTGTTAGTTGGATGGGATACCAAGTTACTACTTTCTCAGCTGCTGATACCTGCGATACATGATCCACAGGCCACAGTCTGTCACTTAAGCAACTCAACAGAATGAATAATCAGAATATTGTCTCCATATACCAGCTGCAAACTTCAAAACTCACCTTCCTTCCATTAACAAATATAAAGCAGCTAAAAGTTCTTTTAGGTTTGAGGATAAGGAGGATCCGAGAATACGTTTTTCACAGCTATATGTGATAGTATTTTTTACTCTTTTACAATGAGGACATTGACACAAAAGAGATTGAACAGGACAGCCAGGATAACAATGAGCCCCAGAGCCCATGCTCCTCACTTCCCCAGTTTCATTAATTCTGATGCACAAAAGGGAAAAAAAAAATAATTCTTCTCTCTATATAGACTTATAAGGGAGATTTTCCCATAAGTTTTTGACACACAGGCCTTCAACCAATGATTAAAGATTTAAGTTGAATATGTCTTCACTTTTTCCATAATGTGCAATCACGTTATAAAAATCTTCAGTCAGTATTTCAAATTGTCAATTTTCTTTCCTCCTATTCACATTACCTTGAAAGTGTAAAAATTATTTGAAGAAACAATTGAATAATTTATATTTTGATATTTAAAAAATAAGTCAATACCTGGAAAACCACTTTAATATACAGTGAATAACCCAAAAGGAGGTTGTAAAAAGTAAAATGTCATTATTCAGTGGATGAAGGACTACTTATTTCACTGTAACTGACACATACTAATCATCTTTATGGGAACACCAAAGTGTATAAAATAATTGAGAGCATTTAATGAAGATGTGACTGAGTTGACTTAAAAGCTTAACATAATAGTTCACTTAGGATATTACTACATATTGCTACCACTTATGTTTACTTTTGAAATAAATATGTGTCAATGAAGACATTCTATTTTATGTAGCTAAAACTTGTATTTATCTTTGAAATAAAATCCCTCTTGCTAAATGAAGATACTCCCAGCCTTACTCAAGCATGCTTGACATAAAACTGAAATGATCTCATTTATTTTATAATTCCCTACTGCAAGAAGAAAGAACTGTCTAGAAATTATCAGCAATCCTTAGAACGTTTTGAATGCCAATTTCCCATATGTAATTATGTGCCACAGACATTATGTGCCACAGTCAGTCATGTAGCTCAGACGTAGTAGATACGAAACAGATGAATAGCAAAACCCCATATTGTATGAGAAATCAGAGAGAGGTTATTGTAATGCGTAAAAGTTACATGGAAAAAGCAATTCTGTGCTAAGGCAGAATTTTTATCAGATGAACCTCAACCTCAATGTTCTCTTCTCCCAACCCTACACCCCTCAAAACAACAACAGGATCAATCTTACTCTCTTCGGATGCACAAAACATTATCCAAGCAGCTACAGGCAATTAATGGGAGGAGAGAACATCACAAACCTTATCAATTGCACTGATCAACATAGTAGCAAATTAAGTATGTTTGCAGTTAAAATCATGGATAGTGTTGCACTTAATGTGTTGATTGCAGACAAAGAATAAAAACCCTCATACAGCCCTTTGCAACTCTACTTTTGTTTTGGTAAGAGGAAATCTCCTTGCTGTTACAAGCTAACATGTAACTCAGAACAGCTAACAGAAATCTTCAATGGGTCTGCTTCAAAATTAGCTTTTCTGTGTGTGTGATCCTCCCAGATCCTCCACTCTGGCTGGGTGGACGCATTCTCTATTTTCCCAGAATACTTCCTTTTGTTCGTTTGTTTGTTTTAGTTTTTATTTAAATTCCAGTTAGCAAATGTAAAGAAACTAATATTAGTTTCAGGAGTGGAATTTAGTGATTCAACACTTAACACCGGGTGTTCATCACAAATGCATGTCTTAACCCCCATTACTTTTTTAATCCCTCCCCCCACCCACGTCCCCTCTGTAACCATCAATTTGTTCTCTATAGTTAAGAGTCTGTTTCTTGGTTTCTTTCTCCTTTTTTTCTCTCCAATGATCATTTGTTTTGTCTCATAATCCTTCTAACACGGCAACATGTTGGTTTGTATTTTCATAAATAAATGTGGATAATAACAACCTCCTCTCAGTGGGGATGGATACATGTAACGAAGCCTCGATCACAGTGACACAAATAAGATAGTCCATGAAATGTGGTTTTCTGAGCCCTACTGCCATGGGACAGTGGATTCTCTGGAGGCCAAGCAGTAGCCCCCACGACCCAGATGCTGATACTTGCTTCCCTCTCCCCACTCTTTGTCTTAGGCCAAGACTCCCCCAAGCAGAGACTCCCCAGTTACCCTGGAAACCAGGGGAAGAGAGAGGACAGCACAGAGGGAAAACCTATCACTGATCACCAATCAGTGCATTCAGACTACAGGCCTGGCTCCCACTTGAAAACTAAGCTGTACTCCAAATACCTTCAAGAATTGGAAGAACCAAGTACCTGTGTACTTTTAAACAGTCATATTCTGAATTGCTACTGGAAACAATGGCGCCAAGGCTGGGACACTGGGAAGATGCAGAATGAGGATTTCAATTTCTCCTGAGATGGCACAGTTTAAGAATTTACTATATTGCTGATGAGAAGCATTGGGTTTCCCAACATAGGTGTTAAGCTATCTACAGTGATGAATTACATAAAGATGCAAAGTCTGTTTTAGATTTTATCTACTCTCATCTGAACATCTGTACATTCACCTTTAATTTAGGAAAATTATCAAGATTTTTTCCTACTTTTGCTACTTTTCATTTTAAAGTAGTTCACATATAATCAATAGTTCTTGCCAGAATTAGATTCCAGGGTTCCCTTTTTAAACTTAAACTTTCCCCCCCAAAAAATATTTTCTAAATACTTATGGGGAGGAGCCAAGATGATGGAACAGCATGGAAGGTTTTTTTGCATCTCACATCCATGAAATACAGCCAGATCATCACTAAACCATCCTGCACACCTAGAAAACTGATTTGAGGATTAACACAACAATCTGCACCAACTGAATCACAGAACTCATCAGGTATGTGGCACAGGAAGTGAACTGGAGGAGAGAGAAGCCACGGAGTGCAGGGAGCCGTTTTTGCATGCTGAGAGAGGACAGACAGGGGGAGAATACGGGAAAAGCACCCCCCCCCCGACCAAAAGCAGCTGGAGAGCAAGTAGAAAAGTAGAAATAGCCACAGGGACTGAACTAAAAAGGGAGAGGGGAGAAAGGAGAGAGTTTAAATTCCATTAAGACTCTATAAACAGGGGGAGTGCAGAGTCTGAAACTCTGCAGCTTAATACCTGGCGGTGCTCTGGTGGGAAGGGCAAATCCCCAGGAGCAGAGAGCAAGGTCTTCAGGCCACGCGTGGAGAGGCGGTTCCCCTGCTGGGAGGATATCTGGTAGAGTCCGTGCAGCCCTAGGGGTCCCAGCAGACCCCATAAAACAACCACATTCGCTGGTGCTGGACCAAGGTTGTTAAGGGTGAAGCCTGGTGCCCAATGTGTGTTGCGATTTTCCATAATCCTGAAACGCTTCTGCTACACAATTGCGTGAACGTTTTCTGAGGCGGGCTGGCACTTAGCCGCAGTCTCTGGACATCGGCAGCAGCGTGGTCCCGCAAATGTTCCTGAGTGCGGCCGGCACCCAGTCATTGCTCCATGGGACCCTCCCGCAGAGGGTCAGAAAGGGTCAAAACCATAGTCCCCTCACCCGAAGTGAGGGGTGGGGAAACACAGCCGCATCTGATATAAAAGGAGGGAGGTGCCGCCTGGCAATCTGACGGCTTGGTCACAAACAGTGTAAAAGCAGGTAGTGGACTGAAGCTGGAGACAAAGAATGAGTACGCGATTGCTGATCGGGGAGAATAGAGCTCCCGTAATAGAGACTGACGCCATTTTCACCTCTCCCACGCATGCGCATACACACCTAGGAGCGCCACAATCCACCACAGTAAACTAAGCAGCGCCATCTAGTGGGTAACGGAGCCGTTACACTAAGCCCGCCCAACTGGGCCAAACTCTACCCTCGAGAACACAGGTCTCCCCGCCTGCTTAGTTTACAGACTATCAAGTGTTTCATTGTTTGACTTCTAGGAGAAAACAATGTAATTTCAATCGTATTTCAGTCTGTTCGCTAGCCCATCTATTCATTTTTTTTCTTTTTAATTTCTTTTTCTTGAATATAGAAAGAGAAAAAATTTTTATTTCAATTTTTATTAAAACTATTTTTTTTCTTTTTTATACTATATTTTTTACTTTTTTGTAAACTTTTCAAATTCTATTTTAATTCCATCATTTCATTCTATTTCATTGTATTCATTTTTTTTCAAATTTTTAAACGTTTTCCTTTTTTCTTTTTCCCTTTCTTCCTCTAATCTATCAAGCCCCTTTCAACATCCAGACCAAAACACACCTAGGACCTAGCATTATTTATTTGATTTTTTTTTTGTGGGTGTGTTGTTTTTAACTTTTTAATTTTAATTTTTTTTTACCTTATTAATTTCTTTTCTGCCTTCAAAATGACGAATCGAAGGAATTCACCCCAAAAGAAAGAGCAGGAAGAAACAACACCTACAGACTTAATCAACACAGATACAAGCAAGATGTCTGAACTGGAATTTAAAATCACAACAATAAGAATACTAGCTGGGGTCAAAAATAGATTAGAATCTCTTACTGTGGAGATGAAATACGTAAAAGCTACTCAGGATGAAATAAAAAATGTTATAACTGAGCTTCACTCTAGATAGATGCCACGGCAGCAAGGATGGATGAGGTAGGGCAGTGAATCACCTATGGAGGACAAATTTCTGGAGAATAATGAAGCAGAAAAAAAGAGGGAGACTAAGCCAAAAGAGCCTGATTTAAGAATTAGAGAAATCAGTAACAAATACTTGGAGACTAAAGACCATCCTACTAAGGAATGAATGGGCTAACAAGAAGTTATAGAGGAAATTAAAAAGGAACATCAGAATCATAGGGGTCCCAGAAGATGAAGAGAGAAAAAGGGGTAGAAGGGTTATGTGAACAAATCATAGTGGAAAACTTTCCTAACCTGGGGAAAGACACAGACATCAAAATCCAGGAAGCACAGAGGACTCCCATTAGATTCAGCAAAACTGACCATCAACAAGGCATATCATAGTCAAATTCACAAAATACTCAGGCAAGGAAAGAATCATGAAGGCAGAAAGGGAAAAAATGTCCTTAACCTACAGGGGAAGACAGATCAGGTTTGCAGCAGACCTATCCATAGAAACTTGACAGGCCAGAAAGGAATGGCAGGATATATGCAATGTGCTGAATCAGAAAAATATGCAACCAAGAATTCTTTATCCAGCAAGCCTGTCATTCAAAATAGAAGCGGAGATAAAAAATTTCCCAAACAAAAAATAAAGTTCATGACCACTAAGCCAGCCCTGCAAGAAATTTTAATGGGCACTCTCTGAGGGGAGAAAAAAAAAAGGAAAAAAAAATACCAAAAGCAACAAAGACTAGAAAGGACCAGAGAACACCACCAGAAACTCCAACTCTACAAGCAACATAATGGCAATAAATTCTTATCTTTCAGGACTCACTCTAAACATCAATGGACTCAATGCTCCAATCAAAAGACATAGTGTAACAGAATGGATAAGAAAACAAGATCCATGCTGTTTACAAGAGACCCACTTTAGACCTAAAGACACCTTCAGATTGAAACCAAGGGGATGGAGAACCATCCAACATGCTAATGGTCGACAAAAGAAAGCTGGAGTAGCCATACTTACATCAGACAATCTAGACTTTAAAATAAAGACTGTATCAAGAGATGAATAAGGGTATTATATGATAATTAAGAGGTCTATCCACCAAGAAGACCTAACAATTGTAAACATTTATGTGCCAAATGTGGGACGCTCAAATATATAAATCAATTAATCACAAACATAAACTCATTGATGATAATACCATAATACTAGGGGACTTTAACACCCCACTTACAACAATATACAGATCATCTAAACAGAAAATAAACAAGGAAACAATGGCTTTGAATGACACACTGGACCAGATGGACTTAACAGATATATTCAGAACATTTCATCCTAAAGCAGCAGAATGTATATTCTTCTCGAGTGCACATGGAACATTCTCCAGAATAGATCACATACTGGGACACAAATCAGCCCTCAACATGTACAAAAAGATAGAGATCATACTGTGCATATTTTCAGACCACAACACTATGAAACTCAAAATCAACCACAAGAAAAAATTTGGAAAGGTAGCAAATACTTGGAGACTAAAGACCATCCTACTAAGGAATGAATGGGCTAACCAAGAAGTTATAGAGGAAATTAAAAAGTTCATGGAAGCCAATGAAAATGATAACACCACAGCTCAAAACCTCTGGGACGCAGGCAAGGTGGTAATAAGAGGAAAGTATATAGCAATCCAGGCCTTCCTAAAGAAGGAAGAAAGGTCTCAGATACACAACCTAACACTACACCTTAAAGAGCTGGAAAGAGAACAGCAAATAAAACCCAGGGCCAACAGAAGACAGGAAATAATAAAGATTAGAGCAGAAATCCATGTTATTGAAACAAACAAACAAACAGTAGAACAAATCAATGAAACCAAAAGCTGGTTCTTTGAAAGAATTAACAAAATTGATAAACCACTAACCAGTGTGATCAAAAAGAAAAAGGAAAGGACCCAAATAAATAAAATCAAGAATGAAAGAGGAGAGATCACAACCAACACAGAGAAATAATAACAATAAGAGAATGTTATGAGCAATTATACACTAATAGTAATCTGGAAGACATGGACAAATTCCTAGAAACATATAAACTACCAAAACTGAAACAGGAAGAAATAGAAAATTTGAACAGACCCACAACCAGTAAAGAAATTGAACTAGTTATCAAAAATCTCCCAAAAAACAAGAGTCCAGGGCCAGATGGCTTTCCAGGGGAATTCTACCAAACATTTAAGGAAGAGTTAACAACTATTCTCGAAGTTGTTCCAAAAAATAGAAACGGAAGGAAAACTTCCAAACTCTTTCTATGAAGTCAGCATTACCTTGATTCCAAAATCAGAGACCCCACTAAAAAGGAGTACTATAGACCCATTTCCCTGATGAACTTGGATGCAAAAATCCTCAACAAGATACTAGCCAACCGGATCCAACAGTACATTAAAAAAAATTATTCACCACAACCACGTGGGATTTATAACTGGGTTGCAGGGCTGGTTCAATATCCACAAAACAATTAACATGATTCATCACATCAATAAAAGAAAGGACAAGGACCATATGATCCTTTCAATAGATGCAGAGAAAGAATTTCACAAAATACAGCATCCTTTCTTGCTAAAAACCCTCAAGAAAGTAGGGATAGAAGGATCATACCTTGAGATCATAAAAGCCATATATGAAAGACCCAATCCTAATATCATCCTCAATGGGGAAAAACTGAGAGGTTTCCCCCTAAGGTCAGGAAAAACACAGGGATGTCTACTCATGCCACTGTTATTCCACATAGTATTGGAGGTCTCAGCCTCTGTAATCAGACAACACAAAGAAATAAAAGGCATCCAAATCAGTCAGGAGGAGGTCAAACTTTCACTCTTTGTAGATGACATGATACTCTACATGGAAAACCCAAAAGATTCCACCAAAAAACTTCTAGAACTGATTCATGAACTCAGCAAAGTGGCAGGATACAAAATCAATGCACAGAAATCGGTTGCATCCCTATACACCAACAATGAAGCAACAGAAAGAGAAATCAAGGAATCAATCCCATTTACAATTGCACCAAAAACAATAAAATACCTAGGAACAAATCTAACCAAAGGGGTGAAAAATCTATACACTGAAAACTATAGAAAGCTTATGAAAGAAATTGAAGAAGACACAAAAAAATGGAAATATACCCCACGCTCCTGGATAAGAAGAACAAATATTGTTAAAATGTCGATATGACCCAAAGCAATCTACGTATTCAATGCAATCCCTATCAAAATAACACCAGCATTCTTCACAGAGCTAGAACAAATAATCCTAAAATTTGTATGGAACCAGAAAAGACCCCCAAGAGCCAAAGCAATCTTGAAAAAGAAAACCAAAGCAGGAGGCATCACAATCCTGGACTTCAAGCTATACTACAAAGCTGCAGTCATCAAGACAGTATGGTACTGGCACAAAAACCGACATTCAGATCAATGGAACAGAATAGAGAACCCAGAAATGGACCCACAAACATATGGCCAACTAATCTTTGACAAAGCAGGAAAGAATATCCAATGGAATAAAGACAGTCTCTTCAGCATATGGTGCTGGGAAAACTGGACAGCGACATGCAGAAGAATGAACCTGGACCACTTTCTTCACCATACACAAAAATAAACTCAAAATGGATGAAAGACCTACTAAACGTAAGACAGGAAGCCATCAAAATCCTCGAGGAGAAAGCAGGTTAAAACCTCTTTGACCTTGGCCACAGCTACTTCTTACTCAACACGTCTCTGGAGGCAAGAAAAGCAAAAGCAAAAATGAACAATTGGGACCTCATCAAAATAAAAAGCTTTTGCCCAGCGAAGGAAACAATCAGCAAAACTAAAAGGCACCTGACAGAATGGGAGAAGATATTTGCAAATGACATATCAGATAAAGGGTTAGTATCCAAAATCTATAAAGAACTTATCCAACTCAACACCCCAAAAACAAATAGTCCAGTGAAGAAATGGGCAAAAGACATGAATAGACACTTCTCCAAAGAAGACATCTAGATGGCCAAATGACACATTAAAAAATGCTCAACATAACTCATCACCAGGGAAATATAAATCAAAACCACAATGAGATACCACCTCACACTTGTTCAGAATGGCTAACATTAATAACTCAGGCAACAACAGATGTTGGCGAGGATGTGGAGAAAGAGGATCTTCTTGGCATTGTTGGTGGGAATGCAAACTGGTGCGGCCACTCTGGAAAACAGTATGGAGGTTCCCCAAAAATTAAAAATAGAACTACCCTACGACCCATCAATTGCACTACAAGGTATTTATCCAAGGGATACAGGTGTGCTGTTTCGAAGGGGCACATGCACCCCAATGTTTATATCAACACTATCAACAATAGCCAAAGTATGGAAAGAGCCCAAATGTCCATCGACAGATGAATGGATAAAGAAGATAGGGTATGTATATATATAT
>NC_064809.1:66130825-66132328 GCF_023721935.1 Panthera uncia | reverse complement strand
ACACACACACACACACACACACACACACACACATACAATGGAGTATTACTTGTCATTCAAAAAGAATGAAATCTTGCCATCTGCAACAACGTGGATGGAACTAGAGGGTTTTATGGTAGGTGAAATTAGTCAGAGAAAGACAAATATCATATGACTTCACTCATATGAGGACATTAAGATACAAAACAGATGAATATAAGGGAAGTGAAGCAAATCTGCACTGCAAAGGAACCAACAAAACTAAAAGGCAACCGACAGAATGTGAAAAGATATTTGCAAATGACATTATCGGATAAAGGGCTAGTATCCAAATGTATAAAGAACTCACAAAACTTCACACCCAAAAAACAAATAATCCAGTGAGGAAATGAGCAGAAGACATGAATAGACAGTTTTCTAAAGAAGACATCCAGATGGCCAACCAACACATGAAAAGATGCTCAACGTCACTCCTCATCAGGGAAATACAAATCAAAACCATACTGAGATACCACCTCACTTGTTCAGAGTGGCTAAAATGAACAAGTCATGAGACTACAGATGCTGGCAAGGATGTGGAGAAACGGGAACCCTCTTGCACTGTTGGTGGGAATGCAAACTGGTGCAGCTGCTCTGGAAAAGTTTGGAGGTTCCTTAAAAAATTAAAAATAGAACTACCCTATGACCCAGAAATACCACTGCTAGGAATTTACCCAAGGGGTACAAGAGTGCTGATGCATAGGGGCACGTGTACCCCAATGTTTATAGCAGCACTTTCTACAATAGTCAAATTATGGAAAGAGCCTAAGTTCCATCAACTGGTGAATGGATAAAGAAGATGTGGTTTATATATACAATGGAATACTACTTGGCAATGAGAAAGAATGAAATCTGGCCATTTGCAGCAACGTGGATGGAACTGGAAGGTACTATGCTAAGTGAAATAAGTCAGGCAGAGAAAGGAAGACACCATATGTTTTCACTCATATGTGGATCCTGAGAAACCTAACAGAAGACCATCAGGGAGGGGAAGGGGGAAAAAAAAGTTACAGAGAGGGAAGGAGGCAAACCATAAGAGACTCTTAAAAACTGAGAATAAACTGAGGGTTGATGGGGGGTGGGGGAGAGGGTAAAGTGGGTGATGGGCATGGAGGAGGGCACCTGTTGGGATGAGCACTGGGTGTTGTATGGAAACCAATCTGACAATAAACTATATTAAAAAAAATAAAAAGGTAAGGGAAGCAAAAATAAAACAAAAACAGGGAGGGGGACAAAACATAAGAGACTCTTAAATACAGAGAACAAACTGAGGTTTTCTGGAGGGGTTGTGGGGGCATGGGCTACATGGGTAAGGGGCATTAAGGAAGACACTTGTTGGGATGAGCACTGGGTGTTATAAGCAGGGGATGAATCACTGGAATCTACTCCTGAAATCATTATTGCAGTATATGCTAACTTGGATGTAAATGAAAAACAAATACATACATACATACATACATACATACATACATACATACATACATA
>NC_064809.1:66045829-66130815 GCF_023721935.1 Panthera uncia | reverse complement strand
ATACATACATACATACATACATACATACATACATACATACATACATACATAAAAATGTAGAGATTGACAGAATGTCCTGAAAAAGATGATCCAATTAAAAAAAGATAAACGCTTATGTTTTTATAATGATAAGTAGCTCATTTGGGGGTTCTAACCAGGGAAAACTTAAAATGAGTCTGCCAATTTTTTTAATAAATTGTTCTAAAGTCATTTTTTGTTTCAGTACTCAAGAGGGAACAATTCTATTTTAAGAAAAATTTTATGAGAATTTGAAAATGGAATATATCAGGCCTATCAGGTTTTATTCTGGGATCCTAAAAACTATGTGTACTACAGGCAACTGAATAAATCCCCAAGAGAAAACTTTAGTTAGCATTTTTTAGATGTCCCATACACAGGTTAATAAAAAATTTCATATTAGACAGATACAGAGCTATATGTGAAAAATAAAACATTATCACAAAGTTTTAAAATTCTTAAACATGCTTTAAGAATGTTTATTATTCCATTTAAATATAATGTTCATTTATGTATTTCTTCATAATTTTCTTGGTAAAAAAATTACAATAAATACAAAGTAACAATGAGAAATATCACAGGAACAAACTTGTCCATTATTTTTAAAATCATCCTATAATACAACACTGGTGAGTTCTGAGAATATTAAATGGACAAGTTATCCTGTCATAGAGAATTGTTTGAATTTATGACTACTGGCGAGGGCCAATGGATTTACCAAAAAAGTTTTTCCTTAAGACATAAATGTCACTCAAATTGTTACCTAGACACTTGGCCCTGACACTCCTACTGTGGGAAGATATTCAAACAATTTAGGTATAATTTAGAAGACAAGGTTAGCAGGTATTTTTACCTGTCATAACCTGAAACTCCTTTCTTCTTCATCAAAATAAAGAGTGTTATAAACTTGCCCCCACAGTCACAATGGGAGTTGTGGAATTCTATAATTCTGGAAATAGGGTTTCTTCCTGAGTGATGCAGGATTTGCAGAATCACAAATTTAGGAAGAAGGTGGGTAGAAATGTTAGGGTGCAGGTTAGAAACAAGTAACCAGCGGTCTGGCTTACCACTGAAAATCCGAATTAAAACATAAAAAATATCACTTGAAGACTGAACACTGTATTCACACCAAGTATACAAATTTCAGGGTATCCACATTCAAAGATTGAACTGCACAACAGGAAAAGAGAAAGTGGCCATGTCTTTACTGGGAATGAGAACAATATGTTATATTTCCTCATCAGCACTTTCCGTGACATTTTCTTTTAAATGGAGGGAAGATGCATGAAACGCATTGTTTGCATCAGCAACAAAGAGGATGCACATTCCAATGAAGGGATTTATTGGTGAAAATTCAGTTTACAAGCATGTATGAGACATGCATTTAAAAGGAATTTAAGAAGGAATGTATTACACGTGAACCAGTCCTAATATTACTATTCTACTTTGCAAAATACCTAGAAAGTAATCAAACAGCAGTCCTGTTTAAATGCAGAATTTTAAATAAAGTTTACTTTCGTTATGGATAAAAACAAAAAAATTAATCACTTTGTAAATTTTGGTATGAGTCCTGCAATTATGTACTTTTTAGCTTTCCTTTCATTACTTAACCCACAAAATTAATTAGGATGTGGGAAATATAATGCCATATTTTGAATAATTCTTTAAAACATTTCCAGTGAAATTATTTTTACACATATTTATATTTAAAATAAAATAAAATATATAAACATTCCTTCATATACACATGAGCTTTTTCAAAAAGTGGAAGTGTCCTTTTCATATGTAAACATTTTTAAAGAAATATTTACAGGAGAATAATTTTCGCATCCAAAGGCAAAGATCTCCAACATCCCTCTTATTCAACAGATATTCTTCTCATTTTTTCAGCTAATTCGTTTCTTACTTCAATATGTTTTTCTAAATTTTGCACTTCATGTGGAAGGTTGATATCCCAAACAGACAAACAAGACTGTATCTCTACAAAGGAAAAAAATGAAATAATGGTTCAAAGATCTGCCATAAGGCCTTTTTATTTTATTTTATTTTATTTCAATTTTGTTCATTTATATTTAGTTGTCTTATACAAACATATATATAAATACAGCTATAAAAATTTACTAAATCACTGCCATTCATAAGAAACTACATTTTGAAAATGTTTAAAGTGTATTACAGAAACAACTACACTTCAAAAAGAGTGTGAACTTTTAATAACCTGATGTTTCACTTTCTGAAAGAAATAGTTTTTTCAAACACTGTTCAAAATCAGAGCTCATATGGATATAGGTAAACTGTAAGGAAAAATAACCACGTTTAGTTTAAATTTGGGCTACTTCTCATTTTACAGTGGTTGATATTTCTACTTCATCTGAAAAAATACTACTAAACTACTAAAACTTAATTTTGAGGATTTATGTTTCAATTATTTACACTATAAAGAAGCTACCAATTTAAAATGCTTGAAGTTTATAGTATATGTTATATTTATTATAAATGTATACAACACATAACATGTTATAATCATCAGTGTCATTGTACTGTGTTTGGAATACAGTATCTTCTTAAACACTACCTTTTTGGTGTTGTGTGCCTTCAGTACTTTTCCGGATATACCCCAAAACCAGCATGACATTTTTAAGGCTTCCTTTAAAAAAAAAAAATATATGAGTCTTCTGTTAAAACAATGTAATAAGATGAACTTTAAAAAGTCATTAGAAATTACCGTATAATTCTGCTTTTTAGGAGACACTTCAATTATACTGAATAAAATGCTCCAAGATCAGCAATTATTTAATGTTGGAAAATTTGTGGCCCATTCCTTGCTATAATATTTATTAATTGTGTTAATCTGAGAAAATTATTTAACTTTTGAAAAATGGGTTTAATATTTATACACCCAGAGTTATAATATTAAATGAGATGTGTGTGAAACTGCTTTGGCATTAGTCAAATGTGAATCATTTGGATACAAAGTTGGATGGATGATATACTGATACTCTGTCACAGAACCATACTTTCTTCTCAAGTCACTCACTAATTTACTCAACAAATATTTGCCATACGTCTTCTATACAGGAGGCAAGGCCCTGGGGAGTAACGAAGTAAATAAACACATGCAGACTCAACCTACATGGAGTTTATATTCTAGTGAGGAGATTGACACTAATGAAAAAAAAAATCGTGACCAGGATGGATGCTATGCAAGGGAGATGTTATGAGAACTTCAAAGAGGGAAGTTTGACCTAATCAGTGTTCAGTTGTGAAAGGTTTTGACATATGAGCTGCCATTTTGAAAAAAGAGTTAGTGTACCTTCTTGGCTTAATTAACTACAGAAGTTAAATAAGCAAAGAATGAGCAGCACATGAAAAACATTGAGGCAGTGTGAAGCATGGTATCCCAGAGGGATTGAACACTCTCCAGATCAGAAAGCACTGGGAGCAATGTGATAAATGGCAGAGGCTACAAAGGTGAGGTGAAGCCACATTGTACCTGCCGCACCTGTGGATTATGTTCAAATTTATCTTTACTTTAAAAATCAATTAAACCACTGAAATTCCACATAATTTCAGTAATGAACAACGATTTGGGTACAAACGTACAGACAAATTAAAGGACTTAACAACCTTGGTAGAATAAAGCTAGAGAGACAACCCACTATTGTTGTGAGATACAACGCTAGTATGCTGAGAGTCACCAATCACTCACAGCATCTAGTGTAACTCCTGTGCAATTTCAACATCCAGTCATAAAAAGTGGGTGAGAGTAAGGAGTAACACTTGTCGCTCCTTAATATATTCCTGTAAAAGGAATTGACCATTTGCTTCACCTGTCAAACACACTAGGACTTATTTACTAAGGTTATATAAACTCTCGTTTTGCAGAACCTAATCCCACGTTATTTTGGTGATCAACTTTGTATATATGTCAATACTATTCTCTAAGCCTAATAATTAGTTAAAAGAAAAAAATGGAATGTATTTATGTAGAAAATATATTTCATGTGCTGTTATGATTTCTTCATACTTAAATAGAAAAGTAGGAGCAAGAAAAGACATAAAAGTCTGCATAAAACATCATGATTGTCAATACCTGCAGATTGTAGAGTTCAGCATATATTGTTACAAGCATATAAATTTGTTGATAGAATGAAAAACCAAATATAAGAAGGGTAGGAAGTTTAAATTGGTTAAAATAAGCATTTGCTTTAATACCTTTGGTTAAAAAGTTAAAAATACTCAGGGCGCCTGGGTGGCTCAGACAGTTAAGCCTATGACTCTTGATGTGGCTCAGGTCATGCATGATCTCACAGTTTGTGAGTGTGAGCATCCCACTGGGAATTTCTCTCTCTCTCTCTCTCTCTCTCTTGCTCTCTCTCTCTGCCCCTCCCCCACTCACTCTCTTTCTCTCTCTCTCAAAATAAATAAAGAAACATTACAAAAATATTTTTAAGTTAAAAATACTCAAAATTATCTATTTCCTCTTTTGCCTTAGATACAGAGAAAGTAGAACCGAGAATCGGTGCTCGGCTGCAATAATCTTCTCTAATGGGACTGAAAGCATCCATTCCCTCCATTTTTTAGTGACCCTATTAAAATGTATCCCAGTTCTATGTTTCATGATGTGACCTTCTGAGACATGTCCAATGGCATTAGAAAGTGAGACTAAAATTAAAAATAAATGCATATTTTTAAAGTCTTAGACAATACCATAAAAGATTGAAAGGAAAGAAACTTACCTAACTGTGCTGTCATCATGACTCTGACAGAATCACAAAAATTGTGAACTATACGTATAATTCGACGAGTTGAAAGATCAAGGAGTAAAACATGGCCTCCTCCAGTTCCTATCCAGAGGGCAGTGTTCTTCTGGAGGCAGAGAGTTTTCACTCTCCCAGAATAAGATATTTTGTGTTTTGATTCCGCGTTTACTTTTACCATTTCCTCCCTAAAACCATAAGGTATGCATTAATAATTTATTTTATCAACAATTAAGAGATAAAGCAGATGTCTACACATGCACACTATATATAGCATTTTAAATTATGAATACATAATAGTATACATTATATATCATTAAAATTCTACGAGTGTTGCTAAATACAGAACATCAAAGTGGCTTCTCTCCTTGAAACATAAATTATCAAAGATAACACAGCCCCTTCAAGAAATTCTAAAGTAAATAAAATGGATAAAATAAAGTGGCTCAGTTGGCTAAACGTCTGTCTCTTGATTTTGGCTCAGGTTTGCATCAGGCTCCACGCTGACAGAGTGGAGCCTGTTTGGGATTCTCTCTCTGCCTCTCTCTCTCTCTCTCTCTCTCTCTCTCTCTCTCTCTCTCCCTCTCTCTCTCTCTCTCTCAAAATAAATACATAAACTTTAAAAATGGATATAATTTTTATAAATAATAAGCCTATATAACCCAGTGTAAAAGAAAAGAATAAATTTGCCCAATATAAAGTTTCTTTCCATGAAGTCTAAGAGTTACAAAGGAAAATTAAATTTTAATCATTTACATGTAAAAGATGTCAATACAAACCACTAAATGTTTCTCTGAGCCAATGAATAATTCATGACAAAAATGAGGTGTCCGGAAATAAAACAGTTCTAATACTTCAGGAAGGGAACCTTTACCAGGCAGAACTGTCAGCACTTCCGAATGTCAATCTCCTTACCATCCAGAGAAAAATGAAAACATTCTGGGAAAGTCAACCTTGAAGTTTCATTTTATAGATACAGTGTGTAATCTAAATGTTCTCCAGAGAATAAAAAATCTATACGTAAAAACAAGATAAAACAGGGGCGCCTGGGTGGCTCAGTCGGTAAGCGTCCGACTTCAGCTCAGGTCATGATCTTGTGGTTGGTGAGTTCAGGCTCCGCCTCAGGCTCTGTGCTGACAGCTCAGAGCCTGGAGCCTGCTTCAGATTCTGTGTCTCCCTCTCTCTCTACCCCTCCCCAAATAAGGATGAGTGGTCCCCTTTCCCACCAGCAGCACACAAAAGATATGCGTGATTTAAAGTCTGAGATGTGCTGGATTAGACTAAGAACTGGTTGTCAGTCTGGTGTCTTGATCCTTCATCCTTAAGCAGTTCGTGCATTGGTCAGTCCAGTAGGTTTCCCCCCATTTTTTAAATTGTTTCGTGACTTTGTCTTTAGAACAAAGTATCCTTGGACCTGTAGTCTAATTACAAGTAGTAAACTTTGATATTGTAACACTACTAAATGTACAGTCAGCAAGGAATCCAGTATGATCACTTTCAATAACGTACTATTTTTTCATTGGTGAATATTCTTTGTAATATCTTGAAGAAACCATATATATCATGTTCCTATTCTTTTTTTATTTTTCCAAAATTAAACTACTTGCTAGATACCAAGAGATGGTGCTGGAAAGAATTAGCAATTTTGTTTCTGAGTTGTTTAGCGTTCTAGTTAGAGGTAGAAACAAAGTAAAATTAGGCACACTGCCTCTCTAAGTCTGAAGTATAAAAACGGCTCTAATAAGCACAAAATAAGAACCAATGACATTGTACCTATAGTGAACAATAATATGTTGTACACCTAAAATTTGTTAAGAGG
The DNA here is from genome assembly GCF_023721935.1 of Panthera uncia. Lineage (NCBI taxonomy): Eukaryota > Metazoa > Chordata > Mammalia > Carnivora > Felidae > Panthera > Panthera uncia. The sequence continues at coordinate 66,124,218 of NC_064809.1, read as the reverse complement.
GTCAATTTCACACTGAGTTCTTTCCACAGTAAAATACAATTTAAAGAAAACAATTTACTTTAAAAAGTGCACACAGTCTATAAGTTCACAGAGTTTTTCAGTCTTCTTATCCCATACTTCCACAAATGGGCTATTTTTCTTAGCAACGTAGAGAGCCGTGTCCACCACCACCGCTATGATGTTGGAATCACTGAAAGCTGCATAAGAAAACCTAGAGGGACAAAAGAATGTCACTATTCTTCATTTCTTGCAAACAGATTGGCTAGCATAGGCCCTACCTTCATGGCAAACTTCTACTTAGCCTTTGATGTTTGTTTAACTTAAATGTCAGCTCCTCTGGAATACTTCCCTGACCTATCAAAATATACCAGTCATTCCCTTTCCCGCACTGGTATACCTGTAACACTACAGACCTCATTAAGTATCAAACTGTATTCATTAATTAGTGTGTCCCTGACACTAGACTGCAAATGTGGTTTCTTAAGGACAAGGACCATGTCTTTCAATATACCCGCAATCCAGTAAAGAGTCACCATGGATAAGTACCTATCTATCTAGCAGATACAAGTGAAGATAGATAAGAACCTATCTAGAAATAAATGCCTAGCTAACAAAGTAGGCAGTTTGTTAAGTAGACGGAAAGAGGATGGATGGATGCAGAATGAACTAATAGAAGGAATGAACAACCAAGAAAAAGTAAAAATGGTTAACGTTGCAATTCGACCAGATAAATGACATGAAAATGTCACACCGTTTAAAATCCTTTAGTTTAAGGGGCGCCTGGGTGGCGCAGTCGGTTAAGCGTCCGACTTCAGCCAGGTCACGATCTCGCGGTCCGTGAGTTCGAGCCCCGCGTCAGGCTCTGGGCTGATGGCTCGGAGCCTGGAGCCTGTTTCCGATTCTGTGTCTCCCTCTCTCTCTGCCCCTCCCCCGTTCATGCTCTGTCTCTCTCTGTCCCAAAAATAAATAAAAAACGTTGAAAAAAAAATTAAAAAAATAAAAAAATAAATAAATAAAATAAAATAAAATCCTTTAGTTTATTGTAGGGCAGGAAGATTTTTTTTTCTTCCTCTTTCTTGTTCTGGCAAGGGAGGCAAAAATATGTGCTGCCAGAGAGCCACTACATTTTAGACAATTTCTAGTTTTTTGCTGTATATAACAGAAGACAGTTCAAACTAGTACAAATATCACATAACATTTTAGAATTTATAAAATGCTTCTGTGCGTTCTCTCATTTGATCCTCAGTAACAATCTTATAAAATACTACAAACCTCCATGTCTGCAATGAGAGAAAGTTAACAAAGGCTAAATAACTTGCTCGAGGCCACATAACCAGCATGTCACAGAAGCAGGACTCGACAAGTCTCTGGAGGCCTGTGACTCCAGAGACCACATCATCTCTCACTACCCACCATGCCTCTGTCAGCGCGAACTGATGACAATGAGGAGGGTAATGAGGATGAAGCAGCATCTAATTAGCAATGAGGTATCTGCTTAGCCAGGGAGAGACGAAGGCAACAGGAGACACTTTTTGGGAAGAGAGCAAATACTTCCAAGTGTCTATGAAACCAGATCCTCGTCTCTTTCAGGTGATGAACAGCTTTGCAAGTGCCATGTTTTTGGGTGTTCTCTCTAGTACAGCATTTATACTCCAAATCTTATGTGGAATTTTAGGGAGTTGATTCCCATGATCTCATAACATGCTCTATGAAATAAAAAAAAAATTGGGGGCCTTTCTTTTTAAATATTTTCAGTTTTTTTTTTTTTTTTGTTTTTTTGGTTTTTTTTTTAGGTTGATTAAAAGTGGAAATTACAGGGATGCCTGGGTGGCTCAGTTGGTTGGGCATCCGATGCTTGGTTTTAGCTCAGGTCATGATCTCACCATTGTGGGATTGGACTGAGCATGTAACCTGCTTAAGATTCTCTCCCTCTGCCCCTCCACAGCTTGCGTGCATTCTCCCTCTCTCTCTCTCTCTCTCTCTCTCAAAAAAATAAAATTAAAAAAATAAATGAATAAAAACGTGTTTTTTAAAAAAAGTGGAAATTACAGAATGAAAATGGATTTATCCAAACATTTACCACACATTAGGAAACAAATCTGTGAATGAGAGAGAAAAACAAAAGTCCTCATCCATGAGAATTTACAATACATAGCAGTGTATCTGAACCCCAAAGACCTTAGAATCACATGAGAGCCTGAAAAGAAAAATACTGAAATCTGGGCCCCAGCCATGATTAATTCATCTGATTTAATTGGTCTGGAGGTGAGTCCCAGGCATAACAGTATTTTCAGCTACCTCATGGTTTCTAAGTGGGGCCAATGCTGAGAACCAGTTAAGTTCAGTATTAAGAGAGCATTTTTGAAAATTCTTTTATAAAAAATGTAAAGTAGATGTTGTGAAGGGAAATAATAGCTGAACTGGAAGAACAAATCCAAGGCATCTAATCTGCACAGGAGGAATCAAAGACAACCCACTCAGAAGAAGTGACATTTGCATTAAAACGAGCAGGGAACATATTAGTCGGCCAGGAAAAAAAGAAAATCACAGTCACAGGTTGGGGGTGAAAGGGAGCAGGCTGTCTTTGAGAACTGAGATGATTTCAGCTTGTCTAAAGCACAGGCAGCAAGGAGGCTGCAAAATACTAATCCAGAGAGGGAAGTAAGGACTAAATCCTACAGGGCCTGGTAGACTACCTTAAGAAATCTGAACTTCAAACAAAGGACAATGGGATGTGACTGAGGGTTTTAAGCAAGAGACTGACACCAGACTGAGTTGTGTTTTAGAAGAGCTCCTCTGTCTGCAATGTTGAGAACAGACTGAAGGAACTCAATCAGAGGTTGAGAACTGGTTAAAAGATGCTGTTGTTAGTATGGTTATTGATGATGGATGGTAGCCTGGCCTGTGGAAGCAGTAGAAGGAAAGTGAGAAATGAAAGAATTTGAGTGTCAATTAGAAGAGTTAAATGGACAAAGGGAGTAAAAGATAAAGGAGTCCAGGATTACTCTCAAATTTAGGTGTTAGGTGATTAGATGGATATTGAGAAGCCAGGATATTCCCTGAGATGAGGATTTGTGACTCAAAGCTAATACTAATCACGAGTAATATTTATTGAGAGCTTACCAAGTGCTGGGCATTAGGTTAGCTCCTTATATTAATTTTCTTGTTTAGTCTTCCAAACATCCCTTTGAGGTACGATATATTACGATCCTCGGATTAGAGAAGACTGGATGTTTGAGTAGTTCTTGCCCAAGTTCACATAACCAACACACAGCAAAGCCAATATCTGAACTACAATTTATGCTGTTATCCACCAACCTACCCTGCTTGTCACTGAGGAATGTGGCTCTTATGAGAGCCAACTGCAATGATTTGGTTAAAACACAACTCTAACAATTGAAAGAACAAATGGGGACAAGGTTTCTGTTTTATTTTTGCTTGAAAGTGGTATCACTAACTTTGCTGTAGAAAGGGTATGTGTATAATTACCGAATCTAGAGATGACTTTATTCCTGAGGTGCATGTTTCCTACAATCAATACTTAATGCAAGTTATCTAAAGCGCATATGTAAAACCCACAGATGAAGTAAAATACTGACTTTATTACCTTTCAAAGTTATGTTTAATTTGATACAGGGATAATGAAATTGTTAAAAATTGAGATTGACAAATACTACTAAGATCATCATGGCTTTTCATATTTTATCCCAAACGTGACTAGGCTGGGTGACATTTTTAATAGAAAAATTAATTATGCATTTTAAAAGATTTTTGCTTGGGTTGCAACAACATTATTAATATGATTATAAATAATAAACATGGGGGCGCCTGGGTGGCTCAGTTGGTTAAGCGTCTGACTCTTGATTTCAGCACAGGTCATGATCGCAAGGTCATGAGATTGAGCCCCAAGTAGGGCTCCACGCTGGGTGTGAAGCCTGCTTAAGATTTTCTCTCTCCCTGCCCCTCCCCACTCTCTCTTTCTCTCTCTCTCAAAAAAAAAAAGAATAAATATGAATAAAGTAGCAAATTAATTGTATAGATAGAAATAACTTACAACTGATTTGTCTTTGTCTCAATGAGCTTCTGAATGGTGAAATCATCAGAAAATGAGAAAAGTTTTGTGCCACATCCTCCCCACATAATGTTTTTTTCAGTTGAATTCATGGATTCACTCAAACACATCAGTGGAGTACTGACATTTCCTATATTTAGTATCTTCAAAGGAGCGGCTCCTTTACACTTTGCCAAGAAGAGAAACACATTCAATAAACTGAGTAGCTGCAGAATGAAACACTGTAAAATTTGCTGTGCTTTCTAAAAGCTACTATTCCATTTTAAATGGCTAGAGATCTTAAGATAAAAATTCAGGATACATTTTTCAAAGGATTTATGAAAACAGTATTCAAATTCAAGTGGTATGCAAAAACATCATCCTTATAACCAATCTCTTTACTTTTCCATGCAAAAAATGTACAGCATATAACTCAGGGGTTATACTCTACTTGTCTGTCTCTCATTAGTAATGTTTTTTGATAACAAGGAGTATAAAGGGTAGGATGTTGGATAAATAGATGGAACCACAAGATGAATGGATGGAAGGAGGAATAAATGCTTTATTGATAAATGAGAATCTGAAGAACAGAAAGTTAATTGATTTCCTCCAGGCTAAAGAAAAACTTGGCAAACCAGATTTAAAACTTACGTTTTGTTTTTTTCCACAATATATTTATAAGGAATTATCACTTCATTTATATAAAAATAGAATTATTTTCATTCCTAACATTATAAATCAGATCTCATTTACCATTTTATCCTTAGTTCATTTATATAAAATGTACAGCCAGTCCACATACATTTATAGAGGTTCTATTGTATGCAAGATTTGATGGGAAAAAAAGGTGAAAAGAGTATTTGTGATCTTTGCTCTTCTGGAGTTTATAATCACTTAGAAGGGGAGTGGGGATAAGCATACATAAAACAAAGAACTTAACATTTTTTTTGATGTAGAATGGATTCAACATTTACCTTAACAGTTTTATCTTCAAAAATTGCTAAATTGCCATCAGCAGTTCCCACCAGAAGAAAGTTTTTTTGCTTGCTAAAAGAAAAAAATGTCAAAATTGTTATAAAAAGAATGCTTATATTGACCAAGATGGCCATAACGTTCCCCCTAGGTTGACTAAACTTTAGACAGATTTCTTCATGACTCTATGGGCACCTGACCTCCCTTTTTTATAATTTGCTTATTTTTTTTACAGCATTTACTTTAGAAAATTTACAACTGTAAATTCTTTCTCTGCACATTTGAGATGTAACTCCTCTCCCAGCCTGTCAGTTTTACAACCTAGATATGTCTTTCTCAAGGAACTGGGAGCCTTCCTTTTGAAATGTAATCATCAAGAAAGGCTGGACCCCAGGGCACCTGGGTGGCTCAGTCGGTTAAGTGTCTGACTTCAGCTCAAGTCATGATCTGAGTTCATGAGTTCGAGCCCCACATTGGGCTCTATGCTGACAGCTCAGAGCCTGGAGCCTGCTTTGGATTCTGTGTCTCCCTCCCTCTCTGCCCCTCCCCCATGCACACGTGCATGCACGTGCACTCTCTCTCTGACCCTCTCTCAAAAATAAATAAACATTAAAAAAATTAAAACAAAAAAAGAAAAGCAGAGCCCCACCTCACAGTCTCCATGGGAGGGTAGAAGCCTAACTTCAATGAGCAACAATTAGCAAAGACAGATCAGTTAATCACATGGAGCCTCCCACAATGACCTGCAGTCATTTCCACTGCAGTACATTTCCACTAGCTCCATCAATATTAAAAACTCTCCCACCTTTTGTATCAGTAAAGTTGAGTTCAATCTCTGCCCCCTATTGGAATAATCTTAAATAAAGTCTTCCTTGCTTATTTAACACCATCTGATGAATGAATTTTTTCTCTGACAATACCCAAATAATTTCAACTCCAAAACTGCCAGTGGAGTTTATATTTCAGCTGCCAAAAACTTGAGTTTCACGGTTTTCTAATGTACTTATTTATTTTCCAGTATTGGCTTAAACAGGAGAAATATATGGGGTATAATCTTAATGGCTCCTGGAAATCATCCTGCCCCAAGTATTATAACAATCAGCCTGTTACTCACATCTGAAATTCTGCCAGTTAGATAAATTCATTTGAAATGAGATCCCTGTAACCAAGAATGGTTGAGTCGTTTTCACCTATTAATAACTTATGAATTCATTTAGTAGGTATTTTCCCAATTTGATAGTTAACTGACATGTTTTAAACCAATATGGAATAGGCTACTGATATTCAAAAAAAGAATAAATGGAAAATTATCTCTGAAGAGGACTTACAAAGAAAAGTAACCTGATGTGAAGGGTGGTAATGAAATCAATCAGAACTAAGGTAATACCAGCAGTAGGGCTGGTTGGCCTGAAGAAAAGGACTGACCTGTCTCATACTGCCTCAGCTTGATCTATAAGAATATCTTTGTGGCCTCCCACAATGCCCTTTAATATATGCATATTGATAGAAATATGTTAAAAATGAGCAGTCTTTGCTGAAGCAATCAAAGTTTTCCACACAATCAGTCATCTAAAAGTATGGAACTTTCTCTAATGGTCAAATTCACTACCATACCTTTGCTTGGGAACGGAATTGCAATATAAGCAAGTTACAGAATCAGTCATCTTTTTAAGGGTATGTCTCTTTTTCCCATCTTCGGTACTGATGACCAGGAGCATGCCAGACTGTGTCCCACACACAATCCAGCTTTCCTTTTCAGCAGGAAGATGCACCAAAGCTAGGCACAGTATTCTGCTGTCAGTAACTTCCTGTTAAAAAAAGGAAAAAAAAACAACAACACTCTAATGAACTTGATTCTGGCTTAAGTGACTAGAATTTGAATAGAATAAAAACATCATTATCCATACACTGAACTCTTTTTACTCTCTTGCTCTTAATTTTAAAAACAATGCCGATTTTATTTAACTGTCAATAATAAATGAGTTAACTGGCAAACAACTTTGCCTATCTAAAATGCATCTAAAACTAAAATTAAAATTGAAAAACATTTTTCAGTATCCATATTTCTCACTCCACCAAAATAATATGAGAGGATTGTTCAACCTTAAGAATAATGATTAGGCATAACATGTATTTCACACCAACAGCCACAATATTAGCTTATTTTTTAAGTCTAGAAATTTATCTTATCTCTGCTAATACAATTTGTTGACCCATCTTGTAGAACAGTACCCGGATTTTCTCTTTCAGTCATGAGCACCGACCCCCAGCTGCTGTGAGTGCTGATTACTAACAGCTCAGAGTTGCACCCTCCACCACATAACTGCCCTCCACTGCTGGGAGCTGGCTTGGTCAGAAATGGCAGGCAGGCGTGGCCACACCCACCCTTGGGCAGACCGCAGCCAATGCCTGACTGCCATGTGGGAATGAAAGACTGGTGGCCTTGAGAGACCAATCTGTGTTGCTATCCACACCCCAGTCTCTCATGGCTGAAGACTGACAGACTTCTTCAAAAACTACATTGTTGTGGAATTTCTTCCCCTGTTCTATTGGCTTCCTTCACTTCCTTAAAAGTTACTCTCTCCTTACATCACTTGTACAAGACTCTTTTGTCTTAAACTCTGTTTCTAGGGATCCTGACCTGAGACAAACATAGACTATGATTTTAAAACAAAACAAAGACTATTTAATGTTATGTAAATACTCTTGTTCCATCAGAAAACTAACCTAACAACACTCCTACATTGCTTTCATTTCACTTCTTTCTAAGTAACTTTTTAACTGATACATTCTTTAGCATAACCTGCAAAATAAATTTTCTAAAGTATTTGTAATTTAAAGAGTATTTTGATTTACCTCAGAAGTGTGTTTTTCCATATTTAAGTCAAGAAATGAGAGCTGTCCTTTGTCAGTGTGCCCACAGCCCAGCCAGATGCTTGCACTCTTGCTGTTATGATTTGTAGCAACCATGCATTCAACTATAAAGTTTTTAGGTATTGATATATGTCTCATCAGACAGATTAACTCAGCTGAATTCAAAATGTCAAAGACCTGAGAAAGTTTATAAACAACAAAACAATATGCATCAAGTTAACACATGTCCTCTTGAAAGATCATATTATTGTGCACAATGTAGAACTGCATGTTATAACTGTTAACTGTGATCTAATCCAAGCAACAAGATTAATAATCCAAACTACAGATAAAATTACATTAAAATAATACTTAGTTTTAGACTAAGCATAAAATATACTCTTTTGTATGTATGTTTTGTAACTTAAAAAAAGAGAAAATCCCAAAAGTGCCAACTGAACAGAAATGTAGTATAGACTGGAGCTATTCAACACTCAACTCTATACTGCAGAGCCACATCATGTTACAGATAAACACAGGCCACCAACAGAATAGACTTTCTGCCAGTTGCAGGGAAAAGAAATTTTGATCTTTGGTAATGAAATTCACAAATTCTAGATTCTGTTTTCATGCTTTTCCTTGAAACACTAAAGAACAAGAGAGACAGGGTGGGGGTGGGGAAGAGAACTGTAAGAAAACAGAACCAGGACTCAGGAGAGTGGCATTAGAGCCACGATACAGCCACTTGCCTTCCACTCATGAGATGCAGAGAAAGCTCCTTATTCTCTCAGTGTCTCATCTGACAAAGGTAAGGAGTTTACCCATCTTGTCTAATATATACTGTATTTAAAGATTAAGTGGGTAGGTCAAAGTCAAATACTATCATATACTACAAAAAACAAAAAACAAAAAAAAAAAAAAACAAGGTGAAGTATTGTTGAAAATAAAAGGAGAATAGAGTAGGGGCGCCTGGATGGCTCAACTGGTTAAGTGTCTGACTCTTGGTTTTGGCTCAGGTCTGATCTCACAGTTTGGGGGTCAAGGTCCACCTCGGGCTCTGTGCTGATAGTGTGGAAACTGCATGGGATTCTTTTTCTCCCTCTCTCTCTCTCTCTGCTTGTCAGCCAGTCACACTCTCTCTCTCAAAATAATGAATGAAATTAAAAAGGAGTAAAGAATAAAATAATAATTAAGCTATGGAAATTTTACTGTGAAAAACAAATTAAAAATACAAGAAGTCTATGTGATGAATACCAGTTATAACCAAAATTTAAAGACAAGTAGACATACAAATGGCCAGCTTGTATATGAAAAAGTGCACATCACTATTCATCAGAAATGCAAATCAAAACCACCACGAGATATCACTTCACACCTGTCAGAATGGCTACTATCAAAAAGACAGAAAAAAGAAGGGCTAGCAAGGATGTGGAGAAAAAGGATTCCCTGTACACTGTTGGTGGGAATGTAAATTGCTGCAACCGCTATGGAAAACAGTATGCAATTTCTCAAAAAATTATAAAGAGAAAAACCATCCAACTTTTATTTCTGGGTATAAATTTAAAGCAAATGAAAGCATTTATGTTTAAAGGATATCTGCACCCCCATGTTCACTGCAGCATGATTCACAATAGCCAAAACATGGAAGCAACCTAAGTGTCCATAAATGGATGAACGGATAAAGAAAATAAGATATATACGTATATGTATATATGTATGTGTGCACCTATACACACAATGGAATATTATTCAGCAATTAAATAAGAAGGAAATTTTGCCATTTGCAATAGCATGGGTGGACCTTGAGGGTATAATGTTAAGCAAAATATATCAAACAGAAAAGACAGATACTGTACTGTATCACTTATATAAGTGGGACCTAAAAAAGAATAAAGTAAAATAAACAAAACAAAGCTTCCAGATACAGAAAATGGACTGGTGGTTGTGAAAGGCAGGGCATGGGAGTGGGTAAAATGGGCGAAGCAGGTCAAAAGGTACAAATTTCCGGTTATAAGACAGGGATGTAATGTATAGCATGGTGACTAATGTTAACAATATCACACAGCATATTTGAAAGTTGCTAAGAGAGTAGATCTTAAGAGTTATTAACATAAGAAAAAAATTATAACTTTGAGGTAATGACTGTTAACGAAACTGACTGTGGTAATAATTTCAGAATACATACATGTATCAAATCATCATGTTGTAAATCTAAAACTAACATAGTGTTTATGTCGATTATGTCTCAATAAAATTAGGAAGGGGAAGGTAGGGAAAGTAGCCAAGATAATTACATAATTCTTGATAAAATCAGCATATGTATTCAGCTATTTTTGAGTAAACATTTTAAAGCTGAACAAAAAATTTTCGGGGCGCCTGGGTGGCTCAGTCGGTTAAGCGTCCGACTTCGGCTCAGGTCATGATCTCGCGCTCTGTGAGTTCGAGCCCTGCATCGGGTTCTGTGCTGACAGCTCAGAGCTGGAGCCTGCTTTGGATTCTGTGTCTCCCTCTCTCTCTGGCACTCCCCCGGTTCATGCTCTGTCTCTCTCTGTCTCAAAAATAAATAAACGTTAAAAAAATTAAAGTTGAACAAAAAATTTTCAATAAATTATGATACAAAATCAAGAGTCCACAACATAAAGAGAGCTCTTATTTTGATCTATTAAAATCTTTTTCGGTTTAAAACACAATAAGGGGGCGCCTGGATGGCTCAGTCGGTTAAGCATCCGACTTCAGCTCAGGTCATGATCTTGCGGTCTGTGAGTTTCAGCCCCGCATTGGTCTCTGTGCTGACAGCTCAGAGCCTGGAGCCTGCTTCGCATTCTGTGTCTCCCTCTCTCCCTGTCCCTCCCCACTCATGCTCTATCTCTCTCTCTCTCAAAAATAAATAAACATTAAGACAGTAAAAAATTTACTTCTGATAATATGGTGGGAAAGTTATTTGGACAAGTCACCCATCTAAAAGTAACTTAAAATGCTAAGGAAATTATTTTTTAATCTCTTAAAAATATTAAAGATCTGACAACATCATAGGACTTATCAGGACAAAATATTAGTGAAAGAATCCAATGAAAGAGAGGTCAACTGAAACTTAAAGCCAGATATTTCCTTAAAGGCATTTGTCTATTGAAGGCAAAACTGATGTGTGGTTTCTGATATCTTATCAGTCCACAAGAAAGAAGTTTAAATCTAGAGCATTCCCAAAGTGGAGTCCAATAAAAGCCTGTTCCCATAAATCTGGAACCCCAAAGGACTACATATTCAGAGTAAATGAGAACCAGAAATAAAGCCACCCCATGCATCCACTTTCACTGGTATGAGGAAAGTTGCCTTTGACAAAGGGGGAGGAAGGAAAAGAACCCTGAGAAATTGTTATTCAAAAGCTTGTTCTCATGAACATTTGTAGACCAGATTCCCATCGCCCAGGTAGTTCAAAAAAAAAAAAAAAAAATCTCAAACCAGGAACTGAGTTTAAAGCAATTTGCAGCAAGAAAATTAAGAAAAAAAATGTGAAAGACCTGTATGCAAAATCATAAAACTTTATTGAAAGACAAGAAAACATAAATAGAAAGATAACCCACATTCAAGAATAGAAAAACTTAATGTAATGAAGATAAAATCCTCCCCAAATTGTCTGCAGATTCAATGCAAGGCCAATCCAAGTCACAATAGGTTTTTTCATAAAAGTTGACAAAGTGACTTTAAAATTTATATAGAAAAACTAAATCCAAGAAAGCTAAAGCATTCCTAGAGAAGAAAAATAAGTAGAGAAACGAGATTTATAAAGTGACAGGAATTAACACAGGATAGTATTAGAGGAAGAACATATAAGTTGACCAATGGAAGAGAACATCTGTGTGGATGTGTGAGTATCTGACAAATTAAAGAGTAAAACTAGGGGGAAACGATCAACAGAAAAAAAAGGAAGAAACTATTTAATAAATAAAGCTGGAAAATTTAGTTATCCATATGGAAAAAAACTGGATCCAGATAAAAATTTCAATTCCTAATGGGTTAAGAACTTAAATGCCAAAAGCAAAACAGTTTTGTTTTTTTTTCTTTTCAGAAAAAGAGCACATGAGCAGGGGAGAGGAGCAGAGGGAGAGACAGAGAATCCTAAGCAGGCACCATATTCAGCACAGAGCCTGACATAGGGCTCAGTCCCACAACACTAGGATCATGACCTGAGCCAAAATCAAGAGTTGGGATGCTTAACTGACTGAATCACCCAGGCGCCCCCAAAAGCAAAACTTTTAACCACTTTGAAGAAGCCATAGATAAATATTTGTGTGACTCTAGGAGAGATGAGGAAGTCTTAAAACAGGACCTCATAATGGTAATAACCATTAAAAGGGTTGTTAAATTTATCTGTATTAAAATTAAGAAATTCTATTCATCAAGAGGCACCCTACAGGAAATAAAAAGACAAACTACAAATTCAGAAAAGAAATTTGCAGTATATATAACCAACGAGGGATTAGTATTTCTTTTTTTTTTTTTCTTTTACTCATTTTATTTCTATGCAAATAATCCCACAGAAAAATCGGCAAAATAATGAACAGGTATTTCCCATAAGGGTAAATACATATATAACCAATGAACATATAAAGACATGGTCATCCTTAGTAGTATTTAGGAAAATGTAAATCAATACATAAGACAGTATATTTGAAAAAATTAAGAACCCAGATAGCACTAAAATTTAGGGAGAATATATAGAGAAATGGCCACACTCACATCCAGGTAATAGAAGTGTTAAGCTGGTACGGCTTCTTCAGAAAATAATACGGATATTCATATATTCTATGATTCTGCAATTCAACTCAGGTATATACCACAAAGCAACTCTCATACATTCTGCACTAGAAAAGTACAACCATAGTCATAGCAGTACTGTTCATAATAACAAAAAACTGGAAACAATACCAATACCCATAGATATGACCATGGGTACATATACTGTTGATCATTCAAACAGTGCAATGGAACAGCACTGTAAATAATCAATGGCTATGTTTAACAACCTCCATAAAGCTTACAAAATAAGGTTAGAAGAGCAACTGAAAATATCTTCCTACATGACATGATTACAATTCCATTTTAACTAGAAGATGAATGCAGGAAACTAAACTGGATAGCAAACATAAGGAAAAGAAAAGCAGGAATTATCTCCAAAGTTAGAAAGTGACTACATCTCTAGGGAAAGGAGAGTGATACACTCAGGAAGAAGCATATGGGGGCTTCCAGGGTGTTAGCAATGCTCTTTATTTTGTGCCATGGGTGGTGGGGAATATAGGAGTTTTGCATTATGACTGTTTTAAACTGTATGTGTATGTTTACTTATATATCTGAATATATATGTGAAGGTTATATATGTGTATACATATATTGATGTTCTGTATAAAATATTGATATATTTTGACTATAATCATACCTGGGCAGAAGTAGGCCTTTCTTGAGGATTTTCTTTCAAACACTTTTTAATTAACTTCTCCACCATAGGCCATGGGGCACAACCATATTCTTTAACTGGATCTAAAACATTCAAAACCATATCATGCTAGAACATTAAACAAATCAGAACAACAATTTCATTTCCTTTCATTGTGTATGAGAGGCCCAGACCATGCAAAGAAATACTCTGATCTCCATAATTCTATATGTATTATGGATCTATTTATATCACAAACTTAAAGATAATTTTTCTAGCCTAATCTCTACTAGAGACATCAAAAAAGACTTCCTGGTTTTTTATTATATAAAAAAAGACACAAATACCAATTGAATAACAGATTTTCATTCCACACCTGCATTTCACAAATACTGTGAAAAAAATTTTGTGCATATAATAATTAGACTTCTGTGGAATTACTTTTAATTTTAATACTTAAATTTGGCAAGCATTTAATCCTCATATACCTACAGTCAGTTTGTGCACATTTCTTTTTTATAAGAGGTATGCCGTTCTTCTGGTTGGTATAAACCACAGACCTGGGAATTGTCACTGGAAAGATAACTGGTAAAATAAGGGTGATGATCTAGATTGTGTTGAAAGTTTATCCGAATAATAATAAATTTTCTTTTAGTGGGCATCTTTAAAGGTCCCCCAAAAGAAGGTAGTTAAAGCTATATTCTCTGTACCTGGAACATAGCATACACTCAAAAATATTCCTTAAGTGAAAGAAAAAGCGGAAAATATGAAAAACAGCTACATACATTTAAAAGAGTATTTTGTAAGGGGAACTGAAGTAATAGTTAAGGAATGAATGACAACATCCTAGAATTTCTTAAAAACATGAGACAACCATTCAAAATGAGATCTGATCTCACTAAACATTTACTAATTCTTATTAATATTTACTACTAAAAATTATTATTATAAATAATTCAACCTTCCATTGCTGCATATAAATTATCTCCCTCCAAGAACATGAAAACACTCCAGGCTAATGAGCACATAGTAACTCTTTATAAGAACAGAAATCACTAAGCATGGAGCTCCAACAGCAATTTCCTTTTCTGAATATTCTTCTAAATTTAATACCAAATACATTAATATGAATTTGGGATATTTTTAAAAAGCTTGAAACTGCTATCTTTCTCATGTGATTTTTATTGTGTCACAGGAATTAAGAATATTCATGCGCTAAACAAAAAATCATCAGTTGTGAAATGAATTAAGTCTACAACCACAATTAAATAACTTGGAAAGAAAGCTGCTGATATTAAAAATAATAATCTTTATTGCACATAAAATAACACTTACCAGGTAATTTCCCTTGTATTGCCAGTTCATCAAACTCATTTGGAAACTTCAAACCCTCTGCTATTCTACCTCCAGTTGTCAAGATGTCATAGAGTAGTAAGCCAAATGAATAAACATCAGCCTGCTGGTTATAAATAACATTTCCTCTTGCAACTTCAGGTGCACGAAACCCTGAAAGGAAGCAGATATATTAATAAATATGCCCATCCTGTTGGGATGAGCACTGGGTGTTGTATGGAAACCAATCTGACAATAAACTTCATATGAAAAATATATATATATGCCCAACACTAGAGCCCATACACCCAACAAGGAATATTCTTAGGCATATATGCTGATGAAGAGTCAAGGAGATGAGCTGTATACCAGGCTATGTCCTCTTATAAGGAGACATGTAGCCAGTTAACAGCCATGTGCTACATTTCACCTCAAGATTGATCTTGAAAAATAATAAGGATAAACATCCAATAATGATTATTAAATCATGCTTCATAATTAAAGTAAGTCTAATAAGGGGGAAAAAAACCTATATCATTTTTCTCATTCCTAAAAATAACTATTCCCAGGAAAGTGTTGCAAACAAAGGAGGGGTCAGGAGGGACAAAGGAGGGGTCAGGAGGGACAAGATTTCTAGACTTCACTCCAAGTCACTTTAACCTGACTAAAGTCCAATGCCCTCATTATTTCCAGGGCTTGTGATTCAGCTCTTCCTACCCAATGGAAAAATAAAAATTAAACCATGACTAAAAAACAAATAAAAGCCCTCTCTCTCAGGTGCTGGTTCATTACTGAAACTCTTTTAGAGGTAAATAAAACCTCTCATTTCACAATAGAAATAAATTGCTTTTAAATTCTTCAAAAAAAAAAAAAGAGTAATTTTAACATGATTCATAATAGTAAAAATATCAACAATTAATGAAATCCAACTATTTAAGGAAATTGGTTAAATGTGCACTATGCATTAACTTAAAAATCATTTTTAAGATGACACGTAGGACATAAATCCTAGAGGACAGAAATTTATCAAATATGTGAAAAAAAAAAACAGCTGAGTTCATTTTCTTAGATATGATAATGGTATTGTGATTACGGAAACAAACATCCTTATTCTAAGGAAATACATGTCAGTATTTTTAGGCATGGCAGCATGATGTCTGCAATTTAATTTCGTGTCTCAAATTCATATACAAATAAAGTGAGAGAAAGAACAGTGTGGCATACAGTTAATAATCCATGTCAAGGGCATATAGGTGTATATGGTACTATACTTTCAGCTTTTCTGTAGACTTAAACATTTTCAAAATAAACAGTTTGCCAATATATCTGAATGTAATAATGATTATTATCCATGTGCTAAAATTATGGGTAGCTTTTATTTACCCTTTTTTAATTTTTTATACTTCTAAATTTTCTATAATGAACATACAGGATTGTTACTGTAGTTTAAATATGTAGCCAGGGAAATAATGAATTCACAGCCTTCAAGAACGAAATTACTGAATTTGGAAAGAGTTCTGTTGGACAGAGAGTTCACCATCAAAAGATGAGAGGCCCAGCAGTCCTTCACCAGGCAGGAAGGACATAAAGAATCAGAAAGATGGGATGTCATCTTTGAGTTTGATAATCCCTATTGCACTAATCATTAACATTCTCCAGGTAACATGTTGCCACGCTTGTTCATGCTCTCTCTTTCTACACACATACACTCACCATTTTTCCATATATATAATATATATATCAATCAATCTGTCAATCGACCAATTGATAGATATAATATGTATTTTCTTAGAATAAGGACATTTTCCTACATAGCCATAATTTCATACTCATACCCTAAACTCAAGAATTGTGTAAGTAATTAAGACAGTTCTTAAAAAGATCCCTAATAAACTATACCTGTGACATCATGTATGCATAATGTAAAATATGAATACCCAATTCATATTCCTATAGCACCTTACAGATAATTTCCTAAGTATTTCATTAGCTATGCAGAAAAATCACCTGTGGTGGGCAGATGAGGACTTTCCATTTTACAAATAACATAAAAATGTTATGCGTTTTCCTAAGGCCACAAAGATAATGAATGGTAAATTCAAGAGTACTTAAATGAGCTGCTCACACATTAGCTAGTTCATTAAGAATATTTATGCTTACCTTTCTAGAATGTGAAAGGGATTTTAGAGGTTAAAATAAATCTCATCCAATTATTTATTATTCATTCAACACATTTTTGGGGTATCTATTATAGCAAGGTACCATTCAAAGACTATTAAAACATTCACTATATTTTGTCTCTTGGTAAATTTGCTGTTAGAAGCATTAGGATTTGGAATCATGGGACCTTAGAGCAGAAAAACTCAAGGGTCACTTAATCTAAATTCTCATCCAAGGCACATCCTGTTGCAACAGTTTTTAGCCCTCTAGGCATCAATCCACAGATGTTAGAGCTGCACAGAGGGTTAGAATTTTTTTTCTTAGTGAGTCAGGGGATGCTAAGAAAGATAATTGCGAGGATATGGAAAGAAATATTGACTTCAACACGGAAATGATTTTAACCTTCTTATCTTCTTCCTTTCAAAATAAATATCTTCATTGACACAATTCCCACTGGGAGAACATAATCCTTATTTATATATTCAGGAGATACCTCAATTACAATATAAGGCACTTCTAAATGCTGCTTGAAATTCACCTGATGAATTCACAGTATCTTTAGAGAATTTAAAAGTAATAAACAACTTCCTACAGTGGGACAGACCACCCCCATCATCCCTGTTCTTGGTGTAGCACCGATGAAACATATCAGGAAAATCAGAATCCAAAAGGTAAAAGAAACAAAAGTTCTGTACCTCAAAGATTCAAACCCTACATTGGCATATGCCATAAACAAGGTTGAAGGAAAAACCCTACACTTGAAAATACCTGCAATATAAGAGAGGCAAAGAGTACACATGACTAAAAGCAGATTGATGAATGGTAAGGACAATCGACGAATGAATAAAGACACAAAATCATACAGAACGTGAAAGGAAAAATAGGTCCTATATAATAAAGATTGATTAGCCTCAAATGAAAAATAAGCAAATAAATACTTTAAAAATAAAAACATTAAACATAACAAAAACATAAAACATTTTCATTTTTGATTATGAATTTTATGAAGATTAAAAGGAGTAACAAACCCCGAATGGGAAATGAGAGCTCTAATTTGAGTATGAAGGGAATTTTAATTACTAACTTTTCTAGGAGGCAATTAATGTTTCAAAATTCAAAATATGCACACCAGCAATACCATGTCTAGGAATTTAATTTTAAAAAATTAGTTTCATAAATGGACAGGGGCACCTGGGTGGCTCAGTTGGTTAAACGGCCGACGCTTGATTTTGGCTCAGGTCATGATCTCTCAGTTTGTGGGATAGAGCCCCATGTTGGGCTCCATGCTGATGGTACAGAGCCTGCTTGGGATTCTCTCTTCCTCTCTCTCTCTCTGACCCTCCCCAGCTTGCATGTAATCTCTCTCTCTCTCAAAATAAATAAACTTTAAAAAATTATTTCTCATAAATGGACAATTTAAATTTACAATTATGCCAATTAAAGCACTGTCAATATATCAAAAAGTCAGAAAAAAATTTAAATATACATCAAGATGTGGTTAAGTAAGTAAATACTGTGCATACTAGCAATGAAATGCGACGTGACTGCTAAAACTGATGTTTGACACAGAAAGATGTCCATGAAATATTAATTAGAAAAAGAAAACTAAAGCAGAATTTACAATAGAGCTATTAAAAAGCACAATCGAATCTAGATACAGATATATCTCTATCTTATGAGAGTGGTAAGAATTATGTCTGCTAATTTATTAGAAACACGTATTTTGACCTCCTTAATAGCATTTTCTGCTTTCATCTCGTGCCCTTATGTTTTGTAAATCAAATATTACTTTAAAGTGACTTGGCCTGGGGCGCCTAGATGTCTCAGTCAGTTAAGTGTCAGACTCTTGGTTTCTGCTCAGGTGGTGATCTTGTGGTTTGTGAGTTTGAGCCCCGCAAAGGGCTCTAGACTGACAATGTGGAGCCTGTTTAGGATTTTCTCTCTCTCTCTCCCTCTCTCCCTCTGCCCCTCCCATACTCTCTGTCAGAATAAATAAATAAAGTTTAAAAAAAAATAAAATGACTTGGCCTGAGATGCCTCATCATAGAGTCCTTCACCTCAAAACCAAAATGACTGGGAGGAGGGCGACTGAGAGCGTTAGGACCTAAGCTGTCAACATGATGTTTGATTATCAGTCTAAGCCATGTATTTTACATGTACCTTATCACCAAGGCATCCCCTGGAACAGCAGCTGCAAGTACTTCCAAAGTTTTCACTTTACATTTAACTATGCTTGTCACCATAGTAGTAACAGGAAGAATGAACTTTCAAGCTATGCAATTTATTCACCACTGAATTTAATTTGGGAAGAAAATGAACACTTCTACTATCACCTGCCATTGAGAAAGGTTAGAAATAGGAACATCTCCTGCATCTTCACAAAGGGACCATACTGCCACATGATCTATGGTCTAATATTATGAATGACCTCTGATGCTCATGGACCATATCACCACACTGAAGGAATACCCTGTTTAGCATCAATGGCCCTCAAAGACTAGAAATGTCAAGTACTAACTGACATCCTAAATGTGCATTTGTTAAGTCAGGCTGTCCAAATAAGTCTTTTATTTAAGCATGTGTCACTTTTACCTCTAGCTAAGATGGAACAAGAGGGGCTAGATTTACCATTGTGCATAAAACAATGAAATAACCAGACAAAATATATGAAACACTGGACACTAGGAGCACAGGAGAGTGATCCCTGAGAGACAGCGAACAAACAAGATGAGTCCTCTGATGGCCCTGCAGAGAGTTTCCAGCCCACAGCACAGGGAAGGGAAACAAAATCAGAGCCTGGTGCCCTCTAAGTTGAGAAGAAAGAGCAGAAAGTCGGGGAAAGCAAAGGCAGGTAGAATGTGCCAGGCATTGTACCAAACACTTTTTATGAATTTCTTTATATGAATTTAATTTCCACAGCAATCCCCTAAAATAGATATTGTTATTAGCTACTATTGTTTAACCAAGGAAAAAAGGTAATTTCTCTGGTCTCAGCTAGTAAGGGGTAGAGCAAGAATTCCAACTCAGTCTGACTTCACAGCCAGTGTTTAACAGATTCCAGACAGCCAAATAGTTCACAAAGTCCTATCTATCTGTGCATCTCCAGAATCCACTATGGTGCCTAGAATGTGCACCATAGAGAAAGATTAATTGAAGGTGGCTGACATTACTTTTTAAAAATTCGGATATAAGTCCAAACTCCATTCATATTTATTTACTCTTAAATTTTTGTTTCTATCATAGGTGCATACTTTCAAAATCTAGAGCGAATACTTATCATCTTGTTAAAAGTTTTTCTATAAATAACATTTCCCCCCACTGTGAGACAGTACCAAAATTTCAGTTGCCCATTTTATCATCGATTCATGCTGGCATGATGCCGAGATGCAATCCTTTCGCTAACAAATAAGAATATTTTTCAATGACTTCCCCAAACTGAAAGATGCTATTATTTGGCATGATTTAAAAGGCCCTTCATGAGCTAGAAAAGTGTCATCATGGGCTGTGTATCAGAAATATCTGTGTGCTAGAAACACTGAAGATGTTCTTGACCCTCATTCTAGACCAGTGGCTCTTGAATTTGAATGCACATTGGAATTATCTAGAGATATTTAATAATATCAATATCTGGGCTCCATCCCAGACTTCACAGAACTTAAATCAGAATCCCTGGCAATGAGGTCCTGAGATCCATATATTTGAAAATTCTCTAGGAGCTTCTAGGCTGTGGCCAGATTCAGAGTTCCACTCCATGCTTACTAAAATAGAATTGTAAATGATACAACCCCAGGAGATACATTCTTTAAGCTCTACATGTCATCAGTACACAGCCACAATTGAAAAACACTTAACTAAATAACCCCCCATACTCCATCTATTACTTAGACCATAAGAATTTCTTGTGCAGTTATCTGAATAAAACAAGTCATATTATACCTTAGTACCTTTTGCCTGGAATGCCTACTCCTGCTTTTTTATTATTTTTTTGTTTTATTTTCTCAAACTTCCCGCTTATCCTTTAAGATATAATTCCAGAATCCCTCCTCTATGAAGGAAGTCCTGACAACTTACAGCTCAGTTAATTTTTTGTTCCTTTGTGCTCTTATCACTATACATTGATTGCCTACTGAAACTGACAAAATATGATTACTGGTTGGTGTAATCCTATTTGTCATGGCAAAATGTGTGCCTCCTGGAGGGTAAAATTCACATTTATTCACGCACATTCCCCCAAATTCACTACTAGAGCAATTGCTGACATAGAGCAACTACAATATGCCAAGCCCTGTTGTATGCTATTTGTGTGGATTATTTCATTTCACCCTTAATACAACCCTATAAGGTAGGCACTATTTTTTCTCATCACAATTTTCTTAAGTGAAAACTGAGCCCCCAAAAGTAAACCTTGATCAGCACCACACAGCTGTGAAGCAGTTGCACCAGTTTGGTATTTGGAAAATGTTCAATAAATTATTGCCAAATGCCTGAATAAATGAGTAAAGAATAAAGAAAATTTTCCCTGGGGAATTATCATAACAATTACAGTATCAAAATAATTGGGGAAAATGTAATTCATTGTCTAAACACCATTTTTAGACAATTTTTAAACATTTTTTCAGATAAGCCTGCATTTTAACAAATGCAATGAGGAAATAAGGTAAAGATTCATAGATCAAACATCTAAGAAATTTATAAGTTAGGTCTGACTATATATCACATCATGCAGAGAAACATGTTTTCTTTCCTTTTTTACTTTCAGAGAAATATGAGTAGAGCATGTTTCATAATCTCTCTCAGATAATAGTGTATAGCCAGAGAATAACATTGTTATTTGCCCAAAGACTACTGTATTTCCATGGATGCTGGCACAGTTGAAGACATCATTCAGCCATCCACCTCAGTCAACAATGCAACTGTCACAGGACCCAGAATTGACTGGCACTCAAGACAGGATATGATATAAATATATCTATTTAACTGAGTTAAAGTTGATGCTCTCCAAGTTATTTACAGTTGAAAGTATCCATCCCATATTTACCTTTCACAATGTAAACAGACACTGTGTCAGTCCTTGCCAATAACTGAATTGTTTTTAACTTGCATTCCAACTCTGGCACTACCTGGCATGGGCTGTGCGCCTGGGTGGCATGCATTTGCTTCTTGTATGACCCTGTAGACATTTCTAATGGTCCCTAGGCTTCAGTTTCCTTATCTGTAAACCAGGAATAGTAATAGGACCTATGTCAGACAGTCAAAAGGATTAAATGAGATAATCAACCCACACAAAAGTCTAAGCACAAGGCAGCACACTGTTCATACCACAATAGGTCTGCTCCCATTCCCATCTTCTCTGAAACAACAGTAATGAACCCACACTCACATGCGTACATCAGAGTGAATGCACCACTGTAAGGGTAGTATAAACACACACACACACACACACACACACACACACACACACACAAGTTTAACAAATACATGGTCTTTTGTTTCTCTAGAAGCTTCCAAGTTAAAAGTTACAACATTAAGAGGAAAAAACCATTAAAAAGAAAAGACAGGAGATCACTGAAATCATATGAAAGGGGATGATTTTCTGCTCAAACATAATTGCTTTGGGGAAGGAAAAGTCTGGTGATGGTGGTTAGCAGTGGTGACGGTTACTGTTATTTAAAATTTGAGGTCAAGTTTTGGGCTGAGACCATCGGAAGTTCTCTAACAATAATGAATTCAGTAATGATAAAGAGAAGGTCTGGGATATAGCAAGAAAAAAATGCTTACAACGTATTAAGCAGCCTAGGGGAAAAGAGGACAGAATAGAAGGGATCAGGCTTTAGGTTTTTCTGTCATGATCTTTCTCCATGTGTATGTTGTGACACATTGATATAGCAGATTAAAAGGATCAGTAACAAGTATCTGGCTTGTTGTGAAAAAGTAGTTGGATATTGAACTTTAGGCAAATTTTGACCAAAACCAGGAAGCCATGAGTCTGAACAGAGTTGAACTGAGCCCAGCCCACTGAGGGAGGTGGCAGGTTTGAGTTCCAGGTCATAGTCACCAGGGACCATATAGAACAACTGTCCAAGAAGGTGAACAAGGTTTCAACAATAGGATTTCTACTCCATGAACACCATTACCGGATTAGGAGTTGGAGGGGGAACAAACTGCAGGCCCCAGGTGAATGGCTTGGCCCACTTTCATGTCACACAAGAGTAATGAACAGATCTCCTAAGAGAAGACCCCTCATCCTGTGCCCACATTTTCCAGGCGGGAATATGTAAGGCCTATGGAATTCCATCCCCCACGATTCTTCTTCCAAAACTATACTTGACAATGTCTGCTGTTCCTGATGGCTCCATCATTTTGCTTTATTTTGATTTTTTAGTAACTAAGATGAAGTATTTAAGCCTCTTTAAGTACGTGTTAGAGTTGCATGTAATCAAGGAGACAGATTTAGCATTTAAAGCCAAATAGCTCTGGATTCATTTCTCACTTAGATTGAGTTCTTATCTTGACCACTTACTGCGTGACTTCCTACAAGTACAGAATCTTGCTCTGAGCCTCAGCTTCCTCATTTTACAGATGAGAAGATAAAAGCTAACTTTCAGCCTTGGCATGAGGCTAAGATATCATGTGTCTAACGTACTTGGCACTGAGCCTGGTACACGGCAGGTGCTCAAGAGATAATATTATTTTATTATTATTAAACCCAGTGACACATGCAGCCATATGTACTTTGAAAGGTTTATAGGAGGGCACACTCTACTTTCAATACATAGGTATGAAAAACAAAAGGGAGGATAGATATTTGAAGCAAAAATAAAACCAGGCATCGGAAGCTGGGGCCATCTGCTCATCTAAGTACGTAAGTGGGGGGGTAGGAGGGAAGGGGGATGGTTAAAGAACAAACTAGTATTTTTGCCTACTTTCAGACATCCCCTATTATCTTCCATTTTAGGCATCTGTTTTAACTGAGCTACAATCATCAAGATGATGTAAAGTCACCTGTAACTTTATTTACAAATAATAAACAATACAAAATTCTCTGAAAATGGAGCTGATCCCCCAAACATAAGTCAACCCCTCAATCTTCTATTCCCACTCAAACTAAAAGCCAAAACACAAGATATCTGTACAGAGCACCTGTCCTATGACTATTTCTTACTAAACAGAACCTGAGACTTTGATGAATCCGAGACTAGAAGAAAGAGAATGGGAGTTGAGAAAGGAACAGGATTCCACAGAGTAGAAAGTAATGTGAAAGAACACGTCTAAACATTAAGCCCATGCAAACACAAGAACACAGAAAGTGGATTTTCACTGGTAGAAAGTCAGGTAACAGAAGAAGTAAGAGGATTATTAGAACAGGCATGAAAAATAGGGGCTGTGGATGATCCTAAAAAGCAACATTCAAATCTAAGGCAAGAAAATGATGCCTTTGATTTCTGGAGATAATAGATATAATGGCATCCAGAATAGGTACATTTCACTTTACATAGTAACCATGACTCATCTTGCTATAGAGGGCCAAAGACAGAAGCTGTTTTTAGGTATTGAAGTATCAACAACTAACAAATTTTGAAGAAAGAAAACTGAAGTGCAGGATTTAAAGGTTTAAACTCCTGTACCAATCTACCAATAAAGAAAGAAAGAAAGAAGAAGAAAGTATGCCTGTATCAAAAACAGTACAACTGAAAACTCTAGGCCCTAAGTCCCTATCTGAAACTCTTAGAGCCAAAAGTATTCAGAAAGTCATACTTTTTCATATTTAAGAAAGTTAATAATAATGCATATAATTCCATAAACTCATTAAGATTGGGGCCAGCACCCTGTACTCAAATGTGCTCTTTTCTGCCATGAAACATACGCATATTCACACTGAGAATATGTGTGAGAAATAAAGACTGTATTAAGCATCAAAGTAGTTGGGGTCAGATTTTGCCACTAAATCAGTTATAAAAAAATTCTTTGGGTTTTCCAAGTTCTTTGGATTTCAGAGTTACAAGAAATGGTTTGGGAATCTGAATTGAGTTTGTCTCCTAAAGGTAAATGTGAACAGTACCTAGATTGAAATTTTGCTGTTCCTTTTCACCACCTCTGGAGTATCAAAATGTTTTAAAAATCCCACTTTTAAAAATATAATTTGACATCAAACATTATCTACTTTCCCCCATGGCAAATTATATCAGTAGATCATTTCTCCCCTACAGAATACAATGATTAAAATCACTATGTACTGGCCACAGTTATTCACACAAGAAATATCTGTTCACCACGTGATAAGACCTGGCATTGTCTTGATTCTCCTGAACTTATAACTGAAGTCCCTGGTTATCCATCCTGAGGAAGGAATTACCAAGCAAACCTTGTCACGTACCTGGTGTGCCCTCTGATGTCTTTATCCCCATTCTACAGCAGTACTGAGCAATCCCATAGTCAGCAATCTTTGCGATGATGGCAGCATTGGGGTACAGGGTAAAGAGCAGCACATTGTGGGGCTTCAAGTCACGGTATATGATCATGGCTGAGTGGAGGTATCTGCCAGAAAACACACAGGCAGAGTCATTAAAATGTGATTATATTATTACAATTTTTGCCATGATTTCATTAAATATGTACGTACCTCTATTATCCAAAGCATCAAAAATTCTGTGCTAAGTTTGACCCCTCAAAGCGAAGAGATATCATAGAAGGGAATGAAAACATGCAAGCCAAATATTACAAAATGAGCTTGTGCTTTTAAAACCAAACAGCAAACCAACAAAAACACAGGTCAATCCTGATATGTGAGTGATTTAAACTTTAAGGCACAACCAGTTCAAGCAAAGTACCAGTTTTTGGTGAGTTTTCTTTCACACGCTTAATTATTACTGAAAAGGAATTCTGAATTCTCTCAAAGGTCATATGACTATTTTAATTAGTTTAAAATGTAAATATGTGAAATATGAGTTGATAGTATTTTGCTGTAACTCCCATTTACTTACTAGTTCTGATTTTGTTAAAACCATATAGAAGTTTATCTTAGCTTCTAAAATTCTCTCTATTCCATTTCTCTTTCGATATTTATTTTTCTCTGACTAAAATGTTTCCTAATTTGGGGGAAAATATTTTCACCTTTTTCAATAATAACAAATCAACATAAGAAACTTTTCTAGCTATCCATATCATATTCTGTTCAAAGATGTAATTTACTTTAAACCCAATTCTATTATGAATTAAGTCTAACAAAGAACATTTTGGACCCAGAGTTGGAACGAGTAAAACAATGTCTTGGTGATATCGGATGATGTTAAAGTCATCTCCTTCAGAGACTGATCCAATCAAATATAAGTGCTAGAGTTGGACACTGCAGGTAAAGGTTAAAAAACACAATGAAGTTTTAATCTGAACCAGGTCATGTCTATTCTGGCAACACAGCAAGAGAGCTACTCCTCTGCTCCAACAAGTAAAGTAATTCCATCACCACCTTTCCTTACATATTCACAAAATTCAGATTCCCCTGCACCACCAGCTCAGTCTTCCCTGATCCATGATGTCAAATTTGCTATAGCTCTCCGCGTGATCTCCCAGGCAAATTATGACCTACCTTGAAAGGACAAGTTTTTACAGAACTTAACAGAGGTAAATTTAAATCCTTTCTTTGTTGGTGGCTTTTGGTTTGGGTTCACACTGTATCAATAAATATTTACTCCATTACCTAATATGAATCACTGCTAGAGGGATTATGAGCAGAGTGGCAGCGATACTCTAAACTTTCCATTGCATGATGGCCTGAAGTGTATGTATCATTTAATTGCATCAGCTACTGTGCAAGTTTCTTTCTCTTCCAGGATGTAGTCAGGACATTTGACGTTAGGCCTACTCATTTCGCTCTACCTATTTTTGGCTGAAAAATAAGATAAACGTACTAATGAAGTTGACCTTAACGATAAGTAATGGACTCGAGAGAAAATTTACTAAGGGCTTACTGAAAGGCCATTAGCTACCCTTGCCCTGTTGAAGAGAAAAGCTGGGAGATTAAGAAGAAAAAAGTTAAAGCCAAGTCATGCATAATTGAATAGCATCCAAATCCTTCCTAATGCATGCCTCTTTCAGAATATTTATAGAACATACACTCTCTCAGAATACTTCTCAAAGGTTAAAAAAATACTTAAACTTAATTTGAAATAATGTCTGTGGGAGGGAAAGATTAACTGGGTTAGTTAAAATGTTCAATTATAGAATTTAATCTTAAAAAGTACAGTTTTAATAGCTTCTAATACACTAGCAAAATAGCTTTTGATATATTAACAAGTGCAGATCTTGCCTTACTGAAAATAATTCAGCTGTAATTTATGCATTATGTGACAATGAACATTGTCAAATATTTTATTAAAATAAACTGGTCCAAACTCAGTTAGTCATTCTTTAATTGTGATTATCATCCAGGGTTGCTAAGAAACTCCTTTCTTTATAATTGAAAGTAAACTTTATCTCATCCTAAATAGAATCAGTCTAAAAAATGAGATGCATTCATTCACATAACAAATCTGTATTGGGTGTCTATGAGGGCCAGTCACTAGGGGATATAATAATATCCTTATATCTTATATATCCCTTATATCCTTATATCTCCACTCCTGAGCAGTCACAATCTAGAAGGAGAGACAGGTTATCAAACAAGATTGCAGAACTGCAGTGGGTACCAAATGCTAGGAAAGCCAGAGTGAGAAAAAGAGAGCTAAAGCTAGCAAAGCAGACTCTCCCACTAAACTGCAAGTTTTCAACCTTGATAAGATAATACACATAAGGTCTGCCTTTTCCTCTCCAGCACCTAACACAAAGCCCTGCATACAGCCAACCCAAGAAACTTGTGCCAGAGAGACCATCTATTCAGAGCTTCATCGTGGAGACCGTATGTGAGCAAATTCTATAGGAAAACGAATTCTCTAGGCAGACAAGTGTGTGAAAAGAGGAATGACAAATGAAAGAAAGACATGGATGTCCAGGAAAAGTCAAGACCCTCAGAATGATCAGAATGTAGAGTGAGGGCAGTGGAAAGGCAAGAGGCATACACACAGAGTTCTGATGCTCTGCCAAGTAGTTTGCATGTATTTCACAAAGAACTTGGAACTCCCAGGGAATTTCAAGCATAATTAGATTTTTATTTTAGCATAAATATTCTGATAATTCCCTGGAGGTACTGGACCGAGGCAGCAGTAGTGGCATAAAGATAAATGAAATGATAATGTGAAATAAATGAAAAAGATAATATGAAATAGTCAAAGACCTGGTGGCCAAATGGATACTTACTTTTGGGACGAGAGGAGTAGCCTAGATGTGACTACAGGGATTGCCATCAGCAAGTGGAAGACACAAGGGAAAGAACAGATTCATGGCGGGAGGAAGTAGCAGAGAGAATAAACTCAATTTTGTAAATAATGAAACAAAGAAACTTATGGAAAATACAAGTGACCATATCTTCATAGGTAACTGAGAATTACAATAAATAGCTCTAGGGAGAAGACTGAATTAGGAATGAAAGCTAAGAGCGTAGGCAATACTGTAAGAGATAGAATATGTAATGTGAAAAAAAGTTTTGTATATCTTTCTAAACAGCTCCATCATTTAAGGGACTCCAGAGGAGTGTGACATTATTGTCTCTTTCTACCTCTGTATTTACAGTTCTATGCTGAAATCTGAGGAAACAAACATTAATGCTCAGTTTTTAAAAATATACTTAGTGCTGGTAGAAGACTAAAAGCTACCGAAATCTACTAGCTTCTTGTGGCACAAGATCCAGAAAGCTGTCTTGGCATTAGGCTGAGAAGAAATCAGGTGAATTAAAGCAAAATATGCTGAGATTTCATTTACTTCATCAGAAACTGCAGGAGTTGTTAAAGTAGGTCTCAGAGAACCAGAATAAGCTACCTTAGAGGTGAGGTCTTTCACATGGTGGTGAATGAAAGATAGAAATTCATCATTTTATAAATAAGCATTCTGGGAATTATGTGGAAGAATTAGGGGAAAACTAAGATCTGGACTTAGGAAAGTGACTGATCCCGCTCTGAAATACACCAGACGTTGTTGCCTGTTATCTGGATTAATTTAACACATGGTTCCCCCTGGTGTTCAAAAGCAGATATACCAACCCAAATCCAAACCTCCGCAATACTGTTTCATTAATAATCTGTATGATTTTCGGCAGTTTCCGGAGTCTTTCCAAAAGGAAAACCTATTTATTTTATGTGTCTTTCATAGTCTCTATACACTATTAAGTTGTATCTTCCTGGTTTGGTCTTATTTGTTTGTGAGCAGTGCTTCTTTGTGTTCCTTGCCATCTATTCCATTCACATTTCTGGACACTGCCTGAGAGGAATAGTCACTGTATTTCAGAAGGGAAGGAAGGGAAAGAAATTTGCATTCACTGTGTGGTTATATGTGCCAGGTACTGTATTCTTCCCTCTCTCCTATCTCCATCTCTCTCTACTGCCCACACATATTTACTGGGGGTTCACCATTCCAGGTGCCAGGGATACGAAGGTGAACAAGATGGCAAGTCCTATCACGGCCCTTAGATTTCCAGCAGCAGAGACAGATAATGAACAAACTCTTTAAATGAAAATATAAAGAACAGCAGGCAGTGATCAGTGCTACAGGTGCCAGAGAGACGTAAGGTGGACAGGGACATCCCCTCTGAGAGGAGACCTGAAAGAAATGAGAAGTGAGCCAAGAGGATATCTGGGGGGCGGGCTCTCCTGGTCCAGAGAAGAGCTGGCATAAAGCCCTGGGCACATCCGAGAAACTTCAGAGAAGCAAGTGGCTGAGCGCAGTGACTGAAGAGTGAGATAGGAGAGGGTTGATAACAGGACAAAGACTTGAGCCAACTTCCACATAGAAAAGCCCCCTGGCCACTGCCATGTGAAGAGGAATACGGGGCAAAGGTGAGAGCAAGTGGGCTGGTTAGACAAGGAGCCATGACAGCGGCTCAGACACTGCGGGTCAGCAGAGAGACTGTGAGGAGTAGTTTCATGAAGATAGGTTTTGATGGCACTGCTGAAAGTATTTGCTGAAGGATTAGGTGTGGGATGTGAGAGAGAGGAAAGAAGGAAGGACGACTCCAAGGTGAAATAAGTGTGTGACTGGAGATGGGGACAGTGGTGGAGAAGGAAATCCAGACTTTAATCTGGGATGTCTCCAATTATCACAAAGTCCTTGAGATGTCACGCACTGTATTAGTCACAGTTTACAGACTCTGACAGATGAGTTTCGGAGGTATAAAATCACAGGTATGCGTGTGGAGCCATGACTTCTCCTAGTCCCTCTGTCTCCCAAGACTGTGGCCCTTCTGCTCTTTGGTGCTGCCTCCCTGGCACTCTGTCGTGGTACCAGCTGGCTGCAGGATTGGGTATGCCTTGGACACAGAAAATCACTCCAGTCCCCTTCAGAAATATGGACCGATCTTTCCCTATTAGAATTGTCCATGATACCTGACACTTTCCTTGGCACTTTGAAATTTAACCTGTATTTTTATAGGGCAAGGAGGTCACTACAGTTTTAAGAATATGAGCTCTGGAACAGGTTTCCTGGGCCCGAATTCTTTTTTTTTTTTTAATTTAATTTTATTTATTTTGAGAGAAAAAGAAAGTGCAAGTGGAGGAGGGGCAGAGAAAGAATTCCAAGCAGGCTCTGCACTGTCAGCGTAGAGTCCGACGTGGGGCCCGAACCCACGAACCATGAGATATGACCTGAGCCAAAATCAAGAATTGGACGCTTCACCGACTGAGCCACCCAGGTGCCCCCCAAATTCTACTCAACTAACTATGACGTTCTGCATGGTCTTCCTACTCTTATTTTATGGAATTACAAAATCTGTTCAGGGAAATGGTAGTTTTTCCCTCAAGTTGTTTGTGAAATGTTACTGGGACATGATATTACTGGAAAGTGCTATTCTCCAAGCCCTGGGAGGAAGTTGAGGCTCACTCTTGTCACACGCAGAGTAGAAAACCACATGACCTAATTAATTACCTCAAGCCATCAGCCACATGGAGTGCAATCCTGTGCTGTAGGGTTCTGGTGAGACTGGCTTTGTCCTGCT
Source organism: Panthera uncia (assembly GCF_023721935.1). Lineage (NCBI taxonomy): Eukaryota > Metazoa > Chordata > Mammalia > Carnivora > Felidae > Panthera > Panthera uncia. Next base: position 66,093,345 of record NC_064809.1, on the reverse strand, counting down.
GAAGCAAGCGGTCCAGTGAACCCTTGGAGGCTAACTCCATCACCAACATGCGAGGACGAATCCCAGCCGCCAGCAAAGATATTAAGCTGGGGTGGTGCAGGTGGCAAAGGACCACCAGCTCCTACAAAGGGAAAAAACCATTTAAGAGTACTATAGCCCCAGTACCTCCTTCCTTAAGTGTCTCAACACTTTGAGTGTGGTTTTCTCTGGGTAACTGGATTATAGCAAATGTTCCATTTCTTCTTTAATCTTTTTTGTATCTTCCACATATTCAGGAATAAACGACTGGTTTTAAAAACGTATTCTGAATGAAAATGTTAAGTTCTATCTTTCCTTATTGCTTTGCGTTTTTCAGAACATTTAATGCAGAGTCAGTACCCCTGCTGTGGTCACACGATCAGGTCACGTCAATCTTATCTAATGAATCCTAGTTAGCCACAGAATTCCTTCTCAGGCCAGGATTCTGAGCAGCTGCTACTAATCAACTGCAATTGGCATGTGAGGTACCACCTGCCTATCATTTCTGGTTTAATGACTAGAAAAGCTTAGGGTGTCTAAGCCCATGGGAATACATTGTATCACTCCTCTTGAAACTTCTCTAATAACTTTCAGTTACTTTTGAATTAAAACCCTGTGTACTCACACAGCCTCCATGGCCTGACCTGATCTGGTCCCGGCCCATCTCTCAAAACCCATCTCCTTCTGTGTCTTCTCCTCTTCATGCGGCACCCTTCTGCCACACTGGTGTTCATTCAATTCACCGCACATGCCCAGCTCCTTCATTCCAGCCACTGGGCCTTTGCCCCTGCTGGTCTCTATGCTCTGAAACCCCTTCACCCTTCTGAAGGCTTCTCATCATTCTGATCTTAGCTCAAATACTCTTACTTTCTCAGAGTAACCTGCCTTGAACCACCCTCGCTAAAGCAATCCCCAGCTGCAAGAATCTCTCTCCAAAAAGTCAAAGATACCATTTTAGCTTGAACAGAGAGGTCTCCATTCTGATGTAATCCTCTCCTTAGACCACATCCTGTGAGACTGTACAATCTCCTTTATATGTGGTTTGTGAATTCCATATATACTTTATTCTGCATATTTCACTTTACTCTGAAGCCCTAATTTAGTTGAAATTTATAGTTCATGTGATATTAAATTGATTCATGTTATAAACTGTGATTTCTGTCTGCAGAACCTCTGCTTCTTAAAAACCAGCTTCAAAGATGGGGAGTATCAGTGCCAACTGCATTTGTCAGGAAAGTGGAGTGTGGAGAATTCTGCAAGCTGAAGAAGAAAGGCTGAATACCCTGAGCAGGGATTTTCCAAGAACAAAAGCTTCAGACTGCAATCGTATTTCCTCAGTGGATAAAAACCTTTTTTTTTTTTTTTTTTTTTTTGCCTCTGTCTGATTATCCCAGTTGGTTAAAACTGATGAGAACCAGTCAAGTTAGGTCCGTTTTCTTTCATAGGCACAGACAGAAGCTGAATCCAAATTTTCTATCCTAGAAAAGCAGCTCACTGATTTCAAAGAGAAAGGAGCAGGAGACTGTAATAGATCAGCCCCAGTTCATGACCACTGGTAGAATGACCCTCAGAATGTGGCCCTGAACACTGCAGTGCTTTCCTTTTCTTTCTTTTTTTTTTTTTAAAGAAGCACATTATGTACGCTCTACTCTTTCTTCTAGCATTTCCTTGGTTCACCTAGCTGCCTACACACTACTCAGTCCTGTATACATTCTTAATGTTTTGATTTCCAACAGGGTTCCCTGAGCACACTGAATAAAATTTGGAACATACATTGAAGACTAATGACCAAGGCTGAAAAATCAATTTATACAACCAATTGCCTACAGATTGAAAGAGACTGTGCCCAGATTTGGTTCATAGACTTGCTTCTATATATAAAATGTTTATTAACTTATCTATAAAGCCACAGTGTAGCTTTTGGTATTACTAATAAAATTACTCCAGGATATTTTACACAGACATGGAATTATTTTCATAATCCATAATTAATGTATTGTAACTGGCTTTGTTTTGTTTTGTTTTGTTTTAGTTTGCACATGTCATTTAGTTTTAGATTTAGGCACAAATTATTTTCTTTAAGTAAGAATGAATAGATTCAAAAACATAGTTGAGTTCTGGCATAAGATTACAGAATTTGAATTGGATTTTACCACTCTTCTTACCCTCTCTCTCTCTCTCATTCCTACTGTCAGGAAAGACTCAGAAAACAGAGTAAATCCTCATTGGTACTCAAAACCAGACAGGGTACTGGAATGACCACTGTTTGCTTTGCATCCAATATCCACTCACTTTTCTTTCCTCCTAAGGGTACTTTGATTTTTGCTGAGGCACTCAATCCTCACCCCAGTAGCCCATGAACTTAGGAAGAACTGACTCTAACCCCAGCCTCGGGAAAAGGTAGGAATATTGTAAGTAATAGCATTCACGTTACCATAGAGACTGATTGAGTAACACAGGCCTAAGTCCATCGGTGCAAAGCACTATCCTGGACATAAGTGCTTATGGAGAAAAGAACATGTGATATAAGTGAAGCCAAGAGAGATTTTTAAATGCGTATCGGATTTGGTTCCTTTGAAACACAGGACCTCAAAAGAGGTACCTTCTTTTCTTCTGTACTTGGGGGAGGTAACTGTGAAGCCTGGGACAAAAATTCTCAGAATACTGTCTTTTCTTTGTTTTTCAACAGGAGAAACAAAACGATCTCTCTTTTTTTTTTTTTTACTCCATAAAGAGGGGACAAAAGTGGGATTTCATAACTAAACTCAGGTAGACTTTGGGGGGAAATGTGATCATTTTGCATTTTCATAAACACATGCAAAACCAGAGTTCCAGGAGGTTAACATGTCCGATTTAATGTAATAATATTGGATTTCTTACTTGTCTTAACAATCTAAGTGATGTATGTTTATTGAAAATCTTCACAGCCACTTCTTCTCCTTCATAGGCTGCTCGATAAACAGATCCAAAACTGCCATCACCTTTTGAAAAGAAAAGTACAAAGCACTTCTGTTAATCTGTCCAAGCAGAAAAGCTAGATAAATTATTTTGGTTGTGATTATATATGTTTGATACATGAAGAGAAATCTGACCCATGTGTTTCATTGAATCAAGTCTCCTTTGATGCTTCCTCCTCCTTCTGCTACTGTGTGAACTACAATGCACCTGAAGATTGTGTTTCAACCTTCTCGTCTTCCATCTACACACTCCCCACGCAATTATGTCACCGACTCCCTAACTCCATCAATTCCGATATGTTGAGTGCTTCCACATCTTAATTTACAGCCACAAGCCACTTCTGAGCTCTATCCTATATTTACAACTTTGCATTGGAGACCACTGGCATGCCCTTCCAAATCTCAACCATGCTCCATCACAAGCCACATTCATTACCTTGTCTCCAAACTAGTTTTTATTCCATTTCACATATCTTATTTAAAAAAAAAAAATTTTGTGGTCATTATGGACTCAAAACCGAAAAATCATCTTAGCTCTTTGCCCCATGCCTCCTTTCCATTTCCACTCCTTTGGTTCTTTCTGCCTAGACCATGGAGGCATCCTGAGTTCATTACCTCCAACTCAGTCTACCTCACCTGCAAAATCAATCTCCCTATAATTACACTTTGTGACACTTTTTTTGTTCAAAAACAAATTATTCTATGCTGTCTGCCTAATAACATACCAAATCAGGACATATCCAACCTGTAGCTCCGAATTTCCCCTGAGGCTCTCTTCCTGCCCTACTGCTCATTCCCTAGGCTCCAGCCCAGTAGTTCTCTGGGTCTGGGCTGCAGGAGATACCTGAGGAGCTTCTAAAAATACCAATGTCTGAGTCCACCCTCAAAGATTCTGACCTAATTAATCACAGGAGTTACTGGTCATTAGGATTTTCTTTTAATTCCCTAGGTGATAGTAATGACCAACCAGCCAGGGTTGAGAACAACTGTCCTGGAAAACTGAAAGAGCCAAAATCTCCTCATCATGCTTGGTATCTTCAGGCTTCCATGCCCTTGTTATACAGTTACTTAAAGAGCTCCGCTGCTCCTTCATCTCAACTCTGTAGTGTTTATCAAGTCTATAAAGTACAATACATACTGAGATAGCAAGGCCTGAGAAATCAACCATGATCAGTTCCATGGGCTATTACTCTTCACTGACATACAGTATAGCCTTTGTACAATATTTGTGGTTCTCATACAGTGCTTTGAAATATAAGCACTTGATCGACATAAGTGAATGAACTCAGAAAAATCTACAAAGAAATAGAACCATGTTGAGACCTCTTATGTCTAAGTGGTGAAATTATGCATCTATGGGAAGCTTAGATATTTTACATTTTTAAAATATTTTGTATTTGTATTAATTGCGTATTTTAATCTCTATGATAAGTATATGTAAGCATATATTATATGTTCAGAAACAATGCACATTAAAAATATATTCATAAAACAAGTCTATTAATATACACAAATCTATTAAGAAGTGTCGTATAGGAACTGCTATGTCAGAAGGAAAATGTCAACTGAAGGCTTGAAATTCACTCCCATCCTACAAGGAAAATGGAAATGAATGACCTCTATCATATTACCCTAGCATACTACAAATAATGAATAGGGAGTCTCTGATTATAAAATGTTTTTATTTTTTTAATATTTTTTAATGTTTATTTTTGAGAGAGAGCACAAGAGCAAGCGAGGAAAGGGCAGTGAGAGAGGGACACAGAGGATCGAGGCAGAGGCTCCATGCTGTCAGCACAGAGCCCAAAGTGGGACTCAACCTCACGAACTGTGAGATCACGACCTGAGCCAAAGTGGGACGCTTAACTGAGTCACTCAGGTGCCCCATAAAATGTTTTTGGAAGGATATATCCCATTTATTTACATCAGTGATTCCCAACTAGGGTGATGTTGCTCCCCTACCCCTACCCCCTATGTTTTTCAATGTCTAGAGATATTTTTGATTGTCACACCTGGGGAGGGGGAGGTGAGGAGATACCATTAACATCTAGTAAGTAGAGGCCAAAGATGCTACTAAACATTCTACGATGCACAGGACTGCCCCCATGACAAAGAATTATTCAGTCTAAAATGGCAACAGTGCAGAGTCTGAGAAACCCTGATCTAGATTGTGAATGAACATGAAATTTATGGGTCTATGGGGCATGAGACTAGAGAATGAGGAGTACTTATATAAGCACTTTACTTGCTGTGTAATTAATGAAATACAGACCACAGGTGTTTTTGAAGGTGGTCAAAAGGTACAAACTTCCAGTTATAAGATAAAAAAATACTGGGGATGGAATGTCCAGCATGACAACATGTTGAAAGTTGTTAAGAGAGTTAGTTAATCTATGAGACCTCAACACAAATAAAAAAAATATATTTGTTTCTTTTTCTTTTATTTTGCATCTAAATGGGATGACCAATTCTAACTAAATTCATTGTGGTAGTCATTTCATGATATATGTAAAGTCAAATCATTTGCTGTATACCTTAAACTTCTACAGTGCTGTATGTCAATTATATCATTAAAACAAAAAAAAAATCCCACAGGTGCTTCAAAACGAACTTTGTGAGCATTTCTACATATGCTGTGCAAAGGGTCCTATATATGAAACTCATCTTAATGCACTAATAAAAGATATTTTGGGGAGCTTTGTCTGATGGCTTGAGACTCCTTCAGAGAAAGAATATGTATGTGTGGTATTTACCTGCACCCTTTGAATCACAGGTCAAGTCTGGTGTTGGTTAAGATCTAGGATTTAGCATTGACTATTCAGCATTTGGTGTTAACCCACTACTACTAATATATTCATTTCCAGAGTTCCAAAATATTCATTCTAAAATTCTCTATGTAAAGAACAAAGGTACCAAGCAGTTTATTTACCTTTACATGTCATGTCCCAAATTTTAGACATTCTCTGTTAATAGTTTTAATGTATTGACATATTTCAGGCATTCTCTGTGGAAATTTTATTAAAATGAAGTGTATACACAGACAACAACCAATATTCTACAAAGTAAAGCCAGAATTGTCCTCAAATAGTTTACATTAAATCAGTGCTCTTCACAGTTCCCAATGACTCTCAAGAAGGCTTAGAACTTGAGTATGTCACCAAATTAATGCTTCTGAATTTTTAATCCCAAATTGTTTTATGAATATTTTTATGAAAATTCATGCCTGTCATCCTAAGGTACAAAACTGCTACTATGAGTACCTAGAGGTGTTCTTCCTTTACTTATTCTGTCTGAGACTGAAAAATGACTGCATTACACAACTGAAAATCTCCTTATCTCCCTCCCCCATTTCTGGGACTTAAAGCAAATGCAAGGATATATTTCACAAATGTGTGCTTTTATTGTAGCCCCATTCTTATCTCAAACCTAGTCTATTAGAATGTGTGCAAATCAAATTCTTTATGTGACACGTTACTTTAAAATATATCATTCCAATTATAACATTAGTCATTATATCACTATAATGATAACATTATACATTATAACGATAACATTATATCATTCCATTATAACAAATATATGAAGACACTAAAACCTATGATAATATAATTATATTTGAATATATTCTAGATTATAAGGAAAAATTATATCCTAGTTTTTATTCTCAAACCAACAAAAACAGTTACCTAAGAGGAATTCTGGAGCTTGTTCAAATTCCAATTCATCATTATTCAACATAATATTTCTAGGCAGGTCAGCCAAAATTAAGTCAGGAGCAATTTGAGATATAGGAATGGTGAGCCTTGGTTGCTCTGGATTGACTAGAAGGTCTCCTGAGAAGTACATAAAACATTTATTACAAGCAGACTTTGAAGGATGAATGTAAATGTGTGCTTTTGACTTACAAAAAAAATCACATTTCCTACAATTTCTAATCACTCTCTTAGGTTATCTTACCAATCCTATTTTTCTCTAGAAAATCTGAGAAAGTTTTAAAGGTTTAATTAATACCTATCTATTCTCTTAACCACCTTCATGGGGGCACTTATTATATGGTTAACAAGTTGTAAGTTATTTCTATGTATCATCTATTTTATTTTTTATGCAAGTATAATTAATATAAAGTGTTATATTAGTCTCAGGCATATAATATAATGATTCAAAAATTCTTGACATTTCTCAGTGCTCATCATGATAAGTGTACTCTTAATTCCCTTTACCTATTTCACCCATCCCACAACCCACCTGCCTTCTGGGAACCACTGGTTTGTTCTCTGTATGCAAGCATCTGGGGTTTTTGTGTCTCCTTTTTTTTTCTTTGTTTGTTCATTTGTTCTATTTTTTAAGTTCCACATATGAGTGAAATCATATGGTATTTGTCTCTCTCTGTCTGACTTATTTCACTTAGCATTATACTCTCTAGGTTCATCCATGTTGTTGCAAATGGCAAGATTTCATTCTTTTTATGGCTGAGTAATATTCCTGTGTGTGTGTGTGTGTGTGTGTGTGTGTGTGTGTGTGTACACACCACATCTTCTTTACAAAAACATCTACAGATGGACACTTAGGTTGCTCAACATCACTAGTCATCAGGGAAATGCAAATCAAAACCACAATGAGTTATCACCTTACACCTGTCAGAATGACTACAATCAAAAACAAGAAATACCAAGTGTTGGCAGGGATGTGAAATTAAAGGAACCCTCAAGTGATGTTGGTAGGAATACCAATTGGTGCAGCCACTGAGGACAACAGTATGGAGGTTCCTCAAAAAGTTAAAAATAGAATTACCATGTGATTCTATTGATATTTACCCAAAGAAAATAAAAACACTGTTTTGAAAAGATATATGCACCCCCATGTTTACTGCAGCATTATCTACAATAGCCAAATTATGGAAGCATGCATCGTCTATTTTAATCCTCATTAACAATTCTATAAGGTAGGTTTTAGTATTCCCATTTCACAGATGAGATTATTTTGCTCAATGAGCCAGTATTCAAACTCTCAAACCAAAAATCTTCTGAATCTAGAACACAAAGGTCTTTTTGGTAACAAATACAATCCACCTTTCTCCACTATCTCCATAATTGAATGCAGTATCCGCTAACTCATACCTTAGAGGTAAGAATTATTTTTACATTCATTACAAAATTCCACAAATACTAAAAGGATCACTTAAAAACATGTGAAATTGTATCAACACTACCTTCTTCTGCTTTCTTCATCAAGTCATCAAGCAAGATTTTTTGATGCTCTTCACCATCATTAAAACTATATAATGCCCATTTCTTCAACAGAGTTTCTCCTTCACCACAGATATCAATTTCCAGTAATCCAGGAAACCATTCTTCCATGAGAGAATCGATGTGGTCCACAACTTGGCCCAAAAGAATACAGCCTACATAATCCAAAAAAGATCTCATTAACACCCTACCCGAACCTCATGTTGCAAAGCTAGAAAAGAGGATCTGTAAGTATAAAAAGAAAAGTTTAGATTTCTTTAGTGGTACAATTCAAAGTTGAATTAATTTCCTTACCTTTTCTACACGAAGGAACTGTAATTTTTAAGAAACTCTCTGGGTGATGGTCTAAGACTTCAGATCCTACCAGACAATAAGCTTCAGGAGACCAATTCAAGTAGATGCCTTGTCGCCAATACATTCTGTTTGGGCGAAGTGCTCGTTCTGAAAGAAGTTTAAATGGACCCAAATGAATCTATTAATCATTAACTATTCCATAAATTAAAGGGACAGAAAAATCACTGCACATACCACATTTGACTAATAGAACTATATTTGTTTGAAACAAAGTATTGGAATCATTAATGACACAAGTCCTCATCTGTAACTATTATACATGAAATTAAGTATTTTATCCTTAATTTTGCAATGAAATAAACAAAATGCCCAGTAGGTAAGCTAAGAGGGATTTCAGGTTCATGATGTTAAGTAGTTTAATATGTATATTAATAGAAGATAAAGAATCATAAGTAAATTCTTACAACTTTTAAAAGGAGGTTGTTGGCCAGGCTACAATAAAAACTTCCTGAATGTTTCATTTTAATGCAATGTAAATGCAAAAATTTCCTTTTTGACAAACCACATGAACTTATATGAGCCTATCTGTCTTTATCTTGGCTACTCTGAAGTCTTTTGAGCTTCTTTTCTGATTTTCAGTGGCCTTACAAATAAACTCTGAAAATGACATATTAATTTTAATATGCTTTCCCCCTAATTTCTCAAATATTAAGTCTTCATTAAATACATACCTCTTCCTGAAAGCATGTAAGGTGAAATTTCAAGTAATCGATTGATTAACCTTGACCAAAATCCCATTGGAAAATAAGGCATTTCATATAGTCGAATGATAATTTCAGAGTTCTCACAATGAGGGAGCTCTATCACAGGCCTGTGGTCAGACAAACTAAAAAGAAAAGGACATCAGCATTATACAGCTTCATAATACACCCAACCATGTTAACCAAAGTGCTTTACAACTTGAGAATCAATGAGTTGAAGAATAAATATTCTAGCTTATTGCACTTTTTTATAATGTTTTTTTGCTACATGTCCTTTCTTCTTCAAAAAATTCAATGGCTATTTAATCAATTCAAATGCATGCTCAGATGCGTGAAATTTTTTCAGTAATCCTCTTTAAACTAATAAATAATTACAATTAGTCATGCAGAGACAAGTTTGAAGCGATTATATAAAACTTAAAAAATGCAAGTCCTAGAAAAAAAGTATATATGTATTTTTGGAATTGGATATCATGTAGCAATCAATGCAATTTACACTTTTCAACATCACATACCTTATAACATTTCCTACTAATAACATATAAAGCAACCTTCTATAATAAAAGGTTAGAACCAAGGCCTCCACTGTGTTGCCGCTCCCACTGAAAATTCATTGCCATAAATTCTTCTGGTGAAAACTCAGTATCTTCCCAGAACCTGTCTAATATAAATCTCTCAATGCCATGTAAGAACACACATGAACACACACAGAATAATCACTATTTACCTTTAAGTAATTTAAGCAGTGATAAACCAAACTAATTATATACATAAAACAAGTTTCACTGTATCTTTAAAATGTCAAATGCAGTGTTTTCATTAAAAGTAAATGTTATACTTCAGTAGAATGTATACACCAGAAGCAAAATAAAATTAGTACATTTATCATAAACAAAAGTTATTTTGACAATTAAAATACATAACAGATGGTGAGTTTCCACAAGGTAATTGAAATTTTAAGTTTAGGTTTACCTGCTTGGAACCAGCAAATATTCTTCTCCTATTGGCAGGGCAATCTGGAATTTTTCTAGGAGTTTAAAGTACTGTGACATGTAGTTCTTTGGAAACCTCTTTTTCTTTGAAAGAAATTTTTCCACATCTCTGCGTGAAATGATTCCCTTAGGATGTTTTGGATAGCCTTCCACTTTCACTGTCAAAATCTGAAAGATTTAAACTTGTAAATAATCGCTCCAATTTATTTTCTGAAAAGTTCTGAATTTAAAGCATTTTGTATCTCTTTGCTCAGTGAAAATGATCAGAACAATTTTAACATTGTCAAGTACAACATGGGACCTCATTTCTTTACTAGAAGCCCAGTGGGACAACCATTCCTCCACAGAAAATTTATTAAATTAAGGGAGCAAATTCAGATCAGAAGTTATAGATATCCTCTGAAATCAACGAATCTTAAGCTTTCCTAGATCCAATTAACAGATCAATCCAACACCCCTCATCCTTATTATAGTCTCATCAATGATACATTCATAGGGAAATTATCTTCCAGACTGTTCTCACTACAGGTTTGCCACAGAAATGTTACTTTATGTTTATATAATAGGAAATGGTTTCTATCAATGGGAAGAGAGGCAGTACAGTACAGTTTTGTGGTCCTCAAACAAAGCAACTACAGAATTTTGCTGGACTCCACTCAGTCGGAAATAGGTCTGGGATAAAGCTTGAGAATCTGTTTAACAAGAAACTCAGATGACTCTAGTGTAGAGATCATACTTTGAGCTTTGATTATCATCATGAGTTAAAAGTATAAATTCAGAAGAACCCAGGCCATATCCAGGCTCTACTACCATCTCTGTTACCTTGAGAAAGGTATATAACTTCCTTAAGCCACAATTTAAATGAGATAATAACAGTGACTGCTTCTTAGATTGCCAGAACACTGAAATAAGATAACATACGTAAGGCATGCAAAGTGCATATGACAATTTTTAGCATATAGTATGCCCTCATATGTCAGCCATTACTATCCACATATTCCTTGATGAATGAAATGAAATCACATTTCATTTAGCCAAACTAATTTTTAAAAGAGGTTTGTGCTTAATTTCTTTGGTAGATCTGTAACGTTCAAGGGCTACTTAAATAGGAGCAAACATTATGAACATTATCATGCAGTTGGGTGAAACACTAGATTGCAAAATCCTTGGGCCCAGGGACTTGTCTCACTCATCTCTATTTCTCTATTTGATACATATAATGTTTATTGAATCAATGAATGCATGACTGACTGAACATAATGGTGTCTAATGACAATATATAATGGGTCATTAAAGAATACATTGCAGTTGGCACTTAACCGACTGAGCCACCCACGCGCCCCTGTTCTGGCATTCTTAAAGTTTCCTTGTCTCACAACTCACTCTCTATCCCTAACCATATTTTATATTTGCTTTACAGCACTCTACCATCTGACGCTGTAAGAGTTTAGTTGTTGGTTGTTTCCTTCAACTTGAATGTCAGCTTCATGAATGCAGGAAACTTGTTCCCTGCAGAACAATATCAGGAACATTGTAGTTGTCAAGTCAATATTGTTGGATGAGTAAATTCGGGTAAAATGAAGTTTGGAGCATTTTATCCTGGGGTTAGTTTTTTAGACACTGGAGTCAAACTACTTGGTTTGAAATCCTAATACTTCTTCCTGAATATGTAACTTTGGATAAATTATTTAACCTCTCTGTCCATCAATTTCTTCATCTTCAAAATGGGGACTAGTATAGTACCATTAAAATAGCTGTTCTGAGAATTACAAGAGAAAATGTTTAAATTAGCACATAACTAACCCCTTGTATGTTAGCCATTATTATATACTATTCTAATTTATTTTATTTAGACACATTGATTTTAAAATAGGTGGTTTGTGCTTGATTTTTTAGTAGATCTATGGTGTGCTGCCACTGTTTGTAGTAGATAGTTTACAAATATAGACACCAGTATCTTCTCATCTTCTACGTGCATGGTGTTCAATCCTTTGAGAAATTAAATCCATCCATTCTCCTCCTCTTGGATCTGGACGGGTTTTGTGGTTACTCTGGTCACTAGTAGCAGAACTGATATTTTACCAGTTCTGGGCCTAAACTTTGTGAGTACTGGTCATATGAGGGGCCACACAGAGGAAGACCAACATACCAAAAATGTGAGTGTGGCATTTTTAGACTTTCTAGCCTCGCTCAATGAAGGAAGCCAAGTGAATGACCCTTGCCAATGCCATGTGGAGCAGAACCACCCAGCTGAGCACAGTCAATCCACAGAAAAGTGAGAAACAATAAAGTGTTGATGTTTTACCTTAAGTTTACTTGCTTACTCAAGTTTTGGGGTATCTTGTTTCATAGCAATAAAAAACTAAAACACTGCCTTAATTTTATCACCTTTCAAAGACCTAATATTCCTTCATCCTAGTAACTTACAATGCTAACTTATGCACTTATGCAAAAAAGAGAATTTTCCAGATTCCTCACCCAAGTTTTTATCAAGATTAAATTGCCATGCAAGCTTTTTAATGTTCCAGCTGATTAACTCAATAAGTGTATTTCATATTTCTTTTATCATACATTTAAATGAATTTTGTAAACTTCTCTGTGCAGTGATGGAAATGTCTTTAATAAGTTTAGTGACCTAATAGTCTGGGTCACAGAGAGGGTAGGAGGCTCATTAGAGCTTTTGCACCATGAAATTATTTCTGCCCTTCCTTTGATGATTCACGGAGGTGAATACCCCTATTTATTTTTGTTGATGGGTATCAGATAAGTCATTCTTGTTTTCATTTGATTATTTATAGCTTTCATTCTCTTCAAGTGTTCGTGAAAATGACATTATATTTTAATATATTAGCATAAATAAAAATATAGTACTTATAAAATTATTAAAAAATTCAAGTTAATATCATACTGGCTCTTTAGATCTATCTCTCAATATAACTTTGGACTGTTCAAACTATTGACTTAATTTTCACTTAAATTATCATGTTTATAGTAAAACTATGCTGATAAGAGTTTCAACTTAATCACTCTATGAATCTTCAGGGATTTTATTGTGGTAATAGTGGAAGGCTGCTTTTGTTAGAAGATGGTGATTCTGAAACAAATTGCTTCTTTATTCTACTGAAGAAGATACGCACACCCTAATACTACCCACATCTGTACAACTTTAACTATTCCCAATTCACAGGGAAACACATCATTTTGGGGGGCAACTTTAGCCTTTCCTTGACTATATAGAGTTTAGTCATTTTCTGATATAGTGTGGCACACAGGACAATAAAATCTTCAGGGTATATTTAAAACTCCCTTTGCTATATCTGGGGCTCCTGGGTGGCCCAGTAGGTTAAGCATCCAACTTCGGCTCAGGTCATGATCTCATGGCTCGTGAGTTCCAGCCCCATGTCAGGCTCTGTGCTGACAGCTCAAAGCCTGAAGCCTGCTTCAGATTCTGTGTCTCCCTCTTTCTCTGCCCCTCCCCCGCTCATGCTCTGTCTCTCTCTCTCTCTCTTAAGAATAAATAAACATTTAAAAAATAAAAAAAAAATTTAAAAAACTCCCTTGGCACCCACCTACACATGTTTTATTTAGCCCCATACCTGACACACATTCTAAAACTACATGGATACATCTTTACAATTTTGAAAAAAAATTTTATTACCTAAAATAATATCCTTAAATTACTAAATAGGTCAAACATAAGATTAGCTAACAGTTACTTCTCGCTTACACTGAATTAGGGAAGCAATGTAGAAGATAATATTGTTATTATCCTTATTTTACAAGTGAAGAAACAAAGGCTTAAAATATTAAGAAATGTCACAGTGTTGGGATGGATACAGAAGAGATTTGAACACGGGTCATGCTGACTACAGAGCTTGTGCTCCGGACCAGTCAACGTTACCAGCTCCATTCTCATTTAGCAGATGAGTGGAAACACACTTTCCAGGGCATATGTTCAGAGGGATGAAAATCTACTTAAAAAATATCTCCCAAAATAGGTATTACTGTCACATTACAATTACCAATTGCAATACATTTCAATATGCTCTCAAGGTCCATGATATAGGATTTAGGCCAAAATGAGTTCCCTCTTCAAACTACCTGCCTTTTTTTTCTTTAGATAAAATTTAGGAACTATCATTCAAAATTATCTGAGAGAATTTAATGACTATTATGGTTTAATTAGAAGAGATGATTCTAATGTAAACAGATAGAATCATTTTAGGGTCTCAGGGAGTCACATGCAAAACTCTAAATTATGCCCACACTCAAAATAGTTGCCAGTGAATACATGTGCTGGAGACGGCCTCCCCAAGCTCTCTTCAGTTCATGATTAAGCTAGATGAGCTGTTCTCAACCAGGGTGATTCTGCACCCCCACCGATGTTTGGCGATCTCTGGACACATTTATGCTTGTCATATTGGGTCAGTACTACTGGCACCTAGAGGGTAGAGACTAAATATGCTGCTATCATCCTATAATGCACAACAAATAATTATCTGGCCCAAAATGTCAATATTGCCGACATTGAGAAACTCTGAGCTAGTACGTTCTGATTGAATGGCTTTCTGTGGCAAACCTGTAGAGATGCGTTATGCTAACTAATTAAGATAATCTCATTGGTAATTATCACTGGTAGAAGAAAAAATCTTTCCATGTGAAATATAAATGGAGAAAAAACAGCCATAACCACCACCATCCAAAGTTTTCAAAACAATAAACGTTTACAGCTTATAATCCACTCAAGAGTCAAAACTCCCCTCCATGTTGTCCAGTTAAAGGTTTTACATCCATAGACTCAATTTTCTTACGTATATTTGCCCCAAGGATTTTCACAAAGCTTCCATTCAACTGACTATATCAATAACCAAACTAAAGTGTCATAAGGATCTAGAAAAGCACTGTGGAACAGAGTGGTACAACATCTGTTCACAAGTTGGAAACAAAGACATTAAAGTGAACTCTCAGACATTTTCCCTTCTTCCATGAAGCTCTTCTTTATGCAGTCTTCCACATGAACTGCTCTACAGTAGTCTCCATTTATAGGATTTTCTACTTTAACTGAATACAAACTCTATAATGCTCAGTTCTCTGGGTGTCACTTGTTCCTCTCTTCAGTCATTGCCCTTATGCCACAAAAATACAAAATACCAACCTGTGCCATGACTTTACAAAGCCACTTGGGTTCCACAAAATATAAGTCACTTAACTGCAGCGCTGGGTCTTGAAAATGAAGAAGGACCCCTGTAGTAAAAATCAAACAGTGAAACATGGAATCTAGAAGATACAATTATCAAGGGACTTTGGAGAGAATCTAGTCCAACCTCCTCATTTTACAGATGAGGAAACCTCAGCACTGTTGGCGGAAGAGCTGAGGCTAGAACCTGAGCATCCCAGTTTCCAATCCCTAAAGTCCAAGTATTAGAAAGTATTTTTGGAACTACATAAAATGATCATATATAAACATATTTGAGATAATTGCATGCACTGTCTTTCATATATTTACAAATAATCAAAAGTTCACAAAATGTTTCGGCTTTCTAAACATATTCTACAAGCCATCTTATTTTCAAATATAGTTAAGAAACATAGGATATTGCAGAAAGCTACTAGTTTAAGAATAATGGAGGGAAAGGAACAGATTATAATCCATGTGAAGGTAATTTTTCATACAACAGACTCTAGGGATTAAAAGCAGCTTTGCAGTCACTTACCCTAGTACTACAAATTAACTCACACGTTTTTAGCAGGGTTATACTGATCAAGTACACAAACAGCACAGACGCCACTATAAGCATCTTTATCTGTGAGACCATGCTGACAATGAGTGATGCAACAGGCAAGATCTGCCATTCAATAGGTTTACTGTCTCAGGTAACCACTGATTCTCTAAGTGCCCAGTTAGACCATCCCAATAATACTTACCCTTTAGAGTATATAAATAACTTCCACACAGTAAATTCAATTGATACCATGAAAGGATATGGCTTGTGTTTGGGGTCCCAAAGCTCCTCAATAGTTAAGTCAATTTCTAGAACCCACATGTTTTAACTCCTACTCGGATACTTTTCCCACCACTGCCCTTAGATGGTTTCCTAAATGTTTTTTTCCTATGGCATGACATATGATTCAATGTCATTGCACATGATGACCTTTCAAAAGGAAAAAGTCAGTGGTCAAAGAATTCTGTTAAATTTTGAATGCAAATTCTATACAAGGTTCAGATACATTTTTACAATGACTACAGTGGAGTTTTGAAAAAATATGTAACAAACATACTAACCTGATTCATTTAGGAAGTGAACCGCATGAGGAAGCTCATTTTCATCCAACTGTAGCTGATTTTCTTTTACGAGTTGTAATAATCGTTTCCGGTCGATTACAGGAAATTCAATTGGCACATTTTTACGTTCCGATAAAATGATTTTCTCAAGTTCTACATAGCAGTCTGGAATCAGCTGCCCAACGACAGGCTGATCTCGGATCTGTGTAATTACAAATGACAAGCTGTAAAAATCCATTTTATTCATCTGCCTGAAGGTGGCTGGTAAATTCAGTGCTAATAGTTGTTCAGAAAGTGATATATTATTCAAGTGTGATGTAAAACTATTTAAGCTGTGAAGGATAAATAAAATGATACTAAAATAAGAAAAAATATAAACACAGAAGCCAATTTAGAAATAACTATCAAACAAAATAGTATGGAAATATTTATCTAACTACCCCAAAAAATCCATGATATACTCCAGGATAAATCACTAATCATAAAGAAAGGATTTTTTATTTTCTAAGACATTAAACATATATGCAATAGATATGCTACCATAATAAGTCAGGAAGTATTACAAGAGCTTTGGGGTCTTATTTATTAGATGAAAATATCCATGCCCCAAAGTAAAACATTAAATTTTGTGCTTGTTATTTGCAAAATGTACCTGATATGTGTATATTCCATGTCTCCCCAGGAGGAGACACGAAATCTCCTCACCCAAGAAATACTTTTTCATGGACTTTTAAATTTAGGAAAATAATAAACCATCTACACGCCAACAATTTTGACATGAGAGGATGATTTTTGGTCTGTTACATTTACAATACAATCATTGTCTACTTACTTACATATACAAAATAACAACTTTTAAAGAATAGCTTTAAGATGATAGTTTCTATGATAAAACATCTTTTCCAATTTTTTCTTTTTTCCAGGAAAATCTAATTTTAAATAGAAATGCCACTGAAACAACAGTAACTAAAATGCCTCTGAAAACCACCAGGTGGCAAACTCTCCCCATTTCTCAACCCATGTATATATTCTTCTATATTCTTTTTACCTGAGAATTTCTACTTAATTTCTTAAACTTATTATAAACAGAAATTGGGTTTTATCACACACACATGCAAATTTAACTTGCTCTTTTTCTACTCCTAACTAGAACTTTAAGGAGCTTTATTTAAAAGCTTTTTATTTAAAAGTTTTATTAAAACATTGAAAGAGGCAATGTTGGCAATGAACTCTGTTTTGTCCTACTTCTCCTTTTAGCTTGATTATGAGGTCCCCAACAGCCAATAAAAAAATTTATTTTAGAGTCTGCAAAGGCACGTGTTAATAAGGGCAAGACAGGGAAAGATTAGAGAAGAGCCAAGAGAGAAGGAGAAAATGAAAAACAAGTGAGAGGGCAAAAAGTGATCTCCAATAAATTCAAAGCTGCTATTTGAATACAATTGAAGCATCTCAAGGAGGAAAGAATATTCTAGTTCTGGCAGGCTAATTGATTCTGGGTGATCCTGAAAAAGCCAGAATTCTACAAAGCAATCAAATGGATTTTCAAACCAAAATGCCAGAATGGTGCAGCCATTAACAATATACACCCATAGCAATATATGGCCATTTCTCAAAGCATTTCTTTTACCTCCTTGTATCAGCCTCAGTGATCAGTCATAAGCTCAGGAGGAAAACAGGTCCTGTTGATGGACAGTGATAAATTGCTTTACACTAAAGCAGTACTAGTCCAGCCAGCTGAACCAACCAGTTTATCCATACTTCAACTAAACTATCCATACTTTATCTATTTGTTGCAACTAAATTCAGGCTTTTTCAAAACAAACTTATTCTTGAAGAAGTCTTTTTAAAAATATGATATATGGTCCAATATAAATGATGAAAATAGGAACTATTAAAACATAGTAAGTAAAAACAAAGTTCTGTATGTATAGGTACAGTCTCAGAAGGAAACCGCCTGCATAAAGAGAGTATTTAATTGGATGTCTGAATTTTGTGTATTCGTTTCTTACAAGTCACAATACTTTCTAATCCTATGTCCAATTAGAGAGTAGGAAAATTTGCAAATAAATAATGTATCATTCTTCTTACATAAGATGCCACTACTGACCCACCATTGGTAAAACCTTTTAGTGATGGTGACAAATGTGTTGAAAGATATAAACATGCAAATTCTCCCCCTGGGCATCACAAGGACCAACACATTTATAAATGGCTCATTAGGTTTTAGATAGGAGCATAATCTGTGAAAATGGAACAGAACTAAGCTAACTGGCCAACACATTATAACCAGGGTGACTGTGTAATTTATCATCCAAATTGGAATGCTTTTGAGAATGTAGTAGGACACTATTAATTATGCTGGGAATGCCCAGGATACACAGGACCCTAGTTATAAGCCATGGCCTTGATCATTAGTGCTAATGAACGACACCACCAGGGACTAACAATGAAATTCACCATTGTGTTTGTCACATTGAACTATCTGAGGAATTTTCAGTGCATTTTATACCATAGTATCTGCAGAACTCAAGAAAGATTTCTTTTTCCTGCAAGTATTAAAAATAACGTTTCTCCTGGATAACCAACTTATTTGTGCTTTATGAACCCTATGAATTACATTTGGCTTACCAGAACTTTGGAAATCAAAACATAATTTCTAAAATGGAAAACCCAGTTTATATGTACTAAAAATTGTTTAGGCATTGTTGAAAATCAAATTCATGACCTCGGCAACCACATCAAAGAGCCATCTCACAATACTGAGGGGGAATAAAAAGGTGGAATGGGTATCGTCACAGTGACAAGAGACAAAAGGAACAGCACATAGATCAAAATGCACCTAGAACAGGAACTCTGAAAGAAAAGAGCAAGTGAAACAACAAAGAACAACAGAGGGAAGATGATCCCCAGATCCCAATATTCATGTGTATTCTTTGAATCACCGCGACAAAAAGTGAGAAAAAGGGCATCAGAAACGTTCTCAGATTCTCTCAGAAATATTCTCTCAGTCTCCCAGACATTCTTAGTGTTTGTCCTTCAGGATCCTCTAATGATGTTTATTCTCATTTCTGTGCATTTGAAATGAGACATGGCATAAGTAATTTTAAAACTGAAAGCACTTTAATAATGCTAACAACTATGAAAAAACCACAATTTTAAGATAGTTGTTCTTTCTCAAGACTTCTGACATTTCTAAGCAGTTGTGTAGCATGAGAGTTAATAAATTATATTTACCCACCAGCCCACAATAGGCATTAACCACGTTACCTTGAAATTAAGACTCTCATTTATGATGGTTTTCCGAAGCTTTGCCAAAGCATCAGATTCCTCTGTGGCATTCACAAAGTGGTAATCTCTTATTGCAGGAAACCCTCGCTTGTTCAGCAGTTCCTTGGTGATTTTACTTATGCAGGCTTTGCGCTGCTTTTCATCGGAAACATCCAAATGTGTGCCAACAAGAATCACAGGGGAAGAAGAAGCACGGGCCTACAGGAAATGATACAAAATACTCTTGTGTTTGTTTTAAAATCAAGACTGCTTACAGTTCTATTCACATTCAGTTTTTATGAAATTCAGTTGAAAGGAAATGAAAAACTCAAACACGTCAAGAAGAAGAAAATGTCAACTGTCTTTCCTTCCTTAAACCTAGGGGAAAAAAATGTAACCTTAACGAAATTTTGAAGTCATTTTTATGCCCCTTCTTATTCCAATTTTTATCATTTTTTTCAGGTGGCCTGTATAAGACTAGTGGTCTGTTTTTCTTTTCTTTTATGCCTTAAAACGGGTTATTCTCTAAGTGTACTTTGGACTTCTAAACAAAATAAGCATTTAATAAACGCAAGACCATATCAAAGTGACATAATATGGTTTATATTTTCTCCTCCTTATCTGTAAAGTCAATCTCCTGAATTCATTTTAAACTCATCCAATTTGTAGTCTACATGAACAAGAAAAAAAGGCACTAAAGTATCACTGCCACTATTCACTTGGGCTAATTCTGACCAATACAAGGAAGTTAAAAAAAATTACCAAAATTACAAATGAGCTTGTATGCGGCCAAAATATCTGCTAAAATGTCCTGACACACCTTTTTAAGGACTTGACTCACAGAAGAGCCCACTGAAGCTTCATTCAAAGAGCATCACTCCTACTTTATTTCAATTCTAAGAACCAGTACTACATCAAGGAATAGCTAAGGAATAGCATGACAGCAAGGGACAAAATGGAAAAATCACAAAAAGAGATTCCAAATATAAGAGCATATTAATAGGGTGCCATTTAAAAGTGTAAAATCTGAAGGACTTCCTACTAAATCGCCAATGAGGGCATAGCTAATGATTCATGGATTGCTTTTGTTTAGTGTAGTTTATTTTAAATTAGGGAGGTTTGTCCTTCATTTAAGAAATAAAGTGATTGGGGTGCCTGGGTGGCTCAGTTGGTTAAGCATCCAGCTTTGGGTCACGTCATGATCTCACGGCTTGTGAGTTTGAGCCATGCATTGGGCTCTGTGCTGATCACTCAGAGCCTGGAGCCTGCTTTGGATGCTGTGTCTCCCTCTCTCTCTGCCCCTCCCTCACTTTCTCTCTCTCTGTCTCTCTCTCTCTCTCTCTCAGAAATAAACATTAAAAAATTTTTAAAAAGGAAATAAAATGATCAAAAACATTATATATATATATACACATTATATGTGTATATATATATATATATATCCATTATATGTGTGTATATATATATATAATGTATATATTTTCAATTTTTATAGCTTAAAAGGGTTTTAAGTATCTTTAACATTCATCAATATGGAACACACTATTTTCATGTCACAGCTTAATTACACTAAAAAGTCCCCAACTCAAAATTTTAGTGCTTCCGAGTTTTAAATTTTTTTAATGTTTATTTACTTATTTTGAGAGAGAGGAGACAGAGAGTATGAGCAGAGGAGGGGCAGAGAGAGAATCCCAAGCATTGAGCTGAAATCAAGAGTCAGATGCTTAACCAACAGAGACAGCCAGGTGCCCCCAAATTTCAGTGCTTCCAACTTCATTTTTAAAAAGTGAGGAGATGGGGCGCCTGGGTGGCTCAGTCGGTTGGGCGGCCGACTTCGGCTCAGGTCATGATCTCGCGGTCCGTGAATTCGAGCCCCGCATCAGGCTCTGTGCTGACAGCTCAGAGCCTGGAGCCTGTTTCAGATTCTGTGTCTCCCTCTCGCTGACCCTCCCCTGTTCATGCTCTGTCTCTCTCTGTCTCAAAAATAAATAAAACATTAAAAAAAAAAAATTAAAAAAAAAAAAAGTGAGGAGACTGTTTGAAGCAACTGTTTGTCCAAAATAAATTACCTTACACATACAAAAATAAATGTTATTTTCTATTTTCAAACGATTAAAATAAATGTTATTTTCTATTTTCAAACGATTAGAACAGACCACCTTTATATTGAAGAGCCAAGGCTTCATGGCATCGACTTCAGCCTGACCTTTGCTGAGGTCATAGACAGCCAGGTAGAGGGCCCGCTGGGTCATGAAGTGAGGATGAGTGCTGTAGAATTCCTCACGACCTAAATAAAGATTGGAGCCATTGTTTTAGGTGATAATATCACTATTTATCATACAAAGAGAGAGAGAGGAAAACAGCCAACAGACCATGTTTAGAAGACTATACTGGGTTTTTACTAGGGATTGACAAGTTTCAGCATATATGTCAGCTACCAAATCAAGTATTTAAGCTTTAGCTGGCTCCTATTGGTTCCTAACATGTCCCTCCATGGAATTCACCCTGGTGGCAAAGGTTAAAATTAGAAGTAAATGGCTTTGGAATAATTCTGTAGGATCCACCAGGTCTCGTTGCAGTACTGGAACAAAATCTCGGCTTTTAAATCCCTGTCCTAAGTAAAAGATAAATGTGAATAAAATATTCTAGTGAAAGAAATACCTGCAAAATCCCACACATTTAGAATGAGGTCTTTCTTCCCTTTGCCTCTTATTTGGATAGGCCAGTCCTTCACATCTATACCAACTGTGGCGCTTTGCACCCCAGGATCTGATTTCTTGCTTTTCGTTAGTTGCTGCAGTAAGGTGGTTTTACCACTCCCAGTATTTCCCACAATCATAAGTTTCATTCGGTTATAGGGCACAGCCTTTTTTAACCGCTGCTGAAGAAACCTGGTATTTGAAAGACAAAAGTAAAATAATAAGCTGCTTAACACTGTTACTTAAGATATAGGTGAATTCTTAGGTGTTGAAATTTTTAAAATACCAGACTGTTCTAAAATATAGTGCCAAACAGTGCTTAGCTCATGGACCTAATAAGGGCACATGTCTTTCAACACACTGTTAGTGCATATATTTTGTGAGCGATGTTAATGTAGTTGATAATGACTGGTAGCATTATCAAAAAAATGACCTGTTACACTATCACCAGAAATAATCAAAATATGTTTGCAACAGTAATTAGAATGCTAATAATTATGAAGTAATTAGCATTGGGTGTATATATATGTACATATATATGTGTATACATATATATATATATGAATTTCTTTAAATAACACAGATAAAACCCTAAAAATTACAAGGTATAAAATTTTACAAAGCCCCTATGACAGAGAATGAAGATAGAGTATATATGCATACTGTTATACTAAACTTTGATAGTGAGGTCTCACTGGATATATTATATGTGCCTGTGTGTGTGTGTGTGTGTGTGTGTGTATGTATATATACTATATATTGTATATATAATGTATACATTCATATATATCATAGATACATATATATAGTACAAATGGAAACTGAGAACATACTGGTTATGTTATAAATTAATACATGTAAACTATTATACTATCAGCAGATAATATGTTGCTTTTTCTAACAATCTTAATGAAAAAAATAATTGAAACTAATTCGAAGTGGTGTAGGTAGCTAAGCAAACCACCTTTAAATTAATACTAGATTTTAAATGTTCTTAAAAATATGTTGGATATAGAAAGTCATATTTTTAACTATGTTGAAATGTTGCCACAGTTTAAAATTAAAGGAGCAAAACTGAGACACCTGGGTGGCTCAGTCGGTTGAGTGTCCGACCTAGTCTCAGGTCATGATCTCATGGTCCATGAATTCGAGCCCCATGTGGGGCTCTGTGCTGACAGTTCAAAGCCTGGAGCCTGCTTCGGATACTGTGTCTCCCTCTCTCTCTGCCCCTCCCCTGCTCGTGCTCTCTCTCTGTCTCTCAAAAATGAATAAACATTAAGAACTAAAATTAAAGGAGCAAAATAAGTCATATGTCAATTTTAGGGAATATTGACTGATCCATTAGATCCAGAATCTAATAGGATTCTGACCAACATTCTCAAGGATCTGAACAAAAGCCATCATTACTTTTCATGATTTAATTCGATGCTTGAGAAAATACAACCTGACAGATCAGATATTGTGCCTGTTATTATTGAAATCATTTTCTCACATACAACTTACGCTGTTTTGTTTTTGTTTTTTAATTTTTTTAGTGTTTATATATTTTTGACAGAAAGAGACAGAGCATGAGTGGGGGAGAGGCAGAGAGAGAGGGAGACACAGAATCTGAAACAGGCTCCAGGCTCTGAGCTGACAGCACAGAGCCCGATGTGGGGCTCGAACTCACCGACTGCGAGATCATGACCTGAGCCAAAGTCGGACGTTCAACCGACTGAGCCACCGAAGCGCCCCTCTGTTTTTATTATCAATAAGCAAGAATATCCATGGCCCAAATGTCTAGTAAGAAGTCAGCACACTTTGAAAAAGTCATCCTTCAAAAAAGGAAATGATGCCTACAATTTCTAAAGTACTCCAGTCTCCTCTACTCAAAATGTTAAACACATTTACAAGTAGATATAGTGGCTACATCATACAGCATAATACCCTAAAAAGTAGTTCTGCTAAATGTTTACCAAGAATTGAACCCATTTTAATTTGAACATCTATCCAGTTTCAGGAGAGAAAATCATGGGAAACAATCAGGTAGAATAAAAGGTAGTCATGTTTAGTTTAGCTAGTGACAAAGCCTTACTTTGCAAATTAAATCAAGTCTAGGGGAACAGAAAACCAAATCTTTCCTCATAAAAAGATAAAAAGTTAAATGTAATTTAAGAAAATTTAAGCATAAGAGAATTAAGTAAGTATGTAGTTCACTGGTAATTCAACAGTGATCAATTATATGCCAGGCTTTATGTTAGGTGACAAGAATCACACTATGAGTGAATGCAGCCATGGTCCCTGCCCTGCTGGATATTATAGTCAAGTCATGGATACAGAGAGGTGACAAATGAGCTGAAGCCTGCAAGATAAATATAGATAGGAGTAATTTGATGGAAATGGGATTAAATAACTTTACAAGTAGGCAATAGTAAGACTGACACACTGAAGTGGTGACAGAGAGTAAGATACAGTCCATTAGCAAAGATATTTGAAGTTCATAATGTGTGAAGACCACAAGCAGTGATGTCTGGAGAGCTTTGGTGGTTTCAAAAATGACCAGGGTTAGTAGGTTATTCACCCTCAGGCAAAATTGAAGTTAGTAATTTTATATCATTTAAGTATCTATAATGCTTTAAGATACAACAGACACATGGTAACAATTCACTATATGAAATGCAGCTTGAGAAGTCATTATACTTTGCACTATTTCTTTAGAACATATATTTGTAACTAGAGACCAAATAGCCATAATTTCCTTTTAGAGTCCATTTCTAATGAAAAGCATGGATAAGAAGAGAAAGCCATTCTCTCCACATCAGCTTGGCTAGGAGAAAATGAAAAGCTCTTCAGTGGCACCAAATGAACCCATTTATTAAATAAAAGGCAAATGACACATAGCATATTCCCATGAAACAGTACTATGTATTATTTCCTAAATCATAACTATTATATCCATCAAAGTCACAGACTAAAAAACATCTGAAGCAAACTTAATTTTAAAAATGGAAATAAAATTATCTAACCTTATGATGTCTTTGGCTTTACATCCTATATGTTTAAAATCAAAATTAAGACGTAGTTCATCCAAAGGAAGATCCCATATTTTGCTTAATTTCCCCATTTCATTAGGAAAGGATCTCAGTTCCAGATTGTAACTGACATCAAAGGAGGTCAGGTTTTCAAGACAGCCAATCTCAGGAGGAATCTTAATGAGATAAAAAAAAAAAAAAAAAAAAGGGCAAATCTGTTGGTAGGAAGGAAGAAATGTGTGTTGCCAAGAAACAAGGTGCTTACTAGGAAATGAGAAAGGCTCAGAGAGCCTATCTGCAACTTGAATAATCTCTCAGCAGAATCTGTCATAGTTGTCAATACAAATATATGCAAGTATAAATGACTTACCCAAAACAATATATATCACTTATTTATAATCTTTAAAAACCCATTCTCCCTTGGTAAACATCTCCTCCTCACAACACTGAAAGTAAAGAAGTTTTTTGTATTTATCTAAATCCAGTCATCTGTGACTTCAGTCTGTTCCTTTACACTATGTTCTTCAGTAAAACTATAAAGATCTAGTTGTAAACTTACATACAACATAATGTTCTAAAAATATAACTAAATGTTTACACTTTAGGTAGTATCCTGGTAGGAGGTCTTTTTATTTTTTCCTCTTCCAAATTGTTAAGCAGTGTGCATTACTTTTACAACAGAAAACAATGATTTGCTGACAAAATTAAAAAAAAAAAAAAACAAGTAGCAAAAAATATTCACAGTTTCTTTTTAATTTTTTTTAATGTTTATTTTTGAGAGAGAGACAGAGTGTGAGCAGGAGAGGGGCAGAGAGAGAGGGAGACACAGAATCTGAAGCAAGCTCCAGGCTGTGAGCTTTCAGCATAGAGCCCGATGCAGGGTTTGAACTCATGAACCGTGAGATAATGACATGGACTGAAGTCGAACACTTGACTGAGCCACCCAGGTGCCCCCACAGTTTTTCTGAACTTAATTCTTTTTGGCTTTCATACACAAAAAAACTTGAAGTTGGCAAAAATATATTTTTTTTCTCGGATGAATGGAAAAATCAGTTTTAGATTTACAACAGAGGCAATGGAGTGAAGCAAAGAAGGCTGACCCACTGGGGTAAAGGGCAGCATGATGGAGGCACGCACAAGTTTAAGAAAATAGGAAAGTCAGCTGAAAAACACATACTGCGTATGGCTCAGCAACAACTTGGGAAATATAGAGTATCTGTGAGTCTGTGATGAGATCAGAGATTTAGTGAAAAATAAAACACTTAGAGCATTACACATATTCATAATTAAATATATATGTCCATATAATTCTTCAAAACTAGAACACAAAGTGATTTTTAAGAAAGTTAACCTACGCTAATATGCCCATTTACTTCATGGTAGGATTGGATGTTATTCAAAGATAAGAAATATCAAACAGATTTCAAAATGGCCAATCCGTGATGTTTTCAAATCACAAAAGCACATTATTAAATCGGCAATCATTTTAAACAAATAGGATGACCTCTTACCTCTTTCAGTTTATTATGAGCAAGATGCAGTTTCTCTACTCTTGACCATACATGTGCTTTTTCGCTCAAGTCCAAGACGCTGATCTGATTAAAACTGAACAAGAGTTCCCTTAAGTTCAAAGATTTCCAGTGTGCAGGACTCGGTAGATATTGAATATCATTGCTGCTCATATCTAAGGACCGTAAGCTAGAACAATACAATGTCAAGATAAAAGCCAAATGAGTGCTTCCACAACACGTGAGATAATATCACAAGCAATTTTCACCAGAGAAACAACTTTAAAACTAACATTATTTATATTTAAGTATGCATGTGTTCTTGTGTGTTCATGGAGACGTATATGGGCTAGAAAAAAGTATGTCTTACTAGGAACAACATTTAAATGAATAAGGAACATTAAAAACAAAACTGAAGCATAATTTCCTTACTTCAGAACCATGAAAATGTCAATCTTAGAATGAAAGAGCAAGTGTTTACCAATGTTTATGATGCATGAGAAATCATAATTAACAAAGGCAAAAATGGTCATTTCTATACAAGATTTATAAATATGCCTTCTACACAAGGGTTACAAATATGTAGCTCCCCGCTTCTCTTTTCAATTTCCCTCGTTACTGGGAGGATTCTTCAGAGGTTATGTCCTGGAGCTAATTAATAACATGCAGGGGCATAACCTTTTAACAGCTTGTCTCAGTATGATAAATATCTCAACACTGAACATGATGTCTTGCATGTGGTAGGCCCAATGCAAATTGGTTGCTTTCATGCAGGAATACACTCCCCAAAGTTTGCAGGAAACGACAGAAAAACACATGTCACATATAAGCGTACATGTGTAGGAAGAATACACAGTCAGTGATGGTGATATATTTGACCATGTAAAGGTTGCCTGGACTTTTGCAGTTATATACTGACCCCTTTCATGCAGCATATCTGAACCATGATGAATTGGTTCTACCTAAGCTCATGTAGTCGTACAGCCTTCTACACCAAGATTCAGGTCTACATGTTTTTGCTCTCATTTTACAATGATCCTGGATTCTGCCCTTAACTATCTCATAAAGATGTGTGAAAATAAGAAAATTAATTGGACTGTTTTAGAGAAAAGATGTGAATATCTAACAAACCATACAACTTAGATAAAGCCAAGAATCACCAGACTGTTCAAAAGCAATCCTTTTTAGCCTCAATGGGAACTTAAGCTGGCAAATGCATATTCTTTTGTTTCACAGAAAATTGTTTTAAAGAAATATATACAAAATGCTAGAAATGTATATCTGGAGATGTTGTCTAAAAGTATAGAGCAATTAAGGACCGAATAATATTTTTAGTTATTTGGGAAGAAACCTTTATGGTAAGGTATCTACTAATTAATTTTCATAAATATTTGACTTTCAAACACATTTTCAGGAACATATTATGGTTTTTTTATTTTTATTTTTTAATGTTTATTTATTTTTGAGAGAGAGAGAGAGAGAGACAGAGCATGAGTGGTGGAGGGGCAGAGAGAGAGGGAGACACAGATCTGAAACAGGCTCCAGGTTCTGAGCTGTCAGCACAGAGCTTGACGTGGGGCTCGAACTCACAAACCATGAGATCATGACCAGAGCCAAAGTCAGACGCTCAACTGGTTGAGCCACCCAGGCACCCCAGGAACATATTATGTTTAAAATATAAGACCACCTGTATTCTAGAGGTGCCTGTATACATGAGTTAAGACTAGAAGGTTGAGCCACCAGAGTTTAAGAATTGTGACTTTAGGCAAGTTACTTCATCTCTTTAATAAAATCATATTCTCATTATAAAGTGGAGATAATAACAGCACCTATTTCCAGTTTTATTAGGACAATTAAAGGCAGCATCCACCATTGAGCACTTAAAACAGTGTCTAACACATTCTAAAGCCAGATTGAAATTAATTATTATATGTCTGACATCTTCTATGGCTAGATTATAACTAAGCATTATTTGCCTATATACATATATATATATGTATATATGTATATATATACATATATATATATATTTGCACATATACACTTATGGATTTGGTTTATAATATATACAACACAGTTATAATGGTATTTAAGATAACATAGGAAGCTTTCATTTTTTTAATGAAACTAACTAGAAACATCCCCAAATACCTAGAGCTATATAAATTGTCCTAATCCTCACCAAAAATGTCTTCACCAAACATTTCCTTGCCTCCACAGTCTGGATGAGATCCTCCCCGAGGTACCCTTGTATAACCCTCAACTTTTCCTCACAGCATGTAGCTTAGTTATTGAATGCCTGTCTTTTGAACCTAATTACTTATTCCCTGAGGACAGAGACTGGGTTTGCTTTGCTCATTAGTGAGGGAACCACTCTTTCTCCAGTTTTTACTCAAACATAAGTATAATTTCAAAGTTAATAATATCTTAGTAGCATATCAACCTCTGAGAGCAAGCAAAATTTTAAAGTTAAAATGATAGCCACTATAACCTCAATTGTTTGTAATGGTGCAAACATTAATTAAGATTAAATTGTTTCAAAACAATAGCACCCTAATATAAAAGTTAAAGAAAACACAAATAGCAACTTGGGTGTTTTGCCTAGTAAAAAACAAACATTCATAGATTTAAGAACATTAAACTGAATAGCTTTAGAAATCAATTATGAATTATAAATCAATTGATATGCCTAAATCAAAACCATGTTTCTGAGGGCTTTGTTCTAGCTCATGTGGTTTTAAAATTAAAATAGCAAACTTACTGTGGAAGATTTAAAATTGCTTCAGGAACACATGTAAATCTGTTTTGGGACAATTTTAGGCTTGTCAGAGAAGAAGGCAAAAAAGGCACAGCAGCTAAAAGAAAATAAAAGTGAGATAAGGGACATTTTAATCATTTTAACTAGATTCCCATTAGATTTGACAGTAAGAACAGCTACCAAGGACCTGTCACTTAATTCAATTTCCATTTTCATGCTGACTTTTAAAATAAGGTAATATCCTTACTCCTAACACTGAACATTAAAATAATACACCATCCTTCTAAGAATATTTTCATCTGAAATCTAAACAATTATCTGAACACAAATCTATGCCCAACATCTGTACAGAGTAAAAATTATTAGAATATTCATTCCAAATTATGTGATATTATTATGTGTACATAAATTGTAAATTAATTCATATTACTCCTAAGTAAATATAACAAAACACTTTGAAAACTAATACACAATACAACGTAAAGATAAAAATTCTTTACAGTACCACCTAATAAAGAGTGTTCTATGCAACAACAGTGGATGTTACTTAATAAAAGTATTCTTTGATCATATGATCTTAAGAGACTGGGGAAACATTTAAGTAAAATAAGGTGAAATATCTCAGCGTTCTCAATATTCTCATATATTTTATGAACTTCCAAAAAGGAAATACAGTATGAAGTATAATAAATAAAACTCTGTGGACACAATTTTGGAAACTGAGCAAATCATTCAGCCTATTTTTTATCTGTAAAATAGTGCAGCTATACCAGATGAACTCTGAGATTCTTCAGATATCTAAAGCTCTATGGTTCTATGAAAGTGGCTTGAGAAACTACTTGTTAGCATTTTCAATGGGTTATACTTTCTCTAGCAAAATCTTCAAGAGTCAAAGTGTTCCAAAACACTGCTCAAAGCTGTTTTCCTGAGAGGCTGAAAAGGAACATGCTGTTATTTTTTACCTATATCTGAAAAGTATTTGTGGCAAAATAAATGATTCTCCTCTTAAGAATTAAGAGGTTCAGATGCTGTATGGAAAAGACACTCATAAAGTCAAAGGACTGAAACTATATTTCACGTGGGATTATTTGTAATGGTTAGTGGTTCTGCTCAGATATCACCTTCCTAGGGCATCTTTCCAAATGAAAGACCCTAAAACTACACAGTTGTTGTAGTGCAAAGCAAACAGATTTTTGAACTTGGCTGTATTCAAGTTTCCACTACAACTAGTTAATTCATTCTACACCTCTATGTCACACAAAAATCTCAGTCGATCAGAGATCATACCTATCCTATCTTATAGGATTTTTATGAGATTCAGCTGAGATGACGTATGAATCAAGCCTCAGGTTTCTTGGGATGCTCTTCTTTCCAGATCCAACTTAAGTGTCAGAGACACAGAAACCTTTCCCTGTCTCCACAGTCTGGATATGAGCCTCTATCCCCCACCGAGGTACCCCAGTAGCATCCTCAACTTTTCCTCACAACACTTAGCTTAGTTACTGAATGCCTGTCTTCTGAACCTAACTACTTATTCCCTAAGGACAGAGACTGGGTTTTCTTTGCTCATTAGAGAGGGAACCACTCTATCCCCCATTTTCAGGTCCATAGTAGGAAAATGGTCAATATTCAAGAGGCCTAGAGGAAGGGAGAAAGGAAGAAAATATTATACAAATTTACATAGCTTTTATCATTACTAGCTTCTGAAAGTTCCAACAAAATAAAATATTTTAGGATATGTCAAATTGTATTCTGCTTTTAAGCAGTATTAAAAAGTAGTTTACAGAGTCAGTCAGTATACATGGATGGGAAGGTGCACGTGGGCTCCTTTTATCTTCTTGAGGAAGATAAAATATGGGGAGTCCCCATATATTTCCATAAAAGTATTTTGTCCCGTAATACTAGAATGCTCAGATAGACCACAAATAAACATAATTCCCTGCTATCTCACATGCTAAGAGAAAATGGAGTATTCCCCAACTTTTAATAAAAGTGATGATCATATTCTGTATTACTAGAATATCTTGTAGTATCAGAGCAAGTGCTCAATGAATACACATTAACCTTACTAATTTGAAAACTGTTAACTGATTAATTTTATTTCTAAAAGAAATAATAACAGTTAACTATATTTATAATCCAAAAAATTGAGTAAACCTCAGTTGGGCACTCAGTATTCTGGCTTCAACCAGTTCATGCAGCCATATGCATTTTTAGTTTTCCAGACTAAAATGAACCACAGTATAAAGGACTATCTGGGAGTCCAAGGAAATGTCATTTTAGTCTATGACAGCAATCTGCTGTAATTTTTTAAATTGAAAATTTTTTCAGTATTAAAAATTTTTATGTTTTAGAATTTAAAAATAAACTAGTTTTTAGGGTAGCTTCAGGTGTACAGAAGAATTGAGCAGAAACTACAAAGAGTTCCCTTAAAGCCCTTCTCTCTTCACCATCCTCCCCCTCCCCACACACACACATTTTTATTCTTATGACTAATAACTTGCATAGCTTGGTGTATTTGTTATAATTGGTAAGCCAATATTAATACATTATTATTAACTAAAATTCATCATTTACAATAAAGTTCACTCTTCATGTTGTATGTCCTCTAGGACAAATGTATGATGACACGTACCCACTTTACAGCGTCACACAGAATAGTTTCACTGTCCTAAAAATCCCACTCACCTCCTCATTCCTCTCTCCCTCCCTCCAAACTCCTGACCATCACTGGTTATTTTACTGTCCCCACAGTTCTGTCTTATCCAAAATGTCATATAGTTGGAATCATATAGCATGTAGCCTCTTCGGATTGGCTTCTTTCATGTAGCAATATGCGTTTAAGTTTCTTCCATGTTTTCATGGCTTGAAAACTCATTTTTTTAATCACTGACCTGTTAACTTTATATCTGAAATTCCCCCATTACATTTAAATTGAAATGCCACCTTTATATCCCCACCTGAAATGTCCATGTATGATTCATCCTCTAATACTGGTTAAAAGGAGATTCCCACAGGATACTTACCAAGATAATTCATTCTGGCACTGAAACTCTCCACTTTAGGACACGCCTCAAGGAAATCTTCTGATAGGAATGTAATGTGGTTTTTACTAAGGTTTAAAATTTTCAGTTCCTTCAGGCTTAAGTGGGAACATATTCCTGATATTTTATTTCTAGTTATAAGAAACAAAATGAGGATTAAATTGCATAAATTCATATGCTTTGAAGAAAAAAATCAAAACAATTTGCCTTCAAAGAATAGCATCAAAGCAGACTGATTTTTAAATTAGTTGTAAAAATTTAAGTCAACTGATAGAAGCTATAATATTAATTCCCTCAGTCTCTTCTCATATTATGGTTTAAAACCCATTACTATAGAAATAATGCCAGCCTATTTTGTCATTCTTATGAAACTTCAATGTAAGCCAACCCTTTTGTACTTAATGAGCCCCTTTCTTACCCTTCTAAAATGAGCTGTTCCAATTTCTCTACCACATCACCAAGGTTCTCAGGAAAAGAAGACAGCTGATTATATGACAAGTTAAACTGCTTCAAGGTTGGGCACTTCACTGCAGGATCCAAAACTACTGAGGGGTTGATGTCATTTCGAGAGATATCAAGGTTGGCAATACAATTCATTTTCAACAAGTAAGAGGGAAATGATGTAAATTTATTACTGTGCAAGTCCAAATGTGTCAAACACTTCAGGGTCTGGAAAGACAACATTTTAAAATTCTCTAACCATCTGAAAACCATCTGAAAAACTTCAAATTAGCTAATATTTCTGCCTTCCATACCGCTGGTAACTAGAACCATTAAGAATTTTCCAAAAACCTGAAAACACAATCCACAAGAGAACCTCAGTGTAATGACTAATCCAACCATCCCTGCTATTAAATAGGTAAAAACCAGGAAAACATAACAGGTAACTGCCAAAAGCAATTCACAAAAACAGGGTTAAGAGCTTATTTCAGTTTTGTTTTGTTTTTGTAAATTATTCCCACAAAGAGTGAAATGGAAGCAGAATAAGGCTCAACAAATATTTGAATTAATTAATTAATAAACAGTACAACATAATCCTGGGAATACATTTTTAAATACTAGCTTTTAGAAACTGTTATACATTTTAATATAAATATGACTTAACCAAAAAAGTAGTCATTGTATACAGGTTTCATTTTAGGACTTACTCTTTTTTATAAAACTTTTT
Organism: Panthera uncia; assembly: GCF_023721935.1. Lineage (NCBI taxonomy): Eukaryota > Metazoa > Chordata > Mammalia > Carnivora > Felidae > Panthera > Panthera uncia. Next base: position 66,059,339 of record NC_064809.1, on the reverse strand, counting down.
GTTTCAAATCTCTATTTTCCATTTTTAAAAACTTTCTAATTTTACCATGACAATAAGAAACTTTAGATTTATATGTCAATGTCTTAAATCTTTGGTATGGATTGTCGTCAAAGGGCTACAATATAAAAAATAATCTCTTCTCTCTGCTCTTCGTTATATACCAATATATTTATCCTCACAGAAATCTAGAGTTTGACATGATTATAAAGCTTATATTAATGGATCTTTGCCCCAGAAGTTGTTTGAAAATTATCTGTCACTGTTTCAGATCCTACCAGATTATATTCAAAAAAATGTATTTTTACATTATTCATTCCCAAATTTTAACCAGGAAATTTTTTGGCATAGACACCTACAAGCGGTGATTTTAAAAACTGCCATTATTGATGTCAATTTAAAATTTCCTTAAGAGATTCTGAGCTGGTCTGGTCTTTAAATACCCTGATGTTTTTCAACCTGTCATGCTCTTTTCAAATCCTCTTTTTTTTTTTTTAGCTAAGCTATATTCTAGTCCTATTTTACTTACTCTGTAACTAATACTTATTGAAGGTGTACCAAGTGTCAGTCACTAATTCCTTCATGAATTAATTCAATAATCATCTATTAAGGCTCTACTGTATGTAAGACATTATGAGGCACTGAGAACAGACATGAACAAGCCTGAAACAGTTCCTGTTCTCAGGAAGTTGACAATTTAGTGAAGAGAATATACAAAACTTATAAGTGAATGAGCAGTGGGGGAAAAACGTGGATGCCATGGAAATGTAAATCGGGTGTGTAGCCAACCTGGTCTGGATGGATGAAGAGGAGAAGAAAAGAAAAGGGTAAGGACCCTTGTGACTTGGTGGATTTAGACTGGCGAAGAGGGGGAGAAGGAGAGAGTGAACACATTTCAGACATGGGTTGCAAGAAGACTGTCCTCCCTTTCTCCAAATACACACACTTTAAAGGAAAAACACCACTTAAACATACTTAAAAAATGCAACGTTAATGTTGCTTTAAAAAGTCTCAAAATTATCGTAAGCTTTATAGGTGAGAAAAGGGAAGGAAAAATAGTTTTTTCATCAAACTTTGCAGTTCAGTCTAAGAATTCAGTTTAATAATTTAAATATTTTATTAAGATTATTTTAATTCATCAGTGTATCTTTGGCTCTTGTCTATAGTACATAAAAATGATGAACAAAGTCAATATTCAGAGGACTGTTCTATTGGCAGATCATTTAATACTTCAATTTTTGAAAACAGGAACTTTGAGCAAAAAGAATCAACTTTTAAGTCTCATATAATTTTAAAACTCGATAAATGCCTTACGGATAGTTTAGCTGAGACTCTGTATTTCTGCAGGTAAGGAAATGAAAGCTTAGAGCAGCCAAAGTTACACTTATTGTTAAACAGCTGGTAGCTAAGCCAGAGCCAGAGCCAGTGCCACTAAACCAGGTGTAACAGTCTATCTACTTTAAACATTTTAAGTTGTCTTCTAGAAGTAAATAACTGAATGTATAGCCTTGATACATCCTACCATGTACACATGTATCATCAGGACAGAACCTAGCATTCCTTTTCATCAGGTCCCCATCCTCAAAGATGTTCTTGAACACCACACAGACTGATACTAATGTGACAACTACAAGAAAGGGGGAATTACTATCCAATGAAGCAGAAGCAGATCCTTCTTTGTAAAGATTTAACCATGCAAATTAGATCAAACTGCAAAAACTCTTCAAATATCCTGAGAGTTATAAGGATAAATTAAATTTACTTCACACAGTTGTTGTGGAAAGTTCGTGAGTCCATTCTGGTGAAGCTCCAGCTTTTCAAGATGCTCCAAATGACCACTTATACAGCACTTCTGGCTTAGGGCATCAATGTCTCTTAGTTCATTTGCTGAAAGGTCTAATGATGTAATATATTCTCTCTCAGAAGCCAGGGAAGAAATGCTGTCTGAATGCCTCATATGGGATTGAAGTTTTGATGACCCTTTTGTCAAAAACAAACAAACAATGGAAACATAAGCAAGTAATTTAAGTTCACTTGGTAAATATGTACTGATCACCCACTACTGTCAGGATCCCTTCAAGGCACTGGGGATTCAGTAGAAAACAAACTACAGAGCTTACATTCCAGTGGCAGAGGTGGACAATAAATAATACATATTTAATCAAATGGTATAAGTAGTGTAAAAAAAAAACAATAGACCTGCAGAAAGAGATGAAGAGTTGCATTGGTGACGGTACTATTTACATTTCAGGAAAGTAGTAGAAAGGATAAGTCAGTCAGTCCTACATAGCATCGTAAAAGGTAAAGTTTTAAATCTATAACTGTATTTCATTTTTCTACAGTGTGTGATATCATTAGGTACACAGAATTTGAAGGTTATGGACGATGAAATTAACACCCAAAAAATTGAACAGAAGAAATTTTAAAAAGTACTGTATTCTCCTCAAAATATCTATTTATTTACGATTATTGTCAAATACTTACTGAGTGAGTCATCTGAAGACAATATTTTTCTTTTTCGCCTCAGTAAATCTTCATGATCGAAAATGGGTCCCTATTAAACAAATAGACATTTATAATAAAATCACTATCATTTCTTGCAGCGAAGAGAACAGTTTCCTATCTGGTTTCCTTAAGGATCACTGTAAGACTTCCAGCAAAAGAACTCAGAGGACCAAGCCACACCATAAGACAGAGAGACCTAGCCTGGGCTCCATAGATACGGAGCTCTGAAAAAACAAAAAAAAAGATAAATCATTTTGAAGTGTACTTAGTACACATATGGTCCCAAAAGCTCAAGAAATGTACATTTAAAATGGTTTATACGTATATGTATATGTATATGTATATGTATATGTATATGTATATGTGTGTGTGTGTGTATATATATATATATATTCTGTATATAAAGTTTTCAAATATTAGGGAATTGCTGTACCAGTAGCTCCTAGCTTTGACACATAATTTCAGTTATCAAGAGAATACCAATAACAAAACACACAACATAATCACAATTAATCATAACTTACCAATGAATTGGAATGTCTCTGCAAATTTGGTGAGCAACGCTGTAAGGCACGATCTCGGTAAAATTCTCCCACACTAATTGAATTGGATTTTCTTTTCACAAGAAATGAGCCTTCACTTCCTATTTTTAAATGATAAAATAAAGGCAAATAAGAAATGTTGACTCAATCATAAGATGCTAGTATCATAGTGCAATCATAAAAGATAACACATATATTCATTGATGGAAATTTCCCAATTCCCACTGTAACAGTTTTACAATAGAAATAATAAACTATGTTGGCTTTTCATTTTCAAAATTCAGCTACATTTCTCTTCATCCATAAATATTTACTGAATGGCTATCTTAGACCAGATACTGAGTAAGTGCAGAATAAAGATAAGCAGGAAAAACAATCCATGCCTCATCTGAGTTCATAGTACAGTAGGAAAAGCCAACTAAAAAAATAGTTACATGCTATAATAAATACATGTATGTACAGGAAGCAAAGAAAGTTTACACAAAAATCTGATCAATGTTATTCTTCTTGGTTTCTTTGAATTGCTTTTAGCGAATTTTCAAATTTTATTTAAATATTGGAATCACACTAAATTATTTAACATTCAGCAATCCTGACAACATCTCTGTTTAAATTTCATATTATATGGTTTCATTTATCAAATGACGTTAAAGTAAAATAATGAGTTTAGTTGTCAATATTCTGCTGAGATAGAGGAGAGGAGCACTACTTCTCTTTTAAAAAATTTTATTTAAGGACACCTGGGTGACTCAGTCGGTTAAGTGTCTGACTTCAGCTCAGGTCATGATCTCACTGTGGGTTTGAGCCCCACATCTGGCTCTGTGCTGATAGCTCAGAGCTTAGAGCCTGCCTCAGAGTCTGTCTCCCTCTCTCTCTGTCCCTCCCCCACTCACACGCTCTCTCTCTCTCTCTCTCTCTCTCTCTCAAAAATAAATACACATTAAAAAGATGTTTTTAATGTAATGTGTATTTATTTATTTTGAGAGAGGCAGAAAGATCGCAAGCGGGAGAAGGGCAGAAAGAGAGGAAGAATCCCAAACAGGCTCTGCGCTGTCAGCACAAAGTCTAACATGAGGCTCAAACTCATGAAACTGTGAGATCATGACCTGAGCCGAAATCAAGAGTCAGGCGCCCAACCAACTGAGCCACCCAGGCACCCTGAGAAGAACTACTTTTAAAATTATGGATTTTCAGGACTCCTGGATTGCTCAGTTGGCTGAGTGACTCTTGATTTCTGCTCAGGTCATGATCTCATGGTTGTAAATTGAGGCCCGCAGTGGTCTCCACACTGAACATGGAGACTGCTTGAGATTCACTCTCTCTCTCTCTCTCTCTCTCTCTCTCTTTCCTCTTCCCCTCCCCTGCTAGCACTCTCTCTCTCAAAAAAAAAAAAAAATTACTCATTTTCAACAAAATAAGAATCAATAAATATATTTTTTTTTAATTTTTTTTTCAATGTTTTTTATTTATTTTTGGGACAGAGAGAGACAGAGCATGAACGGGGGAGGGGCAGAGAGAGAGGGAGACACAGAATCGGAAACAGGCTCCAGGCTCTGAGCCATCAGCCCAGAGCCCGACGCGGGGCTCGAACTCACGGACCGCGAGATCGTGACCTGGCTGAAGTCGGAGGCTTAACCGACTGCGCCACCCAGGCGCCCCTCAATAAATATATTTTTAAGGACAAAAATATATTACTGAAAAATTATGAGATCATAAATCCTAGCACTCTATCTTATAAGCATAAATAATGAATTTTAAGTTTCAAAACAAATTATAAAATCTACATATCCACAAATCAATTTTGTAATATTTATATAAATCTTAAAATTGAAACAGATACTTCCTACTTGGTTCACTATTAAAATTTAATTTACCCTATAATTTTAATTATTTCATGCTTAAGGAACTTAATAAAATAGACTCCAAAGTTAATTACATTTTTGTATCTTATAATTATTACATTTTCATAATTATCCCACTTTATGTTTGTGAAAGTTCTATGAGCATATTGTTTATAGAAGCAACAAAGGCATTTTATAATTATTTTTATGTCAGCAATTCTAACATTTTTCTTTATTTAAAAATACATAATGAGAATTCTTCTTTCAGGCATGATGGAGTAACAGACAGCAAACCTGACAACTCTCCCCACAGACAACTAGAAACCTGGAAGAAATATTTTGAACAACTGATTTCAAACACTAGGCAACCAACAAAAGGTTCAGGCTGGTGTAGTGCTTGAAAGAAGGGAAACAAATTATATAAGCCTTACGCTCACCCTGGCTTTCTGCCTGAAGACCATTAAGGGCCACAGGCACAGGGAGAAGGAATTGAAACAAAGCCCAATGGTTTTCCTGAGATGAAGAGGTGGAGATCAATGCTCATGGAGACTAACTAAGCTGGGAGTTCTGGGCAGAGTCTTGAAAAAAGAGCTTCAGTAATTGGCACAGGGGTTTCCAGCAGATCTGCACTATAAGAAATGTAAACAGGAGTTCTTCAAGAGGAAAAAAAGGATACTAGATGGATCAATATGGAGGGTTTAAGTCACCAAAAAATTACAATCCTTAATTTTTGTGCATTCAATAACAAAGCTACATAACACAGAAAGCATAAACAGATGGAATTAAAAGAAGAATTAACAAATCCATGGTTATAATTTCAACATTTATTCATCAAATACAATAGAGAGAACAATTAGTAAATATATAGAAGACCTAAAAAATACTACCAACTTGACCTAATTGACCCCACAATAGCGGAATACACATTCTTTTAAGTGACACATAGAACATTCACCAACACAGACCAGACAGTAGTCCAAAAATCAAGTCTCAATAAATTAAAAAGACTATAAATCATTAGATTCTCTGACCACAACAAAGTTATACATGATATCAATAACAAGGGGATATTGGAAAAGTTTCCAAATATATGGAAAACAAACAACACTCTCCTAAATAATCCATGACTCCAAAAAAATAACAAAGAAAATAAGAAAATTTTCAACACTGAATATAAACAGAACATACAAAAATTGTCGGATGCAGCTAACGTGGTCCCCAAAAGAATTTGTATTGGTCTTAAATGTTTATACTAGAAAATAACAAAAAGGTCTAAAATTCAGTGTTCTAAGCATCCACATTAAGAATCTATAAAAAGAAGAGCCAAATCAAATGAAAATAAGTAAAATAAAAGAAACAAAGATTAAAGCAGAAATCAGTAAAAAAGAAAATGGACAAATGACAGAGAAGAATCAATGAAACAAAATGCGGATTCTTTGAAAACATCAATCAAATTAATAAACTTGAGCCAATGAACATACAAAGGGAAAGACACAAATTACCAATGTCAAGATTTAAAGCATTTTGAGGTCTAGTAGAAATTATGTTCTGTTGATTGGGGGTGGGGGCTGGTCTGTGTGATTGCAAAGGTGTACTGCAACAGCCTTTTTATCTGGGAGCCCCTGTGTCATTCAAATATCTAACTCTGAGTTGTACAAAGTGTCACATTATACTATCTGTACATTGTGCTTTCTAGGCAGATCTATATTGTGTATTTTTCGGAAATTTTTATTTAATTTCTTGGAGATCACTGTGAATGGATCAAGAAATCCAGAATAGCCTTTTTTTTTTTTAATATCCATTTAAAATCTGCTCATTTAAGTGGGACCATTAGCTTGTCACCAAGCAGGACTCTTTTAAAACAAATTTAAAACTACTTGTGGCCTATATATGTTTAATCCTGATTGAAGAGGAAGCTTCTAACTCAACACAGTAACCAGTTGTAAAACCCAGACCTTTATCAACACCAGGTAAAGAATTTCAGGACTCATATACAGATAGACAATAAAGTCAAGCAATTTGAAAAGCAGTGTTTCATTATGAAAGAGCTCTCAAATTCCTTTTAAAGCTAATCTAATAAAAAAGATGTATAAATGTTCTTGAAAAAAAGAATGAAAGATCAGGTATCTCTTACAAAGGTTAACAGGACAGTAGGAGAATTATTATGAATGACATTAAATACAAGTTTGGCAACTTATGTAAAATGGACAAATTACTTGAAAGTTGCAAATTACAAAAACTGAAGCAAGAAGTAATAGAAAATCAAAATAACCATAAAGCTATTAAACTTATTAAATTTATGATAAAAATAGCCCCCCCCCAAATAAATTTCCAAACCTACATAGCTTTACGGGTGAAGCCTATCAAACATTTAAGAAGGAAATAATACCTCTCTTATACAAAATTTTAAAGACAATGGTGGAGTTGGAAACACTTCCCAACTCATTTAAAAGAGGCTAGCATTACTCTCATAATTACAAGAAAACGTAAAACTACAGACCAATACTCCTCACAGATGCAAAATGCTTTAACAAAATTTTAGACAATCAAATCCAATAATATATAAAAAAGGATAATGTATCATACCAGGTGAGATTTACCCCACAAATGCAAGTTTAGTTTAACATTAGAAAGCCAATCAACATAACTAGCCATATTAATAGAATAAAGGGGGAAAATATGCCCATTTCAACAGATGCAAAAAAGCATTTTCCAAAACCCATTAGTAATAAAAAGGCTCAGCAAACAATTAGTTGAAAGGAAATTCCTCTACTTGATGAAGGCTATCTATGAAAAAAAACTATAGATAATATCATACTTAATGATGAGAGACTGAATGCTTTCCCCCTAAATTTGGAAACCAGGAAACAATGCCTACTCTGAACACTTCTATTCAACATAGTACTAGAAGTCCTAGTCAATGCAATAAGACAAGAAAAACAAAAAAGACATATAGATTAGAAAGGAAGAGGTCTGTCTTTATTAGCAATTGGCCTTATTGTGAACATAGAAAACTGTGGAGTCAACAACAAGCTGTTAAACAACAAGTTTAAACACACGTTAAACAAGTAAGTCCACAAAATACAATATTAATATACAAAGAAATCAACTGTATTTCTCTATGCCATCAGTGAACTATTGGAAATTGGAATTCAAATACAATACTATTTACAATACCATCAGAAAATATACAATAAAAAAAATTGGTTAGAGAAACTTAAAATAATAAATGAAAATATATACATTTATATGTCAAAAGACTCATATTATTAAGATATCAATTCTCCTAGATTTATTATAGATTTATCTGAAGAAATTATTCATATGTTAATTCTATATTATGTAATATTAATAGTATATAATTAATAGGGTAATTCTACATTAAATGTATGTATTTAATTCTAATAAAAACTCCAGCACAAAATTAATTTGTTGACTCAAAATGTATATGGATATGCAACAAACCTAGAATAGTGAGAGCAATTTTGGAAAAAACAAACAAACAAAAAACACCAGAGGATTTACACTATCTGATTTCAAGACCTACCATTAAGCTAAAGTAATCAAGGCAGTATGGCATCAGCCTAAGGATGAAGACATAAATTAATCCCACAGAATAAAGAATGCAGAAATAGAACTATGCTTACATGGTCAATTAAGTTGGACAAACATGCCATTAATTCAATGAAGAAATATAGTATTTTCACAAAATGATGTTTAAAAACTGGATATCCATATGTAAAAAAAAGTACCGTCAATCCTTCAGTGACATACATGAAAATTACTTAAAATGGACTATAGACTAAATGTAAAAGCTAAGGTTTTAACACTTCTATGAGGAAACACGGGAAAAATAGTCACAGATTTGACTATTTTTAAGAAAGAATATTTAAGAAATATTTCTTAAAAGGAATAAAAAACACAAACCATAAAAGAAAAAACTCAAAACCTGTACTTTATCTAAATTTAAAATCTATGCTCTTTAAAAAATAACATTAATAAAATGAAAGACAAACTATGACAGGGAGAAAATATTTGCAATTTATATATTGTCAAAGGAATTCTACCTAAAATATGAAGAACTCTTTATGACACAAAGAACTCTTATAATACAATAGTAAGACAACAACCCAACTAAAAGTCAGCAAAAGTTCTGAAAAGATACTTTGCAAAAACAAATGTGAATTGTCAATAAAAACATGAAAATATTCTCAATATCTATAGTCATCAGGAAATGAAAATTAAGCCCAAATGAGTTAGGACTACACCTTCACTAGAACAGCTAAAATTAAAGTGCCTGATGATATCAAGCAGTATAGTGTGACAAAGATGTACAGCAACTAGAGAATTCATATTGCTGAAGGAAGTGTACATGGTGTAACTACTTTGGAAAACAACCAGACATAAAAGAGAACATACTGTATCATCCTATTCATATAAAACTTAAGAAAATACTAATTTAATCTATAGTGACAAAAAGATCAGTAGTTGCAGGGACCAAGGATTGGGGGATTTGTGAAAAGGCATAAAAGGAACTTTTATAGATGATAGAAATGTTGCATAATCTAATAGTGGTGATGATTGCACGGATGTACAAATTTTTCAAAACCCATGAAAACACACACTTAAAATGGGTGCATTTTATTTCATATTAATTATATATAAATAAAATTGGTTTTAAAAAATACTTGGGCCAAAAAAGAAAATACGTGGACCAGAGATTTTGAGATTTGGGGAGAACTCTTACTGTTTGCCCTCTCAAATACCTTTATGGGTCACCCAAAGTTTTCAATCATACTGTTAATAAAAAAGCACTACACCCCATTTTTACCAAATTGCATAATGTTAAATATGTCCACCCTAGTTACTGTCATTAAATATATTGCCATGTCAATTATTTTAAGTTATTTCAGGGGAATTATTAAAATATTAAAATTACTTTATTTCCTCTAAAGGTAAAAAAATTTTAATGAAGCATTTCCTACTTGGCAAGCACTCTCCCAGACATTTTACATACATTTTTTCTAATGCTAGAAGATTTGCAACACTATCTTCAATAAGGGTGAGGAGCATACAAACCCACAAAAGGATCTTGTCAATGATGGAACATGGAATCCAATTCTAGTCTGATTCAGTGTTTTCACTACATTAGTCACAATTAACTGATCATGGTTAATATTCTAATACTTTGGAAGTGCAGATACATTTTCTTGACAGTCATTGCCTTAACTGGAATTAGTGAGCATTAACTATTTCCAATGATGAACACATGTTTCCTCAAGTTTTACAAATGAATTAAATCAGATTTTTGTCTCAGTTTCTATCGTTCAACACCAGTGCATAAATGTTTTAAAACACAAAGGGAATATATCTTTGGGATACATACCTTCACTATCCAGGTCGTCGCTTTGACCAAACACACTGTCCACACAAGAGTCTGGAATGAAGGTCCATTCATCAAATTTATCAAGAACTTCTTCAGGAAAATTCCCATCGCTGCCTGAGGCTGCTCCTTCTTCCACAACACTTTTCATCTGATATCTGAGCACCATTCTTGCTAGGGTGGATCCTACATCTACAATAAAAAGATACACCAGCAAGTTACAAATCAACAAACATAAACACAAATCATACCAAAGTTCTTTCAAGAGAAATTTTTATTCTTCTTTCCAAAGTCACTTTGTAACCATGATATTGCATAAAAAGCAGGCAGTGAATTTAAATTTTTTAGAAATCATAAAAATTTACTCAAAGCTTTGGTGGAAGTGACAAAACTGAATATTTATGACACGAACTTGACCCGGAAAAGAGCCCGGGCTTTGAAGCCAGACAGACCTGTGCTCAAATAACAGTAACAGCACTTGCAAGTTACATAAGCTGAGTGTTAGTTTCCTCACTTGGGAAATGGAGATGACAACACAGGATTATGGAAAAGATTAAAGGAAATGGTGCAAATAAAATGTTTATTTAGCACAATGCTTAGAACACAGAAGATGCTCAATAAATGATATACTTTTTTATAAACTTTTTTACTTTTTTATAATCTTTTTACTTTTTTATAAACTTTTTACTTTTACTTTTTTATAAACTTTTTACTTTTTTACAAACTATTTGCTAAGTGATTCATTCTACTGGGAAATTTGGTGAAATTCAAAAGTTAACATCCTATTTTATTACATCTTATATTATGCTTTGTTATGAAATTAGTTGGCAGAACTCTCATTGTGTTATGTACAGCCTGGAAAATCTCTTCAAATATTACTTCCATAGCTCACATGACTGACGTGTATGAGACTCAGTCAAGTAGTACCTGAAAAATGTTTTGAAGCTATAAATTCAAAATGTTCTTTACTCAGACGAACCGCTAATATAATTATGGTCATACCCTCCAATCCATCAAATGACATGATTGTATTTTTTTAATTAGGTGAGACTTATCAAAGGTAAAAAACTTCATGTAGAACAAAGAGAATACAGTGGATAGGAAATCTCCCTTTTTCCCTCTCCAGTGTCCATCAGAAATCAGAGATTTAAGTAAACAGGTTGCTGGCAGGAGACTGAAGTGATAGAACATGGGATCTAATCATATTTCATTAGTTTCCAAAGTCCCCAGAGGAAACCAAGTAATGCATTTCTGGGTTTTTCTTGTGACAGAGTCTTTTCATATTCAAACATTTATGACTACCGTATCTCACCAACATCAGTATACTAAAAACACTGCTCTGTGTTTTTTTATTTTTTTTTTTTTTTACTTAATAATGCACTCTCTATCTGACCATTTGGATTTGTTAGATGTTTTTTTTTTTTCCTCCAATGATTGCAAAGCATTCCACTGCATGAATGTACCATGATTGATTCAAATAGTTCCTTTTGAAGGATACTTAGAATTTTTCCCCTAATCTCTGGCTATTATAAACAATATTTTATTGTGCACCCTTGCACCCCTGCATCATGGATTCCTATCAGTATGTAGCTTGTCAAAAAAGCATGGATGCGCATTTAAAATATTAATGGATATTGCCAGATTGTCCTCAAAAGAGGATAATTTGAATTCATATCAATAATGTGTGAAATGCCTATTTCCACTTATGTTTATCCACACAATTGCCAATTTCTTATTTTTGCCAATATTATGAATATTTAATTAGCCCTACTATGTGCAAAGTACTATTTAGATGCTAAAGTTACAACACTGGAAAAAAATGACATTGACTTCATGATGCATATAATCTACCAAAAGATCATAAAAAGAAAAAATACAATTATATAATGTAATAAATGCTACTACAGGTAAGAAACGAGGTGCTACAGGAATATGGAGGATGATCTTCCACACAGATTTCATATGAGCAGGAATGTTTTCTTCTAAAAAGTGATTTGGGGCTGAAGCAAAAAAAAAAAAAAAAATAGAAATGAAGAGACAGACAAGTGGACAGAAGGTAAGGCAGGAAGGTAGCTAGATTAACACTGGAAGACACATGACACATTTAGACACATTTTATGACACATTTTAGAAACCGAGGGAAGGAGAGCCTGGGTGGCTCAGTCAGTTAAGCATCTGACCCTTGATATCAGCTCAGGTCTTGATCTCAAGGTCATGAGTTCAAGCCTTGTGTTGGGCTCTACACTGGACATGAAGCCTACTTTAAAAAAAAAAAAAAAAAAAAAAAAAGGAGAGAAACTTAGGGAAATTAGCCTGACTGGATCTTCTAGGGCCCACCAGAATGTTGGAAACCTGGAATTTGTAGAGGCACTAATAAGCATGGATGGATACTTTCTTCCAGCAGCATTTTCAGCAACCTTGGTGAAGGGAAGGGAAAAAGCAGACCACTGGACTGAACAGGAATAGGATATTGCCAGGTAAATGCACCAGAAAAATGACAGGAAAGCTAACATGTTGTTAACAAGAGAGTACTTAAGGTGAAGATCACTGTAGGGAAGGAAGCAGGCATGGAAGTTAAGTTAACAGAGGGAAATAGGGAGCTCAAACTTTAAGAACACATTAAGTGTGAGTGACTGACATCTGAAATGACAGAAATCTTAACAGAGGATGATGCTAACTTGTCATTAATATATTTAATATGTACAAAACATATATAAACTCAAAAATTTCAAGAAAATACCTTTTTAGCTGAAATATTGAAAAACTGAAAACTAAATATGTTAATATGAAGATGCAAAGTATATATGAGTGGGGCACCTGGGTGGCTCAGTCAGTTAAACGTCGGACTTCAGCCCAGGTCATGATCTCATGGTTGATGAGTTCGAGCCCCACGTCAAGCTCTGTGCTGACAGCTCAGAGCCTGCAGCCTGCTTCGGATTCTGTGTCTCCTTCTCTCTCTTCCCCTCCCCCACTTGTACTCTGTCTCTCTCTGTCTCTCAAAAATAAATAAATGTAAAAAAAATTTTTTTCAAAGTATATATGTGTATAAGTTTCTGCATATACATTTTAATGCATATGTATATGTAAGCATATAAAAATCTGGTAAGAAAATCTACATTGATAAGGGACAAAATAGTCATTTTCTTTCTTATAGTTTTTATGTGTTTTCCTATTCTTAAAATGAGCATGGATTAGTTTTATAATAAAAAAAATATATGTTTCTTTTTTTTTTTTTTTTTTTT